>NC_134855.1:11233288-11533288 GCF_049852395.1 Peromyscus maniculatus bairdii | reverse complement strand
GGACTGAACAACGACTGGATTCTTGGACCTTTTGTTGATAGACAGCTGAAGCACAGCCTGTCAGCCATTCTGATACACGTCAGTTCGGTTTCTCTAGGGAAACCTGATGAATAAACCCTGTCCCCCCAAAACAAAACAAAAGCCAGGGGCTGCAAAGATGAGTGCATCGTGCTTTTCCAGAGGACTTGAGTTTGGGTCCCAGCACCCACCAAAGGGAGCCGACAGCCACCTGGATTTCTAGTTCCAGGGAATCCAACTCTCTTCTGACCTCCAGCACCTGCGACACATGTGACAGGGAGGAGGGGGCTTGCCAAGGTGAGAAAAGGAAAGAAGCAAAGAACCTGGGTTGTTCGTTGTTTGTTCTGTTTTCAGGTGGGGTCTCACTCGGTAGCTTTGGCTGGCCTGGAACTTGTAGAGATCTGCCTGCCTGGGCCTCCTGAGTTCTGAGGTCAAAGGGGAAACGGGCTCTTCCTGAGCCCAGTCTAGGGTGTACCCAGCGGGCGCACGGCTGGCGTTTGTGCCTGGGGGTAATGGCGACAGGGCAAGGGCACTCAAGCATGGTCGACAAGAGGACTGAGACCCTGTCATCTGCTCCCCTCGTAGGTTCCATCTCATGTACAAGCCCCCTCCCACCGTGGAGGTCCAGGCTCGTCTCCTGCAGAACCCCAAGGACTCAGAGGATTACATCAGGCTCCGAACGGACCTGTTCTTCAGGAACTCTGGAGACCTGGAGCAGTACTACGAGCGGGCCATCACCATCAACGGGGACCAGGACCCATACACAGTCTTCGAGTACATAGAGAGCGGGATCATTAATCCTCTGCCCAAGAAAGTAACCTGATAACGTGCAGAGCCATGAGCAAGCCCTGGAGACACTAGAATCCCTCGCCCACAACCTTCAGCAGACTACCACCACCACCACCACCACCACCACCACCACCACCACCACCACCCCACCCCCTCACACCAACTCCCCCCCCCCCCCCCCCCCCGCCCCAGCCAATAAAGATGCTAGGCACAACCTCAGGTAGCCTTCTTATGGAGTCTGAGAACACAGGGCAGAGGACGCCCATGGAGGGGGCACAGTGGCATGCTGGATGCTAGGTCTCTCTCTAAAGTCAGGTGTGGATGAAGCCCACCCCAAGCAGCAGCAGCAGCAGCCCACTGTGGGTAACTGGGTGGGTGCACTGGTCATGTTCTATAGCAGAATGGAACCAATAGCATGAATTTCTATTACAAAAGGCATTTAGTGATTGGCTTACGTGACACCAGCTAGGCCAGCAATGGCCATCTGCATGCTGGAGAGTCTGAGAACTGCATAGCTGCTTAGTCCACAGGGCTAGGTAATCTAGATGTTTCAGTGTAGCAGGAATCTTAAAAGTTCTTATTAATAAAATCAAACCTGAGCCAGTTATTGGGGTGAATGCTGGAAGGTCAGAGAGACAGAACAAGCCATAGCTTCCTTACCTTGCCAGTTCCTCAGCTGATCTTGTTTCCTCAGACTGGAGGCCTCTGAGTCCTCATCCAAATGGATCTCAGCTGAACTGTGCTAGAAGCCTAAAAGCTTAACCAGCCAAATGCTTCTAGTTTCTGGCCCTCACGCATTATATACCTTTCTGCTTTCAGCCATCACTCCCTCTGATTAAAGGCTCACTTCTTGGGATTAAAGGCGTGTGTCACCTTGCCTGGCTGTTTCCAATGTGGCCTTGAACTCACAGAGATCCCAGATGAATTTCTGCCTCTGGAATGCTAGGATTAAAGGCGTGAGTGCCAACATTTTCTAGCCTCTGTATCTAGTGGCTGTTCTGTTCTCTGACCCCAGATAAGTTTATTAGGGTACACAATATTTTGGGGAACACAATACCACCACATTTCAGTCTGGTGCTGGAGGCAGGGAGGATTCCTGGAGAGCCACTGGTCTTTAGTCCACACTGGGAGGTTGATAAAACTAGGTTCTGATATCAGTAGAGCATGGTAGGAGTGGTAGCAACAGGGCAGATGCATCCATAAGCAAGAAATGAAGGCAGGCAGGCAAAGCAGGCCTGGTTTTCCCTCACACATGAGGTGTTTCCACTGTAGGGGAGGGCCACCCTCCTCAGCTAATCCCCCCAAAGAGGCATGGCTCTTTGCTGATCCCAGGTCCAGTCAAGTTGACAACCAAGTTTAACCACTACAGAGTTAAACTCACTCTTCACAGCCTCTCTGTCCCTCACTTACAGAGGTAGAGTGATAATCACAGGTGCCTCTCAGTAACCCAAAGGATCCGTGGGGTGATAGGCAGAGCACCCAGCCCAGTGTGGACACATGTGAGTTCTGATTTAGAGTTTCAGCACTGAGCTAAATGCAATGGCACCCAGCACTTGGGAGATAGAGACAAGAGGATCAGGAGTTCAAGGCCAGTCTCCTCTGGTTACATGGTTCAAAGGTTATTCTGTACTGCAGCAAACTCTTGTCAAAAAGAAAAACGTCACCCAGTAGAACTCTCTGGAATGAGGGACATTGCTTCCATCTGCACTGTCCATGTTGGCAGCCTCTGGCCACAGGAGGCTCCTGAGTCACCTGTAATATGGTTGTGCCATGGGAGAGGTGTGTTTTAAGTTTTATTTAGCTTTTACACATTTGAATTTAAACAGCCTTTGGAGGCTGGCAGCTGCTCTATGAACAGTGTGTGTGTGTGTGTGTGTGTGTGTGTGTGTGTGTGTGTGTGTGTGGCAGGAGGTGGTGGGAAGGCTGGGGAGGTGTTGTGAGGCTGAGGCACCAGTCATCCCCTGTCCTCTGTATAGGCTGCAGGCCCCACAGCAGGGGCCTGGACGGAGAGACCGGGGTTTGATGGTGTGACTGGAGTTCCTTTCACATCTCCTTCTATCATCTCATCCTTCAGGATGGTCCCAGTCAAGCAGGTGTCCCACATGCAGATGCAAGAAGGTAACTCCCTCACCTAAGGTCACCTGTCTCCAAGACTGACCTTACACCCAGGATTCCCGGGACTGGGCTGACCTCAAAGTCTAGCACTTAGGGCTCTGGGAAGCTCGGAGACCCTGGGACTGATGCCCAAAGGCCCTTCTGGCTTAGGACAGCTCAAAGCCCATTTAGCAGAGCCTTCCCCTGGGCCTGTCTCAGCTAGGAGCATGACTTACCTTCTGTGCCTCCCTCTCTGCTGAGTGCCTCGGCTCTATTTCCCCAGGCTGTCGAACCCTGAGCACCGCCTCCCGAATCTCCACCAGGGTCTCCCCACCAAGGTCCCCTGCAGTGCCCACCTTGAAGCTTATTTGACACTACACACTCATTTCAGTACATGTTCAGCTTGCCAGGGCTCCCTGCAGGGTGTTAGAAAAGAATATTCTCAGTGTCACACAAAGAAACACATTAATAAAGTAAAAGTGACGGTAGGACACTTCCTTTCCACAAAAAGTGTGTGTCACAATTCAAACCAACACGTTGGCCAAAATGCTGTCTTTTTTTGTATGGGTATTTTGTCTACATAGTGAGCTCCAGACCAACCAGGCTTCATAGTAAGACTGTCCTAAGGTTACTGTGGCTATAATGCTGGAGAAGGAGCTGGGAGTTCTACATCCGGATCTGAAGACAGCAGAAGGAGACTGTGAGCCACACTGGGTGGAGCTTGAGCACATGAGACCTTAAAGCCTACCCCACAGTGACACACCTCCAACAAGGCCATGCCTCCTAATAGTGCCACTCCATATGGGCCAAGCATTCACACGAGTCTATAGGGGCCATACCTATTCAAACCACCATAGACTCATATAGTTCAGACGGGTCTTGAACTCCCTGTGTAAACAAGGATGACTCTGAACTTCTGATCCTCCTGCCTGTTCCTCCCTCCTGAGTGCTGGGATTACAGGTATGTATCACCACATCTGGTTTCCTTAGCTTTGGAGATAGAACCCAGGGCTTCCTGCATGCTATGTGTCTTAGTTAGGTTTCTATTGCACCATGACCATGGCAACTCTTTTTTTTTTTATGCCAAATGCTGTTTATTGAAGAAGGGAAAAGGTCTTAAATACAGGCTTACGGCACAATGGGAGAACCCCGGAGGGCAGAAGTTTGCTACTGATGTTTTACAATCTTGCATCTAAGCTGTTAGCACCCATTATGCAGGATACACAGACAAGGAACTTCCCTTAAGCATTCAGGAGGGTGGAACCCGGCAGGGAATTAGCATAGGGAGGATATCAAGGTCAGCAAGCGAGGCAACAGTCACCCAAAATGGGGGCCAGGGCCCTACAGGTCCCCCTTTTACTAAAAAATGAGCTTCTGACTTAGGTTGTGTGGGACATCAGCAGGTCACCTTACCCGTCATGGAGACACCTGCCCAGGCCACACAGGTGCTCTGTCTTAGGTTGGTGAGCGCCCCCCAGGCATTACCCATCTCTGAATACTCATTATCATACCGGCTCAATCGTGTGTGAGCTGCAGAGTTAACTGCTGGACCATGGCAACTCTTACAAAAGAAAACACTTCATTGGGGCTGGCTTACACTTTAGAGGTTTAGTCCATTATCATCATGGCAAGAAGCATGTCAGCATGCAGGCAGACATGGTGCTGGAGAAGGAGCTGAGAGTTCTACATCTGGATCCACAGACAGCAAAAGAGACCAGTATCCCACACTGGGCATGGCTTGAGCATATGACACCTCAAAGTCTGCCCCCACAGTGACACACTTCTTCCTCCAACAAGGCCACACCTCCTGAAAGTGCCACTCCCTATAGGCCAAGCATTCAAACACATGCACTCTGCCAAATGAGACACATCTCCAGTCCAGCAAATACTTGTTGAGCCATGTCCCCAGCACTAGGTAGACAGTAGAAGAAAAAGGACAAAGTTGCTGTGCTCATGTGACTGGCATTTTTTACAGAGAGATAGTAAAAGTGAGAGAGAGAGAGAGAGAGAGAGAGAGAGAGAGAGAGAGAGAGAAATCTCATCTCTGATGGCCCCATTAAATAGTTGCATCCTCTCATCGGGCTTACTTCTTTTTACCTAGGGCTGTCAGTCAAAGTTCCTGAGACTTGGGAGGATTATGGCTAGTGTAGCGGTTTTCCCAGGGGAGGAGGAAAGAGGCAATTTAGATGCAGCCACACTCCTGTGAGATCCCATGGAAGGCAAAGGTGCCTTAGATGTTGAGTTTTAAGGCACATTAAAGAGGTTCAGGGGCATAAAAAAAGCCATATAGTTGACTACAGAATTAACTTCCATTTTTTAAAAACATAATGATAGATACCTTTCATTATTGAAATATGTTCCTTGTTTCTAAAAAAAGTAAGTAAAAATACGGTGACAGAACACACAGGAAGAAAAATGCCCATCCTCCCCCTGACCAAACCTTCAATGATCATCACTGTGGTGACCACAGGTAAATCCCTGGAATTTGAGTTGCAGGGGAGGGTGAGTGCATGGATGGATGGATGGATGGATGGATGGATGGATGGATGGATGAATGGATGAGTAGGTGGGCTAGTGAAAGATGAATAGTTTGATAAATGGATGGGTGGGTAAAGGATGATGAATGGGTGGGTAGATGAATGGATGTAAATGGGTAGATGGGGGAAGGAATGGATGTGTGGGTAGATAGAAGGATGAGTGGTGAGTGTGTGGGTAAGTGGATGATGGATGGATAGATGGGCACAATTTTGTGATTGTATTGCTTATATGTTTTTAATAGTTTGTGTGTAGGTGCATGTACATGTCTGTGTTTGTGCATATAGACCAGAGGTGGGAGTGTTCCTCAGTTGCTGTCCATCTTCCATACCAAGGCAGGGTCTTCTGCTGAACCTAGGGCTCACCGACTTGCACAAATCTAGCTTGCCAGTTTGCTCCCCTGTGTTGAGATTACAGGCAGGGCATGACTACCTGGCATTTCTGACGTTTACAGGTGATGGGGATCTTGTCACAGGTGGCAAGCACTCTGTGCTAAACCATATCCCCAGCCCTGTGCCATCTGTCTACTTTCAAGGTCTTTCCCTCCATACCATGAGAATCTTCAGTTTGCTTGAGTAGCTAAGTTAACAGCTACATATTGTGGACTATGGGGGGGGGTCCAGCCCCTCTATAGTCCCCTCCCAGGGTCCAGGAAGAATCTACAACCAGCTGATAATTTAATCTTTGATGATAGGAAATGAATCTTCGTACACAGAACTCCTTAGTCCATCACTTTATTATTCTGAGTCAGTTCTCTCTACACAGCTTCTATTCTGTTCTCATGCCCAGCTCCTTTCTTGCCTGATTTCTATCTGCATTTATCTGCCATCCCCTCTAAGTTCTATCTTAATCCTCTCATCTTAGTTCTGCCCCATTTAGGTTCTTATCAATCTAGTTCTTTCCTACCTCCTCTCCTCTCCCATCTCCTTCTTTCTCATCTTGTTCTTCCTCATCTTCCATCTCGTTCCTCTAGTACTCACTTTTAGCCCTTCAGTTTAGTTCTTTCCATCTAGTCCATTCCTCTCCAGTTCTTACCCATCTAGTTTTTCCGTTCTCCTTTTTCCTCTCTCTTGCCTCCTCTCAGTCTTATCCTTATTCTCTCAATTCTCCCCAAGTCTCTCAGAAATCCAGTTAGAAACCCAAGCTATAGCAATCCTCTGGCAGAGTAAGGCCACCAGACTTGAATTCTTACAGGGTCATAAAGGCAGATAAGAGTTTTCCTCAGGCAGTGACTGTCAGGCTTTCTTTTTCAGCCCCAAAGGGGAATGGTAAAGGAGGAGGTCAACTGAGAACTAATGATCAGTTAGTATATCAAAAAGGGAATTTATGTGCTCAATCTACATTCCTAGAAATGGTTATGTAAGAAATTAGGAGTCTATAATGTTAGTAAAACTGTATAAGAAAGGAGGGTCTCAGCTTGAATTACACAAGAAATAAAGCTATCCGCCTGACCTAGGAGACCAGCGTTGTTTCCATAAGGGTGTTACCTTAGTTCAGGAGATCGTTTGGCCTTGGATGCTTGATAGGTATTTTATATAAATACACTGCTAGGAGTTCTTGGAATTACATAGCATACAAGAAAATCGTTGTAAGAACCAGCTTATATATATACAAAAGCTAAATTATCACCAAGACTTCTTAAGCCATGGTCTGACCTTCAGAAAAGTTCTGACTTTTCCAAGTAGTAGCTTTTGTGATAGTAGCTGGGCTCCATTATATTTTCCTGTGGCTTGCAGTAGCTACACATCCTGCTTTTCCTCACAGCTAGAGAACATACTTCTAGCCAGTGAAAATATCCAGGAAAGCTGCTGTTTTCTCATTGCAATGATAGGGCACTGGGCATGATAATAGACACCTGTAATCCCAGCCTTGGGGAGGTTGAAGCTGGAGGATAATATAGTCAAGGTCAGTCTGAGCTACAAAGTGAGACCCTGTCTCAAAGACAGTCAGGTAGAGGTTGGGGCCAGCCTTTAATTCCAGCACTCTGGAGGCAGAGGCAGGTGGAATCTCTGTGAGTTTGAGGCCAGCCTGGTCTACAGAGTGAATTCCAGGATAGCCAGAGCTATACAGAGAACTTTGTCTCGATAAACAAAACAACAAAACTAGAACCAGTGGCTGGTGGGAATCACTGTCCACTCCTGGGAGGTTTGGACATCAGTTCCCTGCAGCACCTTAAGCCCTGTGCTCAGGCCTGGGTCTCAATCTTTCTAGGTTTCTGTGCTGATCATCCAAGGCAGGGGGAGAACTTAGCCTCCCTGGAGACCTAGGCTGTGTGGAGGAGTGGTCAGCACCTGAACAAGAAGCAGCTTTGGGTGGGAAAAAGAAGCACAGGCTGTGGGAAGGCATCTGCTTCCTTCCTCCCAGTGAGGGCAAGAGCCAGAGAGGGAAGGAACTGAGGCCTCCTGCCTCCAGCCATGTGCCTTCTGCCATACCCATTTTACAGATGGGGAGACTGACAGTTTCATAACCAGAGTCCTGAACCTGCTGCAGCTGCTGCTGCATTTCCTTCACTGATGTCAGAACCGGATTCTTCAGGCTTCTCATGTAGACTAAAGACCATCAACTCACCGGGAATCCTCCAGGCCTCCAATGTCAGATTGGGACTGCTGGGGCAGTCAGCTTTGTGGAATGAGCAACTACCGGCTCCCTTTCCAGTGTGAGTCAGCCATTGTGGGACTGCTCTGGCCATTTCATGTAAATCAATCTAATAAATATTATAAACAAATATAATAAGTATAAATTATACATATTAATATAAGGGTATCAATGTAATTCATATAAATATAATATACATAATATGTGTGATATATTGTGTGTATGTATGATATATTATATGTGTATGTATGTATACGTGCATATTTGTATAAATGATCTTATATATTACTATGTATAATATACATATTACATTATATATGTAATATAATCATATACTATAGTGATATATTAATTATATATTTTATACATAATATATAAATGTAATACATAAGTAACATTTATTAGATATAGTATAAATATAATTTAATGTGTATTAAATACATATTAAGAGGATTATTATATTGTATATTTACTATTATATTTACTATAGATATATCCATTCTACTGGTTCTGTCTTGAAAGCCCTAATAGTTGTGCTGAGATAGCTCAGCTGGTAAAGTGCTTTCCTTGCAAATCCAAGGGTCTGAGTTTTCCCTCCAGAACCCATCTTAGAAACAGCGAGGTGCAGTGGCCTATGCCTGTAATCCCAGCACTGGGGCGGATCCCTGGGGCTCAGCAGCCCAGCCAGCCAACCCTGCTTGGCCAGCTCCAGACTGGGAGGTAAGCGTAATGTGTTTTTTTTTTTTTTTGGTTTTTCGAGACAGGGTTTCTCTGTGTAGCTTTGCGCCTTTCCTGGAACTCACTTGGTAGCCCAGGCTGGCCTCGAACTCACAGAGATCCGCCTGCCTCTGCCTCCCGAGTGCTGGGATTAAAGGCATGCGCCACCACCGCCCGGCTGCGTAATGTGCTTTTAAGCCCTTGGTCTCCCCATTATGTTTAAAATCAAATAATGCCCTCATGGTCCACCTCTGTACCTCACCCCTAAGGACACCAGGGTCTATCAGTCTGGCCAGACAGCGCAGCACTTAACCTCCTGAGAACTGCTGGTCACTTTCTCATTGAGGGCCATCGCCTGGTCTCCGCTATTCCAGAATCGTATCTTGAGGGACAAGGGAATCTCATCCTTGTCTCATCGTTACTGTCAATCCTGTGCTGTTCGAATCTTAGATGGTGTTTTAATAAAAAACCCAGAGCCGGATATCAGGGCGAAAGCTGAAAGGTCAGGGAAGCAGAAGAGCCGCCACTATTCTTACCTCTACGAAATCCTCATCCTGAAGACAGTGAGTTCCTGCCTCCTCACGCCTTATATACCTTTCTCTGCCCTGCCACATTACTTCCTGGGATTAAAGGCGTGTGTGTGCTCCCCAAGCAAAGGCATGAGATCTCAAGTGCTGGGTGTGTGCCACCACTGCCTGGCTCTGTTTCTCTCCTATACTGGATCCATCTCATGTAGCCCAGTGTGGCCTTGAACTCACAGCGATCCAGTCTGCAACCCCCCACCCCGAGTGATAGGATTAAAAGTGTGTGCCACCACTGCCTGACCTCTATGTCTAATCTAGTGGCTGGCTCTGTCCTCTGATCCTCAGACAAGTTTATTAGAGTACACAATTAGGGTACACCACAGTCCTGGGCTGGATCACAGCCACCACTGGCCTCTCCGTGACCCCCATGCCCGACCCCGGCTTTTGCTGAGGTTCTCCCTTCTCTCTGGAGGAGATAGATAGCTGCTGGTTGTCTGCCTCTCTCTGGCAGAGGAGCACTTGGGCCCTCCCTCAGCGTGGCAATGAGGCAGCACTGGTGTCTGCGTCACTGTGGCTGCCGTAGGATCTGATCCTCAGACTAGCCATGTCCTGTGCTCTCCTTCCTCCTTCCTCAACTTCCAAGGTTTGTAGCTCTTTAGTTACTGTCCAGCCTGTTCCCCCCACCCCGCTCCTGGAGCTCGGACTGACAGCACGTTTTGTTTTCTTGTTGGCAGTGCTTGAGATTGAACCCAAGGCCTTGTGTTTGCTGAGTAAGTACCGACAAGCTACACTCCACTCCCAGAGACTAAAAAGGAACTAAGTTTTTGACCTGGGGGGTAGGGGAGGGGAGGGGAGCCTCAGAAGAGATGTCCAGTGATGGCAGGCACTCTCCATCCTTAAAGGGGAGCCATGTCTGCTAGAACCCGGGATTGGGTGTTTCCAATAGCACCCAGCTGGATCTCAGCACCCTCACTCCTCAGGTCTGATGGGTCTGGAAAGCCTTGGCTGTGACTGCAGCTCCCAGGACGCACACAGGTTTTGGGGGGACCTGCTGCTCTCTGGTGAGGGAAACCCAATCCTCTTCTGAGGCTACTGATGGTGTCAGTGGCTTCTGGTTAAGCCTTCACTCTGCCTTGGCATGTCCCTGAATGCAGGTGGTTAGGATGCGGACAGTTAATCTGGAAGGGAATTCAAGTGAGGAAGCCAGCCAGGAAAGGAGAGCACTGTCCACCCATGGGAAGGCTCACTTCCTCCCCTTTGAAGGTTAACTGAGCTGTGCTTTGAGAGGACGCCAGTGCAGTGGCCACCCTGCTATATGCCTAAGGAACTCAGCCCAAACTCCTCTCCTGAGAGGGTGAGACAGCTGTGCCAAGGCTGATACTCCCAGCAGCTGCCCAGACCAGCAGGCCAGGCACACAAGCAGAGGCTCCACAGAACACAGACAGGGTTATCACAGGGTTATCACAGATGAGCTTATCACTGGACAGTTTTTAAAAAGGCGGCCAGGTAAGCAGAGGGATGGCTACCGAAGAACACATGCTGGCTGTCAGACTCCTCCCAGACCTGTACAAGTCCTCCAGGTGAGTCTGTGGCTAATGATGGATGGAGCCACAACCCAGCACAGGGGACATCCACCACTTGGTGCTTCACCAAGAGCATGTTCCCAGTGTCACTATTTAACTGGCATTGTTAACAGTCAGGGGGTCTAGGCTAACATGATGATCAGTGGATAAAAGCCCTTACCACACTACACACGAGCCTGACAACCTGAGGTTCAACCCCTAGAACCCACAAAAAGGTGGGGGAACCAGCTCCACAAAGTTGTCCTTTGACCTCTACATTTGTGGTACATCCCCTTCCCAATCACATGTAGACAGTAAATTTATTTAAAAAAACCACCTGGGATCTGGGGCATGGGATGTTGCTCAGTGATTGCTGGCCAGGCATGTGGCATGTGTGAGGCCAAGCAGCTCAATCCTCAGCACCACAACTTTTTTTAAAAAAGCATTGATATTTTAACCTATTGGTAAATAGATTAATTTCCCTTACATTCCCGAAGTTTTTCATGGAATAAGCTACTGTGGTGGCTAATCATGGTTGTCAACTTAACACATCTGGGAAGAAGGAATCTCAATTGAAAAGTTGCCTCTGCTGGGTAATGGCACTCGCCTTTAATCCTGGCACTCAGGAGGCAGATGCAGGTGGATCTCTAAGTACGAGGCCAGCCTGGTCTACAGACACAGTTCCAGGACAGCCAGGTTTACACAGAGAAAGCCTTGTCTTGGGGAAAAAAAAATAGGAAGTTGCCTCCATTGGATTGGTTTAGAGATACGTCTGTTGAGCATGTTCTTGATTGCTAATTGTTGAGGAGGGCCCAGCCCAGCGTGGGTGGTATCATCCCCTAGGCAGGTGAGCCTGGGCTGTAAGAAAGGTAGCTGACCAAACCAGTACGTGGGTTTCTGCCTTAAGCTCTTGCTTCCTTTGATGATGGCCTTGCAGCTGATCCGGCAAGCTGAAGCAAGCCTTTCCTCTCTAGGTTGCTTTGGTCATGGTGTTTACTGCAGCAACAGAAAGTGGCCTATAGCTGCCTTTAAAGTGCTGAATGGCCACCAAGGAAGTGGCTGGTGGCCAGTCTCTAACTTCTTCCTTTCTCCTCTGTGGGAGTCTGGTACCCTGACAGACGGGACTGGATTTAGAGGTGTCTCACTCAGCCTTGCTGTTAACTATGCGAATTCCAGAAAATAGACACACAATATCCAGATACTTGTCATTTAAGTGAGAGCAGTTGAGGGAACAGCAGTGGCTCTGCATACAGAGGAACTCAGAATGAGGTCGCTCCCGACGACAGAGCTGCTGAGACCACAGCACTCCACAACACACCTTACATACTAGGATCACTAGGGCAGCTGTGGGGCCCCAAAGCAGAACACTCTAAGAGAAGGGGGCTTTCATTCGTGCCGTAAGCAGCCAACCTGGCAGGAAACACGAGGACCGGCCACCAGAGCTATCAGTAGGAGTGGATACCCACATGGGCACCCCCAAATTTCCAGTTTTTCCTTATCTCCCCAGTGTCAGCCTTTTCCTGAGCACTGTGGCCTTAACCTTAGATATGAGATCAGAAACAGGGCTAAGATGTGGCATGGTCTTGTAAACCTCAGTCAGAGCCGGAGAAGAACCTTGCCTTCTCCTGTCTTAGTGGCTCTGTGGAGCTGACTGTAAGGATTCTGTTCTTAATTATGTCATCAGCCTGTGATGGCGTCCCAGCCTAAAAAGCGGGTGGGCCCTCTGTGCGCCCCTCTCCTTCCTTTCCGCTCCTTCCTTCCATCTGGACCTCCTTCTTCTCTTCCTTTCTCTCTCTCTCTCTCTCTCTCTCTCTCTCTCTCTCTCTCTCTCTCTCTCTCTCCCCTCCCTCTCTCCCCCCTCCCAATAAAGCTCTAAAAAGGTAACCATGGCTGTGATTCTTCCAATCAGCACTCTTCTCCGCCGCCACGGGTGGCGGCCAGCCCCGAGGAGCAGCAGCGCCGATTTAACCAACATTGGTGCCGTGACTCGGATACACCACCTACTGTGACCGCTGCCGCTTGCCGCCTCTTCCCCCATCCAGCAAGACCACGAGTGCGGGCGCGCGTCTTGCCGCTTCCGCTGGACCCCACTCACAGCTACCGCTGCCGTCACCATTCTCGCGGCTGTAGTCTGAGTTATATTTTTTGCCACGGATACCCTGGGGGTTGTCCTCGGGCTGTGCTGGCAACGGGAGGCACATTTTTGCTCCTGACGAGGGGGTCAATGCTGTCTCGGGTCTACCGGGTGGACCAACTGCAGTGTAGCCGCAGCCCTTCCCATCCCTTGACGAAGAGGATGGCGAACTTGAGCTGATTCTTAGATCCCTCCACTCCCAGGGACACCTGAGATTGGAGTCTGATCCCGGTTTGTTATTTTAATTTTTTATTTTTCTCTCAGCTACAGCCATGAGACAAAGGGGCAGATACATTTACCACCTACATTGGCAGACAGGGGCGGGCACCAGTAAACCTGGCCGCATAACAGAGTCGAGGGAACTTCTGCCAGCGAACGGGCAAATAAGAGTTACTTTATCCCCAAGCTTTCTGCTAAAGCTCTAAACCCTTCTCCTTCCCCACTTCTGCGTCTACCATGTGCAACCTTTTCTGTCTGACTTCCACCGGCCGTGGGCAGGCTCAAATGGGCGGGCTTGGGCGGTTTCTACGACTCGCCCTAACTCACCTTAACTCCACCCACTCATTCTCACGTGCATAGACAGGGCCCTGATCTTTGCCTTGTCCCTAATTCCAAAAAATAAATTCTCATGTACCACAAGCTTTTCTCTTCCCAGTTCCCTGTTCTAACTCACTGTTCAGCTAATGGTACAGGACTACCACAGAACCGGAGTCCAGAGATCATCAACATCTTGCCAAACAGAAAGGTCCCAGCCACAGCCAAGAAGGATATATGTCTCCAGAGCAAACGGATGACAGACAGCATCCCACAATGCCTGTCTACCTCGGAAGACTCCCCCAAGAGCCAACCAACATACAATTGTCAGCTGGAAGCAGTTTTTGAGAGGAACAACACCCCTATTCCCATCTACCTGCCTTTTTTTTTTTTTTTTTTTTTTTTTTTTTGGTTTTTCAAGACAGGGTTTCTCTGTGTAGCTTTGCACCTTTCCTGGGACTCACTTGGTAGCCCAGGCTGGCCTCGAACTCACAGAGATCCGCCTGGCTCTGCCTCCTGAGTGCTGGGATTAAAGGCGTGCGCCACCACCGCCCGGTCAGGCCTGCTTTTTTAAGATAAGTGAAAGTCTGGGATGTAAGGATTCTGTCCTTAATTACGTCATCATCCTGCGACGGCGTCCCAGCCTAAAAAGCGGGTAGGCCCTTTGTGCGCCCCTCTCTTTCCTTTCCGCTCCTTCCTTCTGTCTGGACCTCCTTCTTCTCTTTCCGCTCCCCCCCCCCCCCCCCCGCCCCAATAAAGCTCTAAAAGGTAACCATGGCTGTGATTCTTCTGATCAGTACTCTCCTCTGCTGGCATGGCCGCTGCATGCCGATTTAACCAACACTGACCATGACAGTGAAGGAGCGGGAGCCCCACTCATCAGCTCTCCAGCTCCAGGAACTGAGACAGGCCCGGGCCTGGAGGAGCATATAGGCTAATAGCCCTGGCTATACACACTGGGGGAACAAGTGGCTGGCTTGTCTGGGTTGGCAGTTATTCTAGGTAACATGTTCTTATTCTTAGTTTTTAGCTAAAACCCTGAAAGTTAAAATTGACTAGATAGTAAGAGTTAAAAAAAAAAAAATCCCCTTTGCATACCGTAAAATTTTCTCTTTATTTAAAAACAGTCAGGTGTAAACATACAATTCAAAGCCAAGCACAAACTTTAGTACAAGCATTGGGTACAACCACTAAGCACAGCAGACATGTGTTTAAACAAGTGTGATGCTCACATCCATGTCCTATCAAATACAAATGTGAAACAAAGCCTTGGAAAAACACAATTCATGGTGTTTGATTTTACATTAGTACCATACAGAGACAGTGAGAACATGAGCATCCACCCTACCACATTAGCCAAATGTAGACCTGGGCTGAAAATGTCCCAACACTGTCACCACCACCTCTTCCGCTGCACAATCTGACCAGTTTTGATTTTCTGAGACAGGTTCTCTCCACACAGCTCAGGCTGGCCTTCTACTTCATCCTCCTGCCTCAGCTTCCTGAGTGCTCAGAACATAGGTGTGTGCCACCATGCCTCACTCCATCTATTTTAGAGTATTTTCCTTTATGAAAACAGAACTTCATGACAGGGATGTAAACAGTAAACACTCCTCTCCTCCCCCCAGTGCTGAGGATGGAACTTGAGGCCTTGAGAAGGCTAGGCAAGTGCTCTACCCACCCAGCTACAACCTCAGCCTTGAGATAAGAAACTTTTAAAAACAAACAGAAGGTTCAGAACTCTGAGGTGTGATCTGCTCAACCCAGGACCACATTTTTCACTTGAGAGCCTACAGAGTAATTCTGATGCGTACCACCTCTTTTTCTACTCAGTTCAATCACAATGAAGGAATACTTAAGCCCTGTTGGTGAACCACACCATCTGGTTCTAAATAAATTCATGACTAGAACCCTGACTGCATCAGGGTCTCTCCCCTCGATATAAACATGGCCTTGAGATAAAAAAGAAAAATCCATGAACACTGCCTTCTGCCTGCTACTTGGGCAGAGCTACTGTGTCTGTAGGTAGCTAGAAGCAAGGCTACCTTGAGTGTAGCTTAGTTCCATTTAAGGACATTTCACCTACTGTGCACTTAGGCTGAGCAGCAGACACAAAGCAGATTTAACTTCAAGAACTCAGCTTCCAGAAAGAGCAGTTGAGGGTCTAATAACATGAGAGTCTGAGGCACAGTCTGAAGTGTGTGAGGGCACCGATGCTTCACAGGAACTAAAGCCAGACAACCCACTTCATTAGACCCTGCAGGGACGTCCTTCCAGCCAGTACCTCAAGGGGGAAGGTATGGTTGCTGAGGCCACACTCTACCAGCCATGCCATGAGGGGCTGCCAAAGCCTGGCTGTGACACCTCCGGTCCAGCCTGTGCTATGGTGAAAGAGCCTCGAGTATCTGACTGTTGGGGGTCCATGCTGACTTGGAATGCACCCCACTCAGCTCAGCATGAACAGCAACCCCAGTGGCAAGGAGCCCGAAGTCAGCCCTTTGACCACGAGGTGCCCATTTTTTCTTCTCGGAAGACCTACAACATGGCTTAGCCTTTAGACATTTTATCACTATACATTTTTCTGGCCCTGAAATGTATCCTAATGCTGAGAGCTGCCTCTTGGGGAAAGGAAAGCAAGAAGCTTTCCATAACCCAATCTGGTCTATTTCCGGGACTGCCGCCACTCAGCAAGCCCAGGCCATGTAGCTGCTGCCAGGGTGGAGGGCTCCCAGACCAAGGCCGTGCTCGACCATCTGCACCTTGTCTGATACTAATAGAGCCACGCAGATCTTTGAATTCAAGGCCAGCCTGCACTACAAAGGGAGTTCCAGGCCAGCCAGAGCTATACATATAGAGACCCTGTCTCAAAAAACAGAACAAAACAAAACAAACAAGCAGAAAATAAAACTTTCCCAATCCAATTAACTTGCTATGCTATTGCTAGGTCTAGCTTACTACTTCTACACAGATGTTCTTAAAAACTTGCTAGAGCCTAGAGGGACAAGCAGGAAACTGTTACATCTGACCACAGACTTCACTGGTGCTCATGACAGCTTCTGGTAGATCTAGTAGTAGGTAAAGACAGCTTCAAGTCTGGGGATGAACATACCAGGACGTCAGCATGAACACCAACCAGAACAAACTGCCCATTTCCTACCTGAAATATCAGAAACAAATAACCCCAGGCAGAGAAGACCTGATACACAGCAGTGTTCCAGCTTGTGGGGTCTTTGTAGTCTGCTCCAGCCTTCTAACTGCAGGGCAACAATCTGATGGCTACTCTTCCTCCCAGGCTAAAACAGCTCCCTCCCACAGCTGCAACCGGAAGCTACCTTAATCCTTCCACCACGCAGCACAGGCAAATTCAAGCTAGAAGAGGTAACTACAAGACTGGTGTCACTCCCATTTCTCCAAGGTCCCTCCAGGGTCCTATATACCGACCCTTAGAGAAGAATTCAGAGGTGTCCTATGCAGGAGGCTGCCATCAATCCCAAATTCTCTAGCTCACCCAGCTCTGAAGATGATCAACGATGTGTGGTGGGACTCTGGGGGGCGGGAGGAGGGGAGGCGTTGGAGGGGAGGAAGGCATTCCTACTAGCTGTGGAGACAACTGGCTGTGGCTGGATTTCAGAGCCTCTTCCTGAGAACCTGAGTTCCAGTTGCCATGCTTCTTCCTCTACACAAGCACAGACTCTAGAAATTCTTTCATTACTCCTAATTGTTAAAATTTTTCAAAACGGAGCAACTGCCTTAAACAATCAGTTATGTTTTAAATGGTTCCTAGCACAAATTCCCTGTGAGAACACCTAGTGAGCTTGATTCCAAAGAGCAAGAGAAAGGAATCTCAGCCTGCGTGGTTGACGGCCTGGGGACAACTCTCAATACCATCTCCACTCCTGCCATGTTTCCGGAAAGAGTAACAGTTGCAGGCTCTGTTGCAGCCATGTATAGCCTGAAATGGGTCAGTCGGGGCTCTTTCTTTGCTGCCCCCCAGGTCTGGATAGACGCTGTTGTTACCTCAAGTAGGACATTAAATACCCAGCAAACAGTTTATTAAACACATGGCACAGGGCAAGAATCTTAATAGACATTTTAGAGCAGCTTCTGGCAGTGCTTCTTAGGGTCTGTCCCCAGTGTGGAGCTAGTTTTTGAGGCAGGAAGTGTGGTAGGATGGCATGTGGTCTATCTCTCACTATGGTACCCAAGTCAAGACATTATTTCTGAAGTGTGGACAGAATGTCTTTCACTACAGGTATAAAATCAAAGTGGGAAAGCATGTTAAAATAAAAGCATAAAGGATCATGAAGGAGCAAAGCATTTCATGTTCTGTACTTTCCAAAAACATGTACAATTTCAGAAACTGTGCACTACAGTCCAGTTCATTAGCACCAATCCCAGGAAACTTAATTTAAAAAATCAAGACTGTGATTCCAGAATGCTTTCAGGTCTGGTCAACCAATAATGTGTGCCTCCTCTTTAAGCCCACAGAAAATACCTGTATTCCAAATATTAAGGACCTATGGCCAGAGAAGAAAGTCCCAGGTTTGTCCACTTGAGCTGCACATGCTTGCAGCACAGAGCTCAAGGACCTCCAACGCCACGCTGCCATCTCTCCCCAGAAATCCCTAGATCAACCTTCCCCTAGATACTCAGATGTCTGGATAAGTCAATGTTAAAAATACTGAAGCTTCAATTTAATACTAAAAGAAGAAAATACTTTCCCTCTATGTACCAACATCTAGGTCACACAGTTGGGTATGAAGTAGGACTCTGATGAGGGAAGGGGTACTCAATCTCTTTTGACATACTAAGGAGCTGGGTCAGGAAATCTGATGACACAGGAGATAAAAATAAACGACAATTATCAACTTCTAATAGTCACCTGATTATTTGATACATTAAGATTGATTTTATTCTTGGCTTCAAAAATATAGTTTTAAGAAAAAGTCTTCCATGTGCATGGAAAGAAGTCAATGGGCAGATGAGTCTGCTGAGCAAACACTAGCCACACACAGCTTTAGACACTTTACGACATATTGGCACAGGGAGTGTCAAGTACCAACCTACTTGAGTCCTCTGGAGCCACAGGCAGTTCCAGACCAAAGCAAGGCTGAAACCTAACTCACAGTGAGGTCCTCAGATTCTCTACAAGAGCCCCATTACGACTCAAGGAGCAGGTTTCCACTCAAACTGCTTTAGGCAAGACACTTGAAAAGTAAGTGGTCCTCACTGGTGAGGAGCTGGGGGTGGCTAATGTTCACCTCAAAATGACTCCAACTCTCTGCAGTTAGATATCCTTCAGTTCCTGAAGATAGTATGTGTGCTGTCGAAATGAGCTCAGAGATGACCTCCCTCCTCCAGTCAGAGGAAAGTCTCTCCACTGTCCTTCGCCAGGATTCCTCCAGCACACCTGCTCCTCAGGCTCCAGGGTACTTTCTATAGCCGAGTTCATGTTCCTCCAGCCTCCTCACTGACCCTCAGAAGACAGGAGAATCACAGAAAGGGCAAGGGCTCTGCAGCAACTTCTTAATCCAGTCGGGATCTGCAAAGGAAAGCCAGCAGGACCAAGGGTCAGCCTCAGAGAAGGTGACAGGAGGCTCAGGGGCCCAAGCAGTCCAGGCATTTAGGCCTCAGTTTCCAACATTTTAATGAGGCTGAGATGAAATGAATTTGAGGTTCCTAAAGCTGGGTCTGTGCTGAGATAAAGGCCAGGCAATGAGGGGTGCTTCAGAAAGCCACCTATGCTGGGTATGGTGGGGCACACCTTTAATCCCAGCACTCAGGAGGCAGAAAGGAGGAGCTCTGTGAGTTCGAGACCAGCATGGTCTACACTGCTAATTCCAGGACAGCCAGGAGTTCATACAGAGAGACCCTGTCTCAAAAAAACAACCAACCAAACCGCTAAACAAACAAAAAAGCCACAGTATTCAAGTTAACCAAGGACTGTATTCATATGTTGTTCTTTTGTTTTTGAGACAGGGTATCACTATATAGTCTAGGTTAGCCTTGAACATTCACACCATCCTCCTGCCCTAGCCTCCTTGGTGCAGGGATTATAGCTATGTGTTATTATGCCCAGTTTATAAACTGTGAATAGTATTCTTTCATAAAGTAACAGTTAGCAACTTTTCAGAAATTCTACCACAGCAGAAAAGTAGACATGTAGTGACAACAGACCACCCTTCCATTGCTGGCCTGTGAAATCTCTGCCCTATTCCAGTTCTGTTTTGATCCATTCTCAGTGCCAAGGGTAGGGGGTCTTGGCTTTAAACTCCCACTGTGCCTAAACATCAAGTCTCAACTGTAGTAACTGCTTAGGAACTCTCCAAATTTTTTTTTTTTTTTTTTTTTTTGGTTTTTCGAGACAGGGTTTCTCTGTGTAGCTTTGCGCCTTTCCTGGAACTCACTTGGTAGCCCAGGCTGGCCTCAAACTCAGAGATCCGCCTGGCTCTGCCTCCCAAGTGCTGGGATTAAAGGCGTGCGCCACCACCGCCCAAGAACTCTCCAAATGTTTTAACCTAGGAGTAAGGTGCAGACTCAGGTGGAGAATTGAGGTCAACTAAAGCAGACACAACCCAAGTTGCCAACATGCAACCTCGAGAGAATTTGCAAAAATAAGTATGGATGGAGTCTGAGGTGGAATACTCTTGTGTTCACCAAAGCATGTTTGATTCTACAAGCGTATCTCACTGGCCTGTTTGGCTGGAGTGTAGTCAGTGAAGCTCACACCAACAATTGGCATTCTTGTGACTATTAGAAGCTCATCTCTTGCTTGTACCTAAGATCTTTCTTTTTTCTTTTCTTTCTAGGTTTTTTAAGACCACGTTTCTCTGTATAGCCCAGCTGTCCTGGAGCTTACTCTGTAGGACAGCCTGGCCTTGAAATCACAGAGATCTACCTGCCTCTGCCTCCTGAGTGCTAGAATTAAAGGCGTGTGCCACCATCACCCAGCTCTAAGATCTTATTTTCTAGCTATCACTCTCAGAAATGTGCAAAAGAGCACACAGACTAACCAGGAAGTGGCCCTAAATGGCTTCTAGAAGAGCAATACCTGTACCAGGTACATCAACAACACTGTTTCTGTATTCAGCACCATCTGCAGAGCTGTCACTCAAATATAGGCCCTGCACACTCCCTTTACTCAGGCCTTCACAATGGACTGAAGGCCTTGTTGCAGAAGTAGATCAACAACAGCCCCCATTCTACCATCAGCTGACATACAGCACACACACAGGCACTGTGTGTTCCTGGGACCATTTGTTAACTGGTTCTGGCTTCACAGTAACTGCAGAGAGCAGAATGGGTTTGATCTGAAGCAAGAGCAGGACATTTATGGGGTGTGGCACTTGACTCCACCCCACCCTAAGGCTAAGCCAGCACCCACCTTCTGGAGCAGGGTGCCGGGCAATGCTGTCATGGAGCAAACACCTTCGGTATATCAAGCTCTGGCAGGACTGGTAGGTTAGAAAGCACCTGAAAGAGGACAGAGTCCAGTCAGAGGAGGCTCCTTGGGCTCATCAGCACTGGAAAGCAGCTGATGCTGAGGGAATTCCCATAGTTATCAGGGCAATGCTTCCCTCTTTGTGGCCACCATGCTCTGAAGTGACACAAAGCCTCTATGCAGAAGAAGTACTGGGAAAGAGTTCAGTCTGGTCCTCTCTAACTGCATTCTTGGTAATACGCAAAGCCACTCATTAGTTTTTAAGATAAGGTATATGGACCATCTTTAAGAGTCCTTAGGTCAGTTGTTCTCAATCTGTGGGTTGTGACCTCAGGGGTGTTGAACAGCTCTTTCATAGGGGTCGCCTAAGATCACTGGAAAACACAGATATTTATATCACGATTCATAACAGTAGAATATTAAAGTTATGAAGTTGCAATGAAAATAATTTTATGGTTGGGGGTCACCACAACATGAGGAACTGCATTAAAGGATTGCAGCATTAGGAAGGTTGAGAACCACAGCCTTAGGTACTGGGGCTGGAAAGATGGCTCGAAAGTTAAGAGTACTAGTACTGGCTATGTAAGCATGAGGACCTGGGTTCAGATTCCAGCACCAACGTAACAAGTCAGTTGTGTTCTCACTTGCATCCGTAGCCAGGAGAGACAGGAGAATCAATGGGGCTTGCTGGCGGCCAGCCTGTCAGAAAAATGTGAGATCCAGTTCCAAAAGAAACTTTGTGTCAAAGGAATAAAGTGGAGTGTGATAGAGGACACTGGATGCTCTCCTCTGGATTCCACATACAAAAGTGAGCACATACATCACACACACACACCACACATAACATGCATGTACCTCTCTAAGTATTGAAGATGAAACTAACCGTGTAAAAAGAAAGGACACTAACAGACTAATAAATGCCCAGAGTGTTCAATTCAATTCTGTCCAATGAGCATTCACTGAGCACCTACCAGAGCAGGAAGGGTACAAAATAAAAAAGAGTGTACTGGGCTCTGGAGGAAAAATTCCAAGAGGTAGCAATTTTCAGGTAAGCAACTAAGGAGTAGAAAATAGGAGGTCAGGGGAAGGGACTCCAGAGCTGACCTTGGGACTTAGGTACACAGGAAAAAAAGAGTTCACCAGAGGGAAAGTATACCAATGCATTTTGGAGCTAACCTTACTCAGAAAAATGGAAAAACAACTTCTGTGAAACAACCCAAAATGTGGGAGGCATGAGCAGGCAGCGATTACCCTGTGGGCTCTGAGCCCATTGACTTCTGGCAAGTTCTTACTATCACGACGCCTCAATACCAGCCTATCTACAAGATGGAGATACTCATGGGGCTGCCCTGTATGTGGCTACTGTGAGGATATGGTCACTTAATAGATGTGCATCTGTCCCAATTTGTCTGGCATGCTGATAGTGCTCAACAGATGTTAGTTTGATTATAAGCCTAAAATGTACCCAATATTAGATTTTAACTATTCTTTCCCTTCAAGGAAAAAAACGTCCGAACAGCCAAACTAGGAAACAAATGTGTCAATAAGAGAAGGCATCATAGAGCACCCACATGACCAAAAGCTCCAGCTCCACTTTCATTAAGAACAGAATCCTGGCTGGGTGGTGATGGCACAAGCCTTTGAGCCCAGCACTTGGGAGGCAGAAGCACACGGATCTCTGAGGTTAAGGCCAGCCTAGTTTACAGAGTGAGTTCTAGGACAGCTGGGTTTACACAGAAAGACCCTGTCTTGAAAAGCCAAATAATAAGTAAGTTTAAAAAAAAAAAAAAAAATGAAATCCTGCTTGTGCACAGTGGCACATGCCTGGGAGGTTGAGGCAGGAGGATCATTAAGTTTGAGACCAGCCTCATAACATAGTGAGATCTGTCAACAAAACACACACAACAAAACAAGAAAAAAAAATGAATGAATGGATAAATGGTATGTGTATCATAGTCCTGTTGTCGTTAAATAGCAAACACCGCTTTAGTGTTTGTACTCAGAGAACTGCCTAGTCCAAAGAAAGGGTAACAAAGCAAAGATATAAAAGAGCCTCATGTGGTGATGCAGGTCTTTGATCCTAGCACTCAGGAGGCAGAGCTCAAGGAGTTCAAGGCCAGCTTGGGTAACAGTGAGACCCCATCTATATTTAAAAAAAAAAAAAAAGGAGAAAATGAATGAATGAATGAAATTTAGTTACAAGGAGAAAAATAGCAAAGGAGAGGAAAACAGCACTAAATGGGAGTGAGTGTGTGTGAGAGAGACAGATAGAGAAGCTATAGCAGAGAGACAGACAGACAGACAGACAGACAGACAGACAGACAGAGATGCTATAGCCGAGAGAGAGAGAGAGAGAGAGAGAGAGAGAGAGACAGACAGACAGACAGACAGACAGACAAGCTATAGCCGAGAAGCATTATGCCATCTACTGTGTCCCTGCAGATGTCCTCAAGAAGGAGGGGTGCCATATAGACCTAAGCAAAGTGGCCAGTTCTCCTAGATGGAGAAATCTGGGAGCTGAGCTCTGAGCAAAGGATGAGAGCTTCAAGAGGCAAGAACAGACTGTGAAAAGGCTGCAAGTCACTTAAAGAGTTTTAGCTATTCAATTCAGAAATGTCACCTCCTGAAGAGCTTGTATTGGTTTGTATAGGGTTGTGCCTTGCAAATGCTAGAGGTATACTCTACCAGGGTCCCATATCCCCAGTCCTAGTGGAGAGTACTGGGTCCTGACGTGACAAGAGCTGACAAAGACTGAGTATCATGACCACAACTGCAGAGAACAGACTGAGGGTTTGAGTACGGAAGCAGTAGGCCCAGGTGGAAGACAGCTACCATCGTGTGCATGAACAATGACAGTGCCTAGGCCAGGGCTACAGAGGCAGTGATGAGGGGCTGGATTCTTTGTGAAGTGCCGAGGCAACCCCTGAATAAGGATACCAGACAGGCAGGAAGCTAACCTGCAAGTCTGAACTGAAGCAGACACAGACCAGTAAGAGAATGCTTTAGGAATGAATGGTGGATGACCGGAAGGACAGGCCTAAGGATGGGCACTGAGGAGATGAGACAGGATCCGCAGACAACTGGATATGAGGTCAGAGGCTGGAGGAAAATTGGAAAGTAGATTGTCTTGGGAGAAGATAATAAAGTATCTCATGGAGGAGGGGGTGACAGGAAATGAGAGCCCACCAAGGTCACCTCTTTGGCTAGGCTAAGGGGACAGGAAGAGGAAGGAAGGGTTCTTTCATTACAAAAATTGTTTATTGCTTTTGCTATCTGACAACTTCATACATGTATATAATGTATTCTGATTACTCTCTCCAATGCTCTCTCATCTCCTCTTCCATGCCTGTTACATGCCCCTCTCCTTCTATTATGAAACTTAACTAAAAAAGTACACAAGTACATCTCTAAGACTCTAACCTGACTGCAAGGCAAACAGCAACCCAAGCAAGCACAGACAGTTCTATCCGTCAAGCAGATCAGCCCTGGACAGCGGTTCTGTGCTATACACAGCTGAGACAGGAGCAGCCTTGGGGGCTTACCGGAGCCAGATGTGCCCATTGGAGCAAACAGCCTGCTTGCGATCCGTGAACGGCAAGATCTCCTTACACAGACTGCAGTGCTCGGGGAAGGTCTGCTTATTCATCTTCTTGGAGATATGTCCAATCAGGACCTGGGAAGACACCACGGGTGGCAGAGTGAGGGGTGGGTATGGGTTTCTGGGAGCAAAGGGTACTCACAGCAATACAGGATTGCGTCAGGGACAGGAGAGGTGTACTTCTACAGGCTAAGCTGCTGTCCAAAGAGTTCAAAACCTGCACCTCTAACCAGTGTCAACAGCAAAGTAAAATAAATAGATACAGTGACCCTAACCTCTAGGGTAAACTCTAACTTCAAGGGAGAAACCCCTGAAAATCAAGCTCTCTTGCTTTAAGCAGTTACAGTTTTTACTTACGGTACTGTAAGAAGGAAAATTGTAATTTCCCTAGGCGAAAAATGTGGACTACTGTGAACTTTGCAGAAATATATAACTACATTGTCTTTAAAAAGACAACTTTAAAAAAAGATTTTGTTTTTGTGTGTGCCACTTGTGTACAGGTGCCCACAGAGGATCCCTTGAAGCTGGAGCTACAATGGCTGTGAATCGCCATGTGGGCACCGGAAACAACCCGGGTCTGGGTCCTCTAGAAGAGCAGTGGGTGTTTTTCCAGCCCACAAATGTTTAGTCTTTTATCAGATTTATAAAATAAATAAATAATCAGAATAAAAAAAAATCCCCTTCTGATAGCCCAGAGAGGACTGATCTAGCGGCTTCTGCACCAGAGATAACGCAAGTGACCCAGCATGGGAGGAGGCACTTTCCTTGGCCCTACTGAGTATACCTTTCTTTGTCTTGGTGGTGGTGGCCTTGGAATTGAATGTGGGGCCTTGCATATTCCAGCACTACCACTGAGCTCCATACCCGTCTCTTTCGATTCTTAATTCTATGACAGGGTCTCACAGTAAGCTGTCCAGACAGTCTTGAACTTGCTATACATACTCCTACCTCAGCCTCCAGAGCATTAGGCCTGTGCTTCCAGACATTGTTTAAAATTACATTCTTTAAAGACAAAGGTCTGAAAAACATACATCTATTTCATTATTTTGTTGGAAAACACACATACACACACACACACACACACACACACACACACACACACACACACACACACACACACACACACACACACACACACAGAGCCTTAGAGGCATGGGATATAACAACCCTTAAGCCTCTTCTACTAATAACTTCTGTCCTTCCCAGGTCTGAATGTCTGAATGTATTTATGCTTTACCTCCTCTGGTAGTCTACAAGATTTTGTACTTTGGGTTAATTAAGTCACCCAAATCTCATAAGGCATTTTAATTGCTAATTTGAGCTAGCCATTTCAACTCTTTTGAATTTACAAATTTTTGTTGGATTTTGTGTGTTTGGTTTATTTGTTTGGTTTGGTTGATTTTTTTTTCCCCCTGAGACAGGGTCTCACTATGTAGTTCTGGCTGTCCTAGAAGTTACTCTGCAGACCAGCTGGCCCCAAACTCACAAAGATCCTTTGCCTCTGCCTCCTGAGTACTGAGATGGGGGCACGTGCCACCACACCAGGCTTCATTTACTTCATTTACTTGAATTCAAATTCAAATTACTTTTGGCCTTGTGTTTTGGTCTTCAGAATTCTAATTTACAGTCCTTCACATTAGGACAGACACTCTCACTCCTCTTTCCCAGGTAAGCCTAACATCCCAGCAGTGCGCAGTAGTAAAGATGGCCTCGTGTCCTACAGCAGAGCAGAGCTGGGCCCAAGTTCTTCATGAGGAAGAGCTGCTTCTGTGTGCTCTTTGTGGCCCCAGTCATGGAAGCCAACTGTTTAGTTTGACTTGTGCATTCTCCATGATAATCCTTCTCAAGGAATAAGTAAATTCTGGTTCTTAGGAAATAAAAATAATTCTTAATCTTTTTAATATATAAAGCACAGATACACTTATGAGACAAAAACAAATACACAATAGGTCTGTGGTATTAACTATTAACAAGTCATGGGCAGGAGCTAGGAGAAGAGAAAGTGGAAGTGGGCAGTTGGGAATGAAAAACAGGTTGAGAAAAGTATCATAACACATGCCCAGTAGTCACAGAACATCTAAAACTACAGTCAAATCAACACCATGGGCAGGAAGGTCTTTGTATGAAGCAGATCTAGATTCTTAGATCATAAAAGTCATTCTTAAATCAGAGCTCAGATGCTACAGCAAAGCAGGGTACACTCTTTCCACTATTTTCATACTGGCTTAACCAGAACCACATAACCGTGTTAGACATGCACACAGCATCCAAACAAGAATCCTAAAGGCAAGAATGAATGCTATTACCTCTCATAAATGCTTTTGCTGGCATATCACAGATTATTTATAACAATTCTAACCAGTCCCATGACAGTGAAAAACAGAATAATCTTCCAGATAATTTAGAAGACAGAAAACAGGTTTAAATGTCAACTTTTTAAAGAAGAAAAATCACATGACCAGTACCTCTTACTGTGTTTAACTTGGGGCAGCAGTTTCAGGGGCAGACAAACGCACTGTGAATGAGTTGGCAGCGACAAAGCTATCAGGACTTCTCATTTTCAATGAGACTTTAGGCAGCGAGTGTCAATATCCAGAGGGAAAGGAATAGACTTGTGATTTAACCTTTCCATGTACAGCCTGTTCCTTGGTGGGGAACTCTTTAGGGTTCCACAGCTCTAATGGTGTTCCCCCTGACCAAGCCTTGGAGGCTAGGTAACACCTTCTTTTCTGCAAGAACCTTTAGAACCCACAGGATGATAACCTGCACCAATAACCTTACTGAGAAGCACTCTACCAGATTCCTTATGCTTGTAGCCATTTTGTTCTCTGGGGGAACCTTGAAGTCTGTGGAATACACTGTAGACAAAACTATTACATTATTCCAGTACTAAAATAAACATAACAGCCAATTTAAAAATAAACTGGACTTAACAATTGTTTTCTTTGCAATATCCAACCTCAAGCCTTTCAAATAGAAGACATACATCCACACTGAACCTTTGTAAAAACACAAAGGAAGAGAGCACAGTGGGCATCTCCATTGCTGGGACTGTCCATCGCACACCACTTGCCACTGCAGTCTCCTCAGTCATCCACAGCCTGGAAATGTCATTGGCAAACCCTGCACATCAGTCAGAGGCACATAAATGGAAGAAAGTGTGTATGTCCCCAGTTTCAATCCATATTTCCCATCTATTTCCCTGTACCCCATGCCAATCAGTTACCTCAATAATGTCAATGCAAAAGCAAACCCAAGACTTTTTTACCTAGTGAGAAGAACAGAGGGTTCACAGGGCTAGTAGTTTTGATAGACACCTACCCGTGCTGTTCTATCATCGGATTCATCAGACATCAAAAAGTTACAGAGCCCCCTGGTGGGTATGCTGGTGTTCTCTGTGATCCAGGTGTGCAGGTACACTTCTCCGAGGACCCGCTTCATGTGCTCCCTGGTCAGGTGCATCTCTACAGCCTCAATCTTCCCTTGGATCTCAAGGAGCTTTTCCTCTATGGGTTCACGGCTCCCAGTGTCTCCCACGGCAGTGAGTGAGTCTTCAGGGGGCTCCTCTGTGTCACCCTCTTTGCTCCTCTCCTGCGGGCCAGCCTTGGTCCCCTGCTTGGAAGTGCCTTCTTCTTGCTGTTCATCCTCACCATCACCCATCCCAGGTGAGTCAACCAATAAGATTTTTGAGTCCTCATGGGTAGGTTTCCATAGGGCCTCTGAAGGGGATTTCTGCATTGACTGATACAAAATCCTTAGGAGGAAAAGTTTAAAACGCCAAAAATAGGTGACTCCACTGCTTTCAATTTTTTTTTCCAAAGCTTCATGTAAAAACTGAGGGATGTGTTTATCTTTTAAAATTTTCCATCGGACTAGGTCGATCAAGTCCACCTGCTTAAAGAGATTCTGAACTGAAGACTCCAAGAGCTGAGCAGCTGCCTCTTCAAAGGTCTTGAGAGTAACAAACTGGACCTGGTAGTTCTTGTTAACAGGATGGAGGCCATTGATCATGCCCTCAGTGGTGATGATGGCCAGATAAGCACCACAGGGACTCACTGCAATGCCGTGAGTCCTCACGGAGCCAAATACATCTGAGAGTTTAATCAGCTGGTGTTCAAACTTCAATGCAACATCTGTGAAAATAGGAATCAACTGCCTCACCTTCCCATCACTAGAACAGGTGTACACTGTTCCATTCTGCTTGTCTGCAGTCATGGAGACGATGGGCAGTGAATGAAGGCCTGTGACATGGGAATTATGAACATTCAGACCTGCCTTTGAGATCAGAAGAAGACACCAGAACACATAGGAGCCTCTTGCTGCTACTACTAAGCTACAGCTACATTTCTGGTAAGGATGATAAAGTGGCACACATTTGATACTATGCACAGGCAATTGGTCCATTTCTTTCCACAGCACAACAGGCTGCCTTAAAGTGAAGTAGCCTTTGACGGCTTTGAGATTGACAGGGAGAATTTTTACAGGTCCAAAAGCACTGCCCACAATAAGGCCACTCATTTTCCGACTATTGTGCTCATATTCCCACCAAAACAAAACACTAGGGGAGCTGATTCCTGACTCAATGGTGTTGCATGAAGAGATGGACTCCTTCCCCACAAATGGCAACTGAAATTGCCACACAGCTATATTCCCATTCTCAAAGAGGACAGCCAGGAGCACACTACCCACATCCAGGCACTCATTGTTGTGCTTGACTTGCTGGGTGGTACAAATGCCTGACCATTCCATTCTGACTGGGGTCTGCATGCTGTGTCTCCTCTGAAACTCAGCAAAATCTCCAAGATTCCCCCCAGGACCCTCATTTTTAGAGAGTCTATAACTGGTCTCATAAAGACGTTCTCCGTAAATCTCAGTCAGATCAACCAGCTGAACCCACTGCAGTCTATTGAGGTTCACCTGCACAGTCAGGCGATTGTCCATGGTCAGTGCTGCCAAGAGGCACCTGCCATTTGCATCACAACCCATGGGAGACCAGCTAGTGTACTTGAAGCCCCGCATTGGGGGCAACGCCTTCCCCTCAGGGTTGAACATCCTGTCCAACATGAAAGTCTGGCTGATGGTGGGGTCTTTTGAGGAAGCAAACTTCTCCTTGCACTCAGCAACTTCTGTTTTCGAGCCAACCTGAAAATAAGAGATACAAAAGCTATCAGATAAATATTCACCTGTAGTGATTTCCATTAACATACAAAACAATTTCTATGAATTTTGCTAATTTGGGCATTATATGCATTTAAAAGATCAAACAGCCAGGTGTGGTGATGCAGACTTACTAATACAAGCACACTGGAAGCTGAGGCAAGAAGATCGAATGTTTAGCCAGCCAAAGTTGAGGTAGAACAACTCTACCTCAAAACAAAAATAATGATTAAAAAATCAATTATGGCTGGGCAGTGGTAGTGCATACCTTTAATCCCAGCACTCAGATCTCTGTGAGTTCAAGGCCAGCCTGGTCTGAGTGAGTTCCAGGACAGGCTCCAAAGCTACACAGAGAAACCCTTTCTGGAAAAAACCAAAAAAATCAATTATGTTTAAAGATTAAATGTGCATTTACTCAAGGAAATGGCTCCCCCCCCCCTTTTTTTTAAAGGATTCAATAAATGTGAGTATTCATGGCTTGGTTTCCAGATTCTTCTTAGAATTGGCCTATGGAATAGACAGTTGATCTACAAGAGTGAAGGGATCACTTAGCTGAGTTAGTCACAAAACAACAGCAGTTTTAAAAGTTAGGGAAATTATGTATGTATATCCCTTTTTGCTACATTAGATAGTTGGATTTTTGTAATAGCTTTGTGACACATGCTGAAAATCAACTCAAAGGCCTCATGCATGCTAAGTAAACGCTCTGTCACTGAGTTCCATTTCCAGCCCAACCTCAGCCTTTTTAATCTTGTTCTCTCTCTCCCCACCTTGTTGAGGCAAGGTCTCTCTTGTTTCTGCTGTGCTTGTGTTCTCTAGGTTAGCTGGCTGGTCAGCTTCCCCATGATGCTTCCATCTCACTCTAGGAATGTTGGGATTACAGATATAAGCCATCTCACAACACACTGGATTTTTTCATGTGTGTTCCAGGGATTGTGCTTTTTGCATCACTAAATCTCCTCATTAACCAATTCCAGGGCTTTTAATCTGTAGTTTCCTTAACAAATCACATGCATTTTAACAGCAATTGCCCTGTCTACTCTTGCTACAAGTAAGCTGGTTCCTATCCGACTTCTCTATTCCACCCACTGCTTTTCCTGGCTCCCTTGCCTAACTTGCCTCTTCCCATCTATCCTACCAGGTCTAGTCCTATGAGGCCTTAGATCATTCTAGCTTTGCTTCATCACCCCCTTGGCTAGGTCTGTAACATGTATCAAGTGCTCAGCCAAATAATGACAACTCTGTAAGAAGATTTTAAAGGGACAGTAAAGACAGAGGAAGTTATAAATGACTAAAATGATAGCCAGGAAGGCTAAAGCCAACAAAACAAAACAAAACAAAACAAAAAACAACAACAACAAAGGTTGATCTAAAGATGTTTTTACTATACTGAAAGGAGGAAGAACTTCATCTATTGTTTTCAGAAAAAAATAGATAAAAGGCATGGTGGTTGGTACACATCTGTAATCACAGCATTTGGGACACAGAGTCAGGAGTATCACCCCAGCAAGTTCCAGGCCAGTCAGGAATATGTGGCCAGACTTTATCTCAAAAAGCCAAAGAAAACAAAGGAGAAAAGTAAAAAACAAAAAACAAACAACAACAACAACAACAAAACCTTTCCATTTCAATTTTAGTACCAATCTTTTTAAGAAACTTAATCTTGGAAATGGAAAGAGTAGGACAGGATTAAAAGGGAGTTCAAGTCCTTTTAATATATGGATTTAATAAAAGTGACTTGATGTAAGTAAGTTCCCAAGTACTAAAGTTAAGCTCTAGAATAGGCAAAACTTGGAAAATATTCACTAAGAACCAGTGCCTACCTCCTAGCAAAGTTCAAGACACTGTTTTTAAAGATCTTTCAAGTGTTAAGCATATACAAGCTGTTAAGCCAAATTATAACAACATTCCTCAACATGTCAGCAGTGAACACTCCATGAGCTAGCAATAGAGCTGGGGACATGGTTCAGGCAGTAGAGTTTGCTCAGCAAGCACAAAGAAACTGAATTTAAACCCAGAACTCATGTAAAACGCCAGGTACAATAAGTGTCTGCAAACCTGGTGAAACAGAGGTAGCTGATTCCTAGAGTTCACAAGCCAACTTCTCCTAAAAGCCACTATCCTAAAATACTCCTAGAAAAGATGTCTATGGACAGATAAGCTTTGGAAGTGCTCAGTTTATCCACTGTCCCTCCTAGAAGTAATGGGAGCATATAAAATGCCTTGGCCAGGGAGTCACTGTAGAAACACATTTAACCAGAGTTAGGCAAACTTCTTTTTAAAACTATCACAAAACCAGTTACCAAATTTAAACAAGCACTCAGATGTTCAAGGACCTACCCACTTGAAAGTTGAGTTTCCACAGGCTGCCAGAGCCCACCATTCAATCATATACTCCTGAGTTTCAAGCTGACCACTACCCATCTAAAAGCTGACACAGGAAGCCCCATCTGAAACTTCAAGTAGCAAGGAGCTACTTGAAGGCAGAGGATGTGTGATTTCCAAACACAGACAACAGTCATTTTATGTAGTAGGCACAGATAATACTTCTGTAAGCAAATTATATACAAGACAAGGTCATAAATAGCAAATTGGGATTTGGAACTGTATCAGTAGTCTAATGGGGGGAAAAACCTGAGACTTATTCATTTTTAAGGTTTATTTTTTATGTGTATGAGTGTTTGCCGGCATGTATGTATTTATCCTATATGTGCATGTCTGGTGCCCACAGACCAGAAGAGGGTGTAAAATCCTCTAGAACTGGAATTACAGTTGTAAGCTGTCCATTTGTGGGCTGGGAAATGAACCCAGGTCCTTAGCAGAAGCAGCAAAATGCTTTGAACTGTTGAGCCATCTCACCAGTCCTGCGACTTATTCTTAAGTAACTATTTTCTTGCTTTTAATTATTTTTATCATTGACTTCCTATTATATAATTTCAATATCCAAGACACTTACAAATAGCTGATAATCAATGTTTGAGCTGTGACCTAACAAAGTTATAGAGCAATAGCTTCAAAAAAGGTTTAGTGTTTAGTGCTTTAGGTGTGCTACATACTAAAAATCATCCCTAGGTTACAAATTATCTGTTATTTGAGTTGAAGCACTAGCTAGCTGGACAACACTGAATAGAGTTAAATCCCTAGGGACCATCACTATGTAAAGCACAGAACTGACAGACTTCTTTATATTCATATTGCAACAATGAAGGTCTCTTCGTGTAAACTCTATCAATTAGAGGGCTATGTAAAGATTTTCTGCTACTATTTAAACAGTGTGGCAAATGTCAAATGTAACAATATGTCAATTTATCAAAATGTTAGTATCACCTTCAAACCCACACTTAACCACATTAACACAGACTTTTCCTTCATGCCTGTATAGTTACATTATATTCTTATCATGGGCACTAACATATAATCAAATGCTAGACATTAAATGATAATGCTCTGTTATGTTTTATGTATGTATTAAACTTTTTTTGTTTTGTTTTGTTTTTCAAGACAGGGTTTCTCTGTGCAGCTTTGTGCCTTTCCTGGAACTCACTCTGTAGTCCAGGCTGGCCTCGAACTCAGAGATCCGCTTGCCTCTGCTTCCCGAGTGCTGGGATTAAAGGTGTGCGCCACCACCGCCCGGCATATGTATTAAACTTAATTCTCCATAAAGGCTAAACAAAGTTTTACTGTTTCTGTTTTATAGATAGGTCTATCTGTTGTTCGAATCTTAGATGGTCTTATAACTGTTTTAGTTCCTGTTTTCTCACACCTTATATACCTTTCTCCAACCTACTGTCACTTCCTGGGATTAAAAGTGTGTGTGTGTGTGTGTGTGTGTGTGTGTGTGTGTGTGTTTCTCAGTATTGGGATTAAAGGTGTGCCTAGCTACCAGTGCGGCCTTGAACTCAGAGAACCGTCTCCTGAGTGACAGGATTAAGGGTGTGTGCCATCACTGTCTAGCTTCTATGTCTAATCTAGTGGCTGGTTCTGTCCTCTGATCCTCAGGTAAGTTTATTAGGGCACACAATATATCACCACATTTATCTTGTGCCAAAGCTCAGTCTCTCTCATTTTGTTTTTCGAAACAGGGTTTCTCTGTGTTAACAGTCCTGGCTGTCCTGGAACTCACTTTGTAGACCAGGCTGGCCCTGAACTCACAGAGATCAACCTGCCTCTGCCTCCTGAGTGCTGAGATTAAAGGCATGCACCATCACTGCCTGGCTAATGGCCAGTCTCCTAACCCCCTCTTTTTTCCTCAGCCCAGCAATCATTTGCTTACCTCTATCTCAGGAGTCTCACACTCTTAAACTATACCAGATCATTCTATCCTCTTAAAATTGAAACAGCACACAAGAAACTTCCTGGACTAATCTTCCTAGTTCCTAAACTGGTGTCATTTTCTCTGACTCTACAAGAAATACTTCAGCTCCAGGTGATCCATCAATACTCAAGCAACAGTTACACTCATGGCTTAAAGATCTATGTGAATGTGCTAGATGCCTTACTTGCCACCTGGATGGACTTTCTGAGCTTCTTTAAGAAGATCTTACATGGCTCAGTCAGTCAATTTGACTACCTAATTCAATCTGTAAGCCTGTAATCCCAGGCAGGATTATCAAGCTCAAAATGCTATTTAAAAAAAAACAAGAAAGAAATATTATCCAATTCAACATTGTGTTTGAAATTTGAATTAAGTGTGCTAAAAAGAGCTCATGAGGGCTACTCAAACTACTTATGACTAGTGGCCCGGATTTGGAATGGCTGTCTAGAAGAGTGTGGAAAACTTGTGCTTTCAAATAAACATACTGCTACGTGGGTATACAGCTTTACAGCACTCCTTGCTTTTACACTACATTGTCTGTTCATGATCTGCCAAAGAATGTAAGTTCCTTCAGAACTGCTCCCTACCCCAATTTATCCCAGAAACTATGTAGGCAGGCACTCACTCACTCTGACAGATTACGTACTGCACACACACACACACACACACACACGCGCACACACACACACACACACACACACACACACACACACAGCTATACAGGAAATAAAACCCTAAAGTTCAGGGACAAACTTGGGTTTTGGATTTTTTTGTTTTTGTTTTCAGTTTTTTGTTTTTTCAAAACAGGGTTTCTCTGTGTAGCTTTGTGCCTTTCCTGGAACTCACTTGGTAGCTAGCCCAGGCTGGCCTCGAACTCACAGAGATCCGCCTGGCTCTGCCTCCCGAGTGCTGGGATTAAAGGCGTGTGCCACCACCGCCCGGCCAAACTTGGGTTATATGAAGTTGAAAGCACTAAATTTAGACTTGGAAGTCTAAGTAAGCAATGGGTGTTCCCCCGAAGTTTTATTTTTCGTTCCACTTCCAAAGATTTAGAGTATAAACCACTATTTACCTGTCTACCCAAAGAGACACAAGGACCATTCACAATGAAAATCGCTAAACAGGTAAGACAACGAAATAGAACAGTTTTTCTTCTCAGAGCAGAAGTGGCGCGAGAGAAGGGCGCACTCAATACAGTATAAAAAAACAAAGCCAGTCCAGGGCGCCTCGGGGAGTTGGTCCCAGACAATAGGAGCAACGGTAGAGGCAGGTTTGGGGCTGGGTCAAGCGGGGGGGTGGAGTCTCAGAATCTCAGAAGACACCAGGACAATCGCAACCAGCGCTGGCTGTCCACCTGGAAAGGTGGAATGGATGGCGGAACCTGGCAGGGGGGCCGGGAGGCACCACCGTGTATTGGTAGGGGGTGCCTGGGAAGAGCGCAACAGCTTGCAAGGCTTTTTGGAAGCTATAGCGATGTTGGTCTCTTGATTCCTAAGAGTTGGATGCGCAGGGAATCGTAGAGCCAGGTGCAGACCAGGCTTCCCTAGGGATCGGTGAAGCGTCCGCGGGAGAACCGCAGGCGGTGGACCCGAGGTTGAGCCATGGAGGTGACTTACTTTGAGGAGGCAGCTGTTGAGGGGTGCGGGCACCGAGGTGCGGTGGATCACCAGGTCCTGGCCTGGGTTGTGCACATCGCAGATAAGCTCCAGCACGGCGATGCTGCGGGCCGTGGACACTGACACCCGGTGGTCCTCAGACCAGGCTAGTGGCTCCAAGCCGCTCACCGCGTACTGCAGCTTCACGGCCGGCTCCCGCCGAGTCACCATGAGGCGGAACGCGGCGCTGGGCCCGGGGGCCGCTTCGGTCGCCGGCTCCTTCCCGCCCCCTTCGCCCTCCTCCTCTGGGGACAGCGAGGGCTCTTCAGCCGTGGGCCCCACCCGGGCCTGGTCCGCCTCGCTCATCTTCCTCGGGGCGCAGAGGTCGGGTTCCCCGGTGCACAGAGCCCTCGCCACCGTCCCCCGGCCGCCCCCTGCACCAACGGCGCCGCCCCCAGCACCCTCCGCGGCCGTTCGTTAGCTTCAGGCCCTGAGCGCCACCGAGCCAGAAAGGACCCCGCCGTTGCTAAGCAACGCCACCCTGCTAGGCGGCCACGGAACTGCCTGTATGGAAAGCGCGCTCCGGGCAGGCTGACCCGCGGCGCGCCTGCGGCTGAGAGGAGAAAGTGGGAACTCCGGGGAAGTCCTTTTGCTAGACACTGGGTGCTAGGCCCGACGGAAGAATGAGTCTCGTGTAGGTGACTGAGATGCTGAGAAGACCAGCGTGGCGGCTGAGGAAGACCCCGCCAGGTGGGCGGCGCGCGGCCTCTTCCGGTTTCTGAGGCGTTCGGGCCTCTTGGCTCCGGTCGGTGCGCGCGCTGCCGCGGCTCCCGGACCCGGAAGGGGCGGCGGCGGCGGCGGCGGCGGCCCAGGAATAGCTGCAAACTACTTCACCGTCCACGTGCTCCTCGGGCTTCTGGCTTGGTCCGCAGCTCCGCGCCCGGGCCATGGCTACCGCCTGCAGCTCGCTCCCAGACCCGCCTCCCAGGACGTACTTCGGACGCCGCCAGGCTCAGACGAGGCGGGTGAGTTCAACCTCAGCCCGGGAGCCGCGGCGCTGATGATCGGGTTGAGTTCTTCAGGTTGTCTGGAGGGACTGGCGAGAGGCGCTCGGAAACACGTGCGTCAGCCGGGAACCCTGCCTTGGGGACGAGAGCCGGGCGGGCTCCTGGAGCTAGCTGGAGAACTAATTAGATAGGGTTAGGATTGGAGGCTGTGGGAACCGGTCAAGTTCCTGAGGCTAGCTGCTGGTCTAGTCAGATAGGGTAAGGATCGGAGGCTAGGATATATCCAAGCGGGAAAACAATGCCTAAGACACGACCGTCGTGCAGATCTGAACTCCTGAGCCGGTCCTTCTAGTGTAAGGAAGGTTCATTTCTGTTAGGAACGGGGACTGGACTCATTTCTATGAAGAGCGTGTAAAGCGGAGGTTTTCATCCAGGTAGCAGGGAAAGACTATACAGTCATTATAATCTGTTGCCCAGAGAGGAGAGAGGTGACTTAAACGAACCGTATAGGAGCAGAAAGCTGGTTTTAGAGTTGCTGGCTTATCCTCTAGAAAGCTTGTTACGTAGTCTGTTGGAAAATCATATGTGATCAAAGAGCAGGAACCATGTGATTGGAGGTCTCACACACACCCCCACACCCTAAAGATAATATGTAAGTCCATGGAAGTTGAAAAGCAAATTGCCGGTCAATTCAGATCAACCAATATTTTGAAGATAAACTTCTTTGATTATCTAACACTCAGTGCCTAGTTTCACTTTGGTAGAAGGAAGGAGGGACCTTAATACGCTTAGATGCTTAGGAGTAAGGAGTCTTCATCAAGCCATTGGTATAGCTGAATCTATGTCTGAGAAATACAGACAAGCCTTGAGGGTAGTGGGGGAGAGGGGGATAGGATTTACGGTAGGATAGACCCCGGCTATTAGATACTAACCTTGTAACACACTAGCCTAAGACCTTGGGGAGTTACATAGTTTCTCCTGTCCGAAAATAGGAACGCTAATTTGTTTCTTATTAGATTGTTTATGAGGCTCCAATGGGATAATACCTACAATAACTCTGTATACTGTCTGGCCCTCAGAGGCAGTTGCTGAGTGCCAGTAATCAAAATGAAAGCAATATTGTTTCCATTTGGGGAAGTAGATGGCTGCATTAGGTCAGCACCATTGGATCAGAGTGGTGCTTGTGTCCGGTGAAGAGCCCAGTAGAGGATGTCCCTTGCTCACCTAGTATATGCAAGGCTTTTGAGTTCCATCCCCAACTATACAGAAGGAAAATACCAAAGTTTTAGTGAGTAAACAGAGTAAATAGGGTGTTTCAGAAGTGACTGGCTGAGGTCATTGGATCTCTGATTTTGAGACTAGCCTGGTCTACAGAGAGAGTTCCAGGACAGCTAGGGCTACATAAGTGAGACCCTCTCTCAAAAAAAAAAAAAGGCAGAAGAAGAAAAGGTAATAAGGCCAGTGAGAGTCTCGGAGGGTAAAGGTGCCTGCTGCCAAGCCTGATGACCTGAGTTTAGTCTCAAGGACTCAACATAAAGGTGGAGGGAGAGAAACAGCACCTCATAGTTGTCCTATGACCTCCACATGCCGGCCATGACATATATGCTTACACACACAAACCAATAAAAAAGATGCTGCAGGTATCTATCGAGGCCTGACTGCATCTGTGCTTCGGTTTATGTATCCAAATGGGAGTGGAAGCTGGTGCTGAGCAGATTTGGTCAGAGTGGGAACTCAGGGTGGATAGCTAATACACTGGATTTGGAAGGACCTTTACAGCTTAAATTGGGTTGCTCTGTCTTCATACTGTGCAAAACTTTTTTTCTTAAGGATGTTTTCCTTGTTATTAAAGTAATACAATTTTGTTTAAGAAAAATTAGAAGATACAACCCCACCTATAGTCACATACCCAGAAATAACTTAACATTTTGATATATAGCCTTCAAAAACCTTAACTATGATATTTTTCTAACCAAATAGGGTATAGTTAATCAAGCATCTCAGCATTATTTTCATGGAAGAGCATGGTACATTTTGGGAATTTAAGAAAAACTTGCAAAAGGTAAAGGTGAACCTGAAGCTGAGAAGATGGGTAGAGGTTGTATTCTGGAGGCTTCCTAGATCTCCCTGCAGATTAGCCTAACAGCGGTGAAGAACCTGCTTCTTGAGTTCACTCCAAGCACTTGTTTTGTTTGTTTGTGGCAGGGTCTCACTCTACAGCCCGGTGTCCTGGAACTCACTTTGTGGTCTAGGCTGGCCTCAACTCAGCAGTCGTCCTGCCTTAGTCTCCTGGGTGCTGGGCTTGTATGTGAGAGCCAACTTGCTAGCTTCTGATACTTGCTTTTAGAGAGACCTTGACTCACCCGTAAAGGGTGGGTAGGATGCTGTGGTGTCTAGGGTCTGTGTACTGCCTGGTATGTTTAGTCCAAAGAAGGGAAAACGAGAGGTGTGTAAAGGAAGCCATAAGCTTGCTCCGCTTTGCTGCAGCAGCATTCTTCAGACTGGTACCTGGATCCTCAAGGAGGCAGGTCTTGTCTTAGTAGAAAAGCTTCCTGAACCTGAGATTGGCCTGCGACCCTTTAATACAGTTTCTCATGTTGTGGTGACCCCCCAACCATAGAATTATTTTGTTGCTACTTCATAACTATAATTTTGTTACTGTTATGAATCAAAATGTAAATATCTGATATGGAGGATATCTGATATGTGACCCCTGTGAAAGGGTTGTTTGACCCCGGAGTTGTGACCAGAAGGTTGAGAACCAGTGCTCTAGGGAAAGCTTGGGCACCATGCATTTAATTACATTTGTGTTGTGAGAATAAGCAACAGGCAAGAAGTGCCTAATGGTGTATGTCTATGATCAGCAGTCAGGCAGGGACTCTGAAGCGAGGAGGGTTGGAAACAATACGATGGAAGTGATGGATGGAGCGGCACTCTCATTTGGAGTGGGGATGGCAAATAGGAACTGACTCCAGACCATCTGAATCTGAGCAGCTTGAGGGGAGAGGATGACAGATCCAAGCCCTAGGGAAGAACAGTAATGACAGTTTCCGCTTCCTGGGCATGAGCTAGGATTCAGCCTCCCATTCGCTTCTTCATTCTCTTCTTACCATCCTTTATTGGTAGAAAAGAGCAGATTTCATTTCCCTGTGTGCCTCTGTGCTCACACAAAACGGGCTCGTAGGGGTGTGGTTTGACTAGTAAGCATGCGTGCTTCCTAAGATAGGTTCTTGCTTCCCTTAGAATAGACTGAATTGGTTAATGTCAGCTGGCAGGACACTTCTCTCTTCCTGATCCCCACTCTCATCTTGGGTGACTTAACAGTTTAGATGGATGGAGGTCTTGTGGATGAATGGACTGAGATTGTCTCTCCCCTCCTCCACCCCCCCATTTCAGACGAAGCCAGAGTCTGGTTGTAAACCCTAAACTGATGGTTGGCATATGGGGCATAATGATCTCTGCAGGAAGAGATACATTCTGTGGGCAGTCAGGCTTCACTCTGAGGATTGTCTTCATGGACTAATGCACCTCTTCTTGATCTTTCCTTTGGGGAACAACGTAGCAAACAGAGGCTACCAAGAGAAAGCACCAAGTGTCCAGTGATGCTCCACCAACAAAACGGAGGAAGGAAGCATCCTCTCTTTCAGCCAAGAAAACCAGTGATAAAGAAACTCCAAGAACATTTAAGGGAGGTGCACACAAAATGTTTCCTCCAAAGAAGTCCTTGAACAGTATAGGCAATGGAAGACAAGAGAGGCCATGCATCAAGACTTCGTCTCTGTTTAAAAACAATCCTGAGATCCCAGAACTCCGCAGGTGTGTCTTGCGGTGCAGGTGTGCCTCGGGTTTGAGCAGTCACGGATGCCGCCTTTTCCTTTGCCACCTTGGCACTGATGCATACTTTGTCTTTCCTCTGCAGAGCTGTAGTGAAGCAGCCTCGAGAGCAAGTGTTCTCTCCAGAAGCTTTCCAGGAGCTGGACCTCCACCCACACCTAGTAAGTATCGCAGCCTGCTCTGGTGGTCTGGTTCTTGTTCAGTCTGTGTCTGCCCTTGGCTACTGGAGTGAACTCAGGTGATGGGCTCCCTGATGGCAGCACGGGTTGCCGTCCTCACTTTCCTTTCTATCCCCTGTGATTTTTAAGAAGTGCTGACTTTCCTCACCCAGTTTAGTTTCTGTTCCAGACTTCATTTATCCGGCTTAAAGCAGCTTTCTAATTACTGGGAGATGTGGTGAAACTGGTGGCCGATGTCTCTGTGGCCTTGGGAAGGGAGCTAAGCTGGCTCTTATTGTCAAGGGTCATGCACATTTTTGGAGAATGAAGGTAGAAAAGGCTGCTTAAAGTGTGTTTTCAGTGAGCAAATGGGCATCTTACTTCCCCCCTTTGTTTAATGCCATGAGTGAGTTTTCTAGTTATGTGAAAAAGGAGAGACAAACACCTTCCCTTGCAAGCCTGGATTCCCTTGTCAGCTGGGCACCATTGGCCTCTTCTTTCTGGTGGGCTGTGTAGGATTGATTCTCAGCCTGAGTGTTGTGGCTCAGGTGTGTGGGGTTAGGTGATGGGTTGTGAGGCTTGCCTTGTGCATTGTCAGTTTGTAATAGGACCCTAATTCTACAAATTAGGAACCCAGCTCTAAGAACCCCAAGTCCTCCAGATTGTGTAGGGTAGAGGGCAGAACTACCCTCCAGTTGGAAATCCTGGGCTAGTGGAGTTTAGTTTGGTCATAAACGTCAAGTGCTGTTGTCACTCCAGCATTTTGTCTTTATGTCATTGAATATATTTGCATTAAATTGATAAATACTTACTTTCCTATTCTCTTTTAGATATCCACAATAAATACAGTCTTAAAAATGTCAACTATGACCAGGTAAGAGGCTAAGGCTATTCTTGATTTTTCTTAGGGTTTCGTGAGTATATACAAATGAAATCTCAATTGTCCATGGAGGACAGAGCACATTTGTGGAACAGCACAAACTGCTGGAGGGCTTGACATAGCCCGTGGGGCTCCCCACCTGCTTGTAGGCAGACCGGGTTCCTTTCCATTTCTGCACTCAGCTCCCTACTGCAAGACAGCTGGCTTAGGACATCTGCCATCAGGGCGTCTCTGAAAATGACCTGGGCCAAAATACAGTATTTGATCATGTTAGTTCTTAGCAATACAAATAAGGTCAGTCAGAAAATGGGAGTAAATTTTGCTTGGGTATAGTGGGATACTGAAAAGGTATTCTAAATGCTTGCTGACTGGAGACACTTTTAAAAGAGAAATTCAGAGTTAAAGTGTGAGCAGTGAGCTGTATAGTCACAGTTCACTTTGCATAAGTAAGAAGCAAGAGTACAGAAGAATAAAGAACACCAGCTTTTCCATTGTGTTTTGCTTTTGTTTTTGAGACAGTCTTAGAGCCCAGCTCAGCTGGCTCAAACTTATTTTCCTCTTGTCTCAGCTTCCCAAATGTCAGGATTAAAGGCATATGCACCATGCCTGGCTTGGTTTTCTTGTTGGCGCAACCAAATTTAAATGAGTTCTCTGTCCATTTTGGACTTGGGATTTAATGTACGTGTTGACAGTGTTCTCAGTGTGTGTGACAATTTTTCAGAGGGAGCTGCTGTTGCTAGTTGGGTGACCTGCAAGCCTCATTTTGCTTTTCTGTTTGGAAATCTTGCCTGTGTTACATGTTGCCAATCACATGTCACACGACAGGCAGGAAGGTGTGTAGTATACTTTATGAGAGTGACTCTGATTTGTTGGTATGCCCAATTTTTTTTTTCAAGACAAGGTTTCTCTGTGTAGTCCTGGCTGTCCTGGAACTCGCTTTGTAGACCAGGCTGACCTCAAACTCAGAAATTCGCCTGCCTCTGCCTCCTGAGTGATGGAATTAAAGGCGTGCACCGCTGTGCCCTGACAATTTTTTTTTTTTAATTTTTAATATTGCAGCCAATCTCTAGCTTGCTTCCCCACTTTCAGTCAAGTTCCAGGAGTTTAAAAAGTTCATTTGGATCACCAGAATGTTCTCAGCACTTTCTCTCAATGAAGTAGGCAGAGCCAAACACAGGGTATTTGTATGTCAAGTAAACCGTGTCTGCATGCATGACTGAGCTGTGTGATAAAGAAAAGGTGTGTTCTCTCTTTTGGGTGCCCCAGTGTTCAGAAGCAGAGTATCCCAGTGCTGCTGGAAGGCAGAGATGCCCTTGTGCGGTCCCAGACGGGCTCAGGTCAGTTGCTGATTACCCTGCCCCTTATTCCATGGCACCTAGCCCATCATCATGGGCTAGGCTCTTCAGGGATGTGTCTGTGGTGGCAGAGTCGGTTTTGTCTTGTCTGGGGAGGGTGGCCATGCTTGCTTTTGATGGGAGGCCTGAAGTTGTTACAGATGAAGGAAGGTGGTGATGCTGCTGTTGTCAGTAGTGATGGGTGGGTATTCATAGTTGAGCTCTGCTGCTTTCTATGTGCCTGCTGCCAGAGTGGCCAGTCAGTCTTCACTCTGGATGGAGTTAATGTTTATGGCTTGAAAGCAGTTCTGGCCTGAGCACAGTCGATGTCAGGGATAGACCATTTTCTCCCTAGTCTACTCTTCTGATCCACTCTTGCCTTCTTGCCAGCTGAGCCATGTTGAGAAGCCCACAGCTTCCTTTAATCTTTCTCTGTCTTCAGGGGCTGGCTTGGCTTCACACTTGGCACACCAGCACTACAGAAGCTGTTTAGCCAAGGGAGAACCTCAGAGCAGCCATCTCCTAGCTTCCACAGACGACTGTCAGGCTGAGCTTGTGTCTAATTTGAGAAACATCATTACCTCCCTTGTTGATGACCTAAGGAGCTGAAGCTTCAGGGATTTTTGAAGTACTAAATTACAAAGCAAAGTTAGGAGTCGTGGCAGACAGGTGAAGTGCCTTAGATGTAGAGCATGCAGTTTACCTTCTCCCAGATGTAGCATTATTTACAGAAAGCAGAGCCTGTTTGCATCCCCACTGATGTCACTCTCTTTTAAAAGGTAAAACTCTTGCCTATTGCATCCCTGTGGTCCAGTCCCTTCAAGCACTGACATCAAAAATACAGGTGAGCAGAAAATGTATTTCTTTACTGTGCTCTGTTGTACCCATGCTGCTGAAACGTGGTGGTAATACTAGAGTTGTAGACTGTCTGCACATGGCATTGTTTTTTCTCTCTTCCTATCGAATCAAGTGTGAGCTTGCCAAGAGTGGAGTGGAATAAACACTACAGTCACCACTGTGTAGGGCATGTGGGTAGAAGGCGGCTTCCAGTGTGCCAGATGTGCCAACTGCTGTTCACATGTCATTTTCTTGACTCCCCATCCTCTGCCATGAAGTTATGGAGGTTACTATGATCCTAGTGGTGTAGGCAAGTAAAATAGCCAAGGCCACATAGAAGTACCGGTGGGCATAGATTCCCACCTCATTTCTGTGACTGTCATCTGGGCCATGATTTGTGGTGAAGCTTTGTTGCTAGCTCCTGCCCTGTTTGGGGGCCTTCCCCTTTGTCTTACACAGTACCCAGCATTGGACCTCCTACAGGATTACTAGTAGGGAAATATTCTAACATGCTTTGATTGGCCCCTGTCCATATATTCTCATATCTTGAGCATCTGTTGTACATCATGCGGAATTAATTTACAACCTTACAGGTTAGTGTGTTTACTTTTGAATGAGGAGAGCATTTGTATTTAACATGGACTTTGTATTTAACATGGTGGTTTATCAGTCCTGGCTTTGGAAATCAGTGCCAATCAGTGGGTTTAGCAGTCAGGCTGCTACATAGTCAGCATTACCTAGAATTTGTTCTTAGTTGTGAAACATGGTTAATGCCCGGTTAAAGACTAGCTAACTTTGGATTGAGAAGTCCAGTTGGCTGTTGTAAGTGTGGGCACAGACTTCATCTTCTAGCCCAAACTTTCTCACAGGTGCAGTGCCATTACTTTCCCGTGAGAGACAATGGTGAGATCAGAAATAGGGTGTTGGGTGAGTACTCACTGACAGAGGTCTCACTTCAAACCTAACTGATCGGAACGCAGTAGCGTGCTGTTGCATTGTAGAGCAGCAGATCCTTAGGTAAATGACTGAATCAATAACTAGAAGAGAATTGAGGAACTGAAATAGCCACACTTGGCATGGGTCATCAGAGGCCGAAGTGAGCAGTTGACAGTAAGATGAGAAATGGTGTCTCTGTGGCCTTCAGGTGTCCACACAGGAACTTCTGAACAGATGGGAAAGACGGTAACTGTAACAGGAAGCCCCGCCCGCCACTCCTTAGCCAGTCTTAAGAAGGACATGTTATTTGTGTGGTTTGTTTTTGTTGTTGTTGTTTGCCTAAAGTGAATTTAATCTCAAGGAAACATGAGACAAAACCAATTAAAGGGTGCTCTGCGAAAATTCCTGGCCGGCAGTCTTTGAGAATGTTGATGGCATAAAAGAAAAATACTGAAGAATTGTCCCAGACAGAGCCTGACAAAGGAAGCATGGCGGTGACACACGCGGGGTCAGGGTGAACACTTCACCTAGAGGTCACTTGATGAGATTTGAACGAGGGCTGTGGGTGAAGAGTGAGTCGGTGCTCATTTCCTGGTTTTGCTAATTATTCTGTAGTTTGAACGATGATACATAGAAATTGAGACTGTCAGAGTTAATTGTATAACTTGTCCATTTTCCCTTTTTTTGTAAAAACCTGAGCTTTCAAAATGAATAGGTTACAATTTGTTTAAAAGTGGAGTTTATAACTTTGTAGATTTGAACACGTGTTCCTGCTGTGTTAGCTGAAGAAATGCAGGCTGCAGAGCTGCATGCTGTGACTGCGCTTTCACAAATGATGGTTTGTCCTGTGGCTCATAGCCAACTGGGATGACAGTAGTAGTAAATTGTGGGCTTCTTTGTCACTTGAGAATGGGTCTCATGCAGCTAAACTTGAGCTCTTAATCTTCCTGCCTCTGTCTTCCAAGTACTACCATTGTGGACACATGCCACCATGTCTTTCTTGGCAATTTTTAAAATTAAATATTTTACCTAATATATTATATCTTACATGCATATAATGTTTGGATCTGGTTTTTCCTCCTACCTGTGCCCCCTACTTTTACCTCCCAACCTCCCCCCTCAAATCTAATGTCCATTTAGTGCTTTCTGTGTGTGTGTGTGTGTGTGTGTATGTGTGTGTGTGTGTGTGTGTGTGTGTGTGTGTGTGTGTGTGTGTGTGTACACATATGTGCTGATTGTTTTTGTCTACTTGACTCAAACCTAGACATATCTGGGAAGAAGGAATCTCAGTAGAGGAATTGCTTCCATCAGATTAGCCTGTGGGCAAGTTTCTGGGGCACTGTCTTGATTAGTTATTGACATGAGTGAACTCAGTCCACTTGTTGGTGCCAACCCTAGATAGGTGGTCCTGGGTGCTATAAGAAAGGAAGCTGAGCAAACCATGAGGAACATTCCTCTATGGCCTCTGCGTCAACTCCTGCCTCCAGGTTCCTCCCTTGACTTCATTTCATGGTGGACTGTAAATTAAGCCAACTTGTTTTTGTTGGTGTTTTTTATCACAGCAGTAGAAAGGAAACTAAGACACTGTATATGTGTATGGGTCAGCAAATTGTTAAGTTTTTCTCTGAGCTAGGTAAGTGAGGAATTCTATTTTCTAAGGGTAAATGACTTTCCCCCACTAAGAACTTTACGGAGAGCCGATTCATATACAGTGCATAGCCTTGTCCCTAGCATGTAGTCAGAGAAGAATGAATATAACTTGCTAATATTTGTGGCCAAATCTCACCCTTAAAAAAATAAAAACAAATAAATAAACCATAAACAAAAAATGGTTTTCCAAACTGAACATGGAGACACATTTCTGTACTTCCAACACTTGGAAGGATGGTAGTTAAAAGACAGCTTGACCTATACAGTCAAGACCCTGTCTCAAAAAAAAAAAAAAAAAAAAAAGAAAGAAAGAAAAACAAGTTTTTATAAGCTCCAATTTGAAGATTTACATATTTTATTGTATGTGTATGGGTGTTTTGTCTGCATGTATGAATGCCTGGTTCCTGTGGAGGTCAGAAGAGGGTGTCAGATCCCCGGAACTAGGATTACAGTGAGCCACCTTGTGTGCACAGGGTGTGTGTGTGTGTGTGTGTGTGTGTGTGTGTGTGTGTGTCTGTCTGTCTGTCTGTCTGTCTGTCTGTCTGTCTGTCTGCCTGCAAGAGTAGCAAGCCTCTTAACTGCTAAGCCATCTATCCCCTGTAAGGCTCAATTTAATTCACTTTTTCTAGTTGTATTCAGTGTAGCCCCTTGTAATTCATCATAAAATGATGTGACCTAGAAGCCATAAGCAGCTAGTCCTGGACCCTGGCCTGTTCCCAGCCAAGGGGCTGGCATGGAGTAGGCACCTTTAGTGTCTGCTCTCTCCCCGTTATTTTGGCTTTGGCTCTGATATTTAACATCACATCCATCCTGCTTCACGCATCCTCACGCCCTGTGAGGAATTGATGTTTCTTTCTTCTTGTCTGTGTAGTAACACCTTTTGAAATGTCAGAGTCTCCTATCATCACATGGTGGCACATTAATCCTGTTGTACTAGCATGTTTACTGTTCCTCTCTGGGGCTCCAGTACAGTCTCACAAAGTTGGTGCTGAGTATAGACTACTCTGGTTTGAATTCTAAATCCTCCTCTCCTGAGTAAATGTTTCCAATGCAGAACATGAGAACCAGACTCTAATTGGATTTGCTGCTGAGCCCATCCTTCACTCTCAAAAGTTGCTCGTCATGCCCTCTGAGCCCTTGATGAGAAAGGCACCATTGACATAGTACCTTCTCTACATTGCTTTGGATTTTTATTATTGCTGTTTAGATACAACATGTCTTAAAAAGTAAAATATTCAAAGAATTCCAAGGATCTGTAGGGTGGAAACAAAGCCTCAACTTCTCCAGAGGTTCAGTATGCCTCCTGACACAAGGATGTCTCTTTCCAGGGACAGCCTGTCATATCCATCAAACAGGACTGACCGCATACTTCCTCTTTGCCCTTTTATGTGGAGTCATTTCTTTCTGTGTTGTGATGAGGACACAGACGTTTATATGATGTCATTTGCCCTTTTGATCCAGGGTGTGGTCAAAGCCACCCTTACTCTGTCCTTCTGGGATTGCAGTTGCGCTGTCCTTGTCGTGCCTTGGCTGGTTTCTCACTGTGCCACACTGGCCTGCCGTGGTTGTACTTGCTTGCTTGTATTGTTGCTTTGTGACAGGGTCTCTTTTAGCTCAGATCCCTGCCTCTCCCTCTGCTTCCCATTGTGTTTGTGCCATAAATACTGAGCCATGGCTGTATTGGCAAGTGGCATTTAGACATTATGTCCAGAAAACAACACATCTGTGAAATAGTCTCTAGCTCCTTTACACACATGTGGACATGTAGGAATAATTCCTGGAAGTGGGATTTGTAGTTGTGTTTTAATAGCTAATGCCAAAGTTGATCTGTTAAGGGTTTTACCAGTGTGTGCCTGCCAGCAGTGTGGTATTTGGTTGGCCATGCCCGGCCAGCTGCTTTACAAGTCTTTCTGTATGTGATTTTATCCCAGACCCCAGTTGCTATTGTGACCTCTGCGTGCCAGTGCTACCTTGTGACTGCTGCAGGTTACTTCATGGGGGATATGTTTCCCACAAATATCTTAGTGGCTTTTGCACTTTTAAAGATGCTTACCTTGGAATTGTCTGTGTGCAGCTCTGCTGCCCACATTCCCTCTGGCATTTGTTAGAACTGCATTACAATCCTGAACTCATTTAGGGAGCAGTCACTATGAAATTGAATCTTCTCTAAGGAGAAGGTATATCTTTCCTTTAAAAAAAAAATGTGCCCCTCAGATATGTTTTAATTATTCTTCATATAGATTTGAGAATTTTCTCTTTTTTTAAAAAAGTTTCTCCCTGTGTGGTCCAGGCCTGCCACAGACTCAGGTCCCTCTCCTCAGCTTCCTACATAAACATCAACCATCATGCCTCATAGATTTCACATCTAATATTTGTAACTTTTGTTGTTGTTATTGCCATTGGGTGAAGTTGTCTGTTCATTACATTTTCTAATATTTTTGTTTGTTTGTTTGTTTTTGTTGTTATTTTACATTTTGAGACAGGGTTTCTGTGTTGCCCTGGCTGTCCTGGAATTCACTCTGTAGACCAGGATGGCCTCAGACTCAGAGATCTGCCTGCCTCTGACTCGCAAGTGATGAGTTTAAAGGCGTACACCATCACCACCTGGCTACATTTTCTATTTTTTTATATTGGAAGACATTGAATTTTGATTGGTTTTCCTTTATTTTATTTATTTGTTTTTCCCTTTGAGATAGAGTCTTGATACATAATCCTGGAGGGCTTAGGATTCACTCTCCTGCTGCACTGCTCTGGCTTCCTGAATGCTATGAAGGAATATAGGTGTATGCTACTACACCTGACCCGGCTTCTTGTTGGTTTTGGAGACAGGGTCTTGCTATGTAGCCCTGGCTGACCTGGAACTCACTATACTGACCAGACTAGCCTCAAAATCAGAGATCTGCCTGCCTCTGACTCCCAAGTGATGAGTTTAAAGGTGTGCTCCACCATGCCTCACTTAGCATTTTTGGGTTTTTTTTTTTGTTGTTGTTGTTGTTTGTTTTTTGTTTGTTTTTGTTTTTCAATACAGGGTTTCGCTGTGTAGTTTTGGTGCCTGTCCTGGATCTTGCTCTGTAGACTAGGCTGGCCTCAAACTCACAAGAGATCCACCTGGCTCTGTTTCCCCAGTACTGGGATTAAAGGTGTGTGCCACCACTGCCTCCGCCGCCGGCTAGGTTTTTGTTTTTAAGTGTTGTGTATTTTATCTGCATATGCGCTTGTACATCATGTGTGTCATTGTCTGTAGAGGCTAGAAGAGGGTCTTGGATCCCTTGGAACTAGAGTTATAGACAGTTGTGAGCCATCATGTGGGTGCTGGGAACTGAATCCTGGTCCTCTGGAGAGCAGCCAGTGCTCTGACCACTGAGTTCTCTCTCCAGTCCCCATTGGCTATTGATTTTTATGTTTTGCATTCAGCTACTTAACTGAAATTCCTTACTGACTCTGTTATAGTTTCCCCCATCTAAGATAAACTAGCATCATCTTCTTGTGATTATAATTTTGTTTTCCATTTTCCAGTTCTGTACACATTTCTTCCTCCTATTCAATAGAGTGGGGCACAGTAGTCTGTCATCATAGGTGTAGCGGGCTTTCTTTCTTTTTTTAAAAAAAATTTTCAATATTTATTTTTATTTTATGTGCATGGGTGTGTTGGCTGTATGTCTGTGTACTATCTCTTGTGTGCCGTATGTGTTCAGTGCCCACAAAGATCAGAAGAAGGTGATAGATCCCCTTAGATCTGGAATTATAGACAGTTAGCTGTCATGTAGGTGGTGGGTATTGAACCGGATCCTCTGGAAGAGCAGTTAGTGCTCTTAACCACTGAGCCATCTCTCCAGCCCCCTGTAACCGGCATTCTTGTCTCCTCCTTTTCTTTCATATTTTCTGATGATTTTCGCTAGCCACACATAAATCTCTGTCACAGTTTGACCTTCGTTGGTCCTCCTCGTGAAATTTCCTTCTTTCTTTCTTTCTTTCTTTCTTTCTTTCTTTCTTTCTTTCTTTCTTTCTTTCTTTCTTTCTTTCTTTCTTTCTTTCTTTCTTTCTTTTTCTTTCTTTCTTTCTTTCTTTCTTTCTTTCTTTCTTTCTTTCTTTCTTTCTTTCTTTCTTTCTTTCTTTCCTTCCTTCCTTCCTTCCTTCCTTCCTTCCTTCCTTCCTTCTTTCTTTCTTTCTTTCTGCCTCCCTCCCTCCCTCCCTCCCTCCCTCCCTTCCTTCCCTCCCTCCCTCCCTCCCTCCCTCCCTCCCTTCCTTCCTTTCTTTCTTTATTTCTGCCTCCCTCCTTCCCTCCCTCCCTCCGTCCCTCCCTTCCTCCCTCCCTCCTTCTATCTTTCCTTTGAGACAGGATCTCATATAGTTCAAGCTGGCCTGGAACTGGAAACGTAGAACTCTCCTACCTCAGCCTGTACCTGGCACTCTCCTCATTGGTATTTCCTTTTCTCTCAACAGCGCAGTGACGGCCCCTATGCTTTGGTCCTAGTGCCCACCAGAGAGGTAAGCAGCTGGCTTGTAGGGGGAGGTTTGTGTGTGCACGGTGATGGCCTGTTGACCTGAAGTGCTTTCCCCACTCCCTTCCCTGCTGAACAGGCCACTGTGCATGCTTTCCCTCACATTTCCTCCCAGGAACCATTCTGCTGATTGCTGTCAAGGGGGAAGGTTTAAGTGCTCTTTATGAGACATTATGAGCTAGGTATGGGAAGACATTTCTTCATTGTCTAAAAAACTAGTGATACTTAAATTAATGACCCTTCAGAAGGAATTAAAAGAACTGGGTTTTTTGTTTTGTGTTTTTTGTTGTTGTTGTTGTTGTTTTGAAATAGGCTTTCTCTCTGGAACTCACCCTATACACCAGGCTGTCCTTGAACTCACAGAGATCCACCTGCCTCTGCCTCCCGAGTGCTGGGATTAAAGGTGTGGGCCACCACTGCTTGGCAAAGAATTGCATTTTTATACTTTAAATATTTTTTAAAAAGTAACTGAAAACATTTGGATATAAAACTGAACTCTTTTTTTTTTAATGAAGCTACTGCTGCTATTAATTCTTACTTCTTCATGAACATTAAGTAGAAATCACCTCTGTCCACAGAGGCAATTTCAAATGTCTCCATGGAGAACTTACAGGAAAATGGAAATTTCTAGACAGCTTTTCTTTCTTTCAAGATTTTTTTTTTAATTTTCATATATATCAGTGTTTTGCCTGTGAACCACATGTGTGCAGAGTCCATGGAGGCCAGAAGAAAGTGTCAGATCCCTGAAACTGAGGTTAGAAGTGATTTTGAGCCACTGTGAGTGCTGGGAACTGAATCTGGGTCCTCTGCAAGAGCACCAAGTGTTCTTAACTGCTGAGCCAGCCCCTCTGGTCAGCCTTTCATACAGCCTGCTCTGTCCTTTCTCTACTCTGTCCCAGGAAGGAGCACACTCAGGGAGGCACATTGAAATGTTTTCAGCAGCAAGCTTGTCACTTTGCTGGAATGCCACGCACACTAAACATGTGGTGACAACACATAACCTTGGACAGGATTCTGTACTATTTTGATGGTGTTTAATGACTGCCACCTACATTAATTTTACTTGTCCTATATCCATTGGGTTCCCTGGATTTGTTTTGTAAACTTAGGAATGATCACCTCTATCTTCAGATAGCCTGCTGCAGTCTTAAGACATGGATGGCCAAGTTCCCTAAGTGCCTGTCAGGCCACTGTTCTAGACTTGAACTTCTCTGTGTGACACTTTGGGAATTTGAGCCAGCAGAGGGAGCACAAAACACTATTTTTTGTATGTGTAAGAAATATATGTGATGTCTTCACCCTCATACCCTAAACTGACAGATTGCAAAGCCTGTTTGAGAAGAGAGTATTTTCAGGGCGGATTCTCTATGTAGGATTACTTGCCCTAAGCCTTGAGGTCTAGGGTTGTACCCTGATCAGTTTAGATGGTCTTTTCTTAAAAAGTATAAAAAGGAAGCAAGGGCCCTGCTCACTGTCTCCACCTTTTAACACTTACAGCTGGCTCTGCAAAGCTTTGACACCGTCCAGAAGCTGCTCAAGGTAAGCGAAGCCGTGAGGCAGTGCTGTCTTCCTTCCTGACACTGGGAGAAGAGCCGTGTGGCACGGTCTCGGTTTTCAGAAAGTGAGAATGGCTCCTGTCTCATCTTCCCAGTGTGCCTCTGGGCTCCCTAAGAGCAGCTGGTAGGTTTCACTGGCAGACCTCAATAACTGTTTGGGTTTTTTGAGACAGGGTTTCTCTATGTAGCCCTGACTGCCCTGGACCTCACTCTGTAGACCAAGCTGGCCTTGAACTTAGAAATCAGTCTGCCTCTGCCTCCCGAGTGCTAGGATTAAAGGCATGCACCACCACCGCCCATCTAATAACTCTGGCTAGTAGTTGCTAGAGGTTAAGTGTTAATTGTTGGTGCACTTGACTTGAAGTGACTTAGAGGCCCAACCCTCAGATAACCAGTGGAAAGCAGCAAGAACTTGTAAGGACGTTCAGGAGAGAGAAGACAGCCAAGCCAAGGTTCAGTGCCCACAAAAGTTGACCGGGAGTCTGTTTTTCCTTTCTGTCCTCTAGTAGTGAGTGGGGAGTGCATTGCTTAGTACCCCCCTTGCAAAACAGTGAGCTTACCTGAAATATATTTTCTATTTGGACACCATGAGGAAAAACATTGCGGGGTGGAGGACTACTTAGATTTTTTTACAAGCTCACATTTGTCTTGACAGTACTTCTGGTCTAGCACTGCAGCTCATGACGCCAGGTACCTCAGTGCCACCAGACTGCATTTCGCAGAAACTCCTCACACATTGTAAAGCCCAAGTGCTCCCTGCTGCACACGGGCTTATGCTAGGAACTTAGGATCAGCTCTGCTTCTAGGAGAGGGGCTTGCTTTATGTTGATTGTGATCTGGTATTTTTGTGTAGCCATTCACCTGGATTGTTCCTGGAGTGTTGATGGGCGGAGAGAAGAGGAAATCAGAAAAGGCTAGGTAGGAGGAAATGGGTTTGTGTATTCCTCTTGGAGTTTTTTCTGCTGTCTTGTTCAGTAACACTTGGTTCTTTGGAAGGCAAGAGAGCCTCCTCTGCTACTGTGTCTCCTGGTCCCCACATACAGAGACAGGCCAGCTCAGCAGACACCTCGAGACAGTGCTGTTTATCTCAGATTCCCTTCTGATATAGTTAGTGACAGTGCTGCAACCTGCTTAACCCACCCACTGGGGCCCCACAGGGCACTTGTTTGGTGTGCACCCCTGCATGTGACTCCCTTTGGTGCATATTGAGAACTGGTTTTGCTGTTTAGATTTGTAAAAATAAGAAGATAGGTGGGGACTTCTGGCCTGCATCTGTAATCACAACACTGGGAAGCTGAGGCAGGAGATCAGGAGTTTCGAGGCTAGCTTCAGCTACATACTGGGTTCAGGACTAGCCTGAGCTACATTGAGATTCTGTCTTCAAAACCAACAGCAACAACAAGCAGAGTGATAATTTCCTTAATGCTTAGCACAACCTTAGTGCCTTGATTCTCAGTTCTGCACTGGAACTTGCAATGGATGTCATTAGAAAATTGTTAGATGGGCCAGGTGGTGGTGGCGCACGCCTTTAATCCCAGCACTCGGGAAGCAGAGCCAGGTGGATCTCTGTGAGTTCGAGGCCAGCCTGGTCTACAGAGCGAGATCCAAGATAGGCACCAAACTACACAGAGAAACCTTGTCTTGAAAAAACAAAACAAAACAAAACAAAAAAAGAAAAGAAAAGAAAATTGTTAGATGGGTAAATAGCACTTTAGCAGTTATACCAGCTCTTTGAATTGTCTGTAACTTGAGAGTGAACATAAAGCTTGACACTTAAGGACGTTGGTCAGGTTGGACTCAGCTATAAACAACAGCAACAGGGGCCAGGTTGTGGCTTCTCCATCTTTTTGTGTCCCTGTGGAGCCTTCCATTTACAAGGGTTCCTCATAGCCTTGGATCATGGCCAGAGCTTCAGCCATTGTACTTTAGTTTCCTGCTGGAAGTGACAAAAATTGTCATAGACCCTCTGTCCAAAGGTACATATGTTGTTGCACACTCTTTATCCTTTATTCCATAGCCAAAGCGTAGGCGGTTGCCACACTTGACTGAAAACAAGAAAACCTAGCCAAGCAAGATTGTGTTCAGTCTTCTGCTGTAGAATAATGGGATTATGACTGTTTGCGGAACAGGAAAGTTAATCATTTTTTTAAAGAACGGGAAGGATATGCTAAGGGAAGTTTGGAGGGGAAAGGGAATGGAGAGTGGGGGGTGGGTATGACTAAGATACATTGTATATATCCTTAAATTAGCCAAGAATAAGTTTAAAAAAAAGAAAGCTTTAGTCTACATCATCTATGAGGCAAAGCTCATACCCATTTTATGACAGCTACCCAGAGGGCCCAATATGAGAAAAACGTCCTAACAAAATGTGTGTCTTAACAGTCAGAATGTGTGTCCTCACAAACAGTCAGAATGTGTGTCCTCACAAACAGTCAGAATGTGTGTCCTAACATATATATATCTGTTCACCTGGTTCTCTGGTACAGAGGCCTTAAAGAACTGGCTAGGGAACTGGAAAGATGGCTCAGAAGTTGAGTGTTTACTGTGGTTTTGGATTCCAGCACCCACAGGAGGTGGCTCACAGACACCTGTGACTTCAGATCAAAGGGATCTCTGCCCCCTCTGGGCTCCATGGGCACCCAAGTGTACATACACACAAAATTAGGGGCTGGAGAGCAGTCAGGAGCACTTAGTCTTCCAGAGGACCAGAGTTTAGTCCTCAGTGCCATGTTGGGTGGCTTATAGGTTGCCTGTTATTTCAACTCATGGGCATCTTCTGGCTTCTGTGGGCACTTGGACTTATGTGGCATATACTCACATATACTACATAAAAAATTGTAATGTATATAAATCTTTAAAAAGGAGATCTTGCTGGGCAATGGTGTGGCACTCCTTTAATCCCAGCACATGAGAGGCAGAGGCAGGCAGATCTCTGTGGATTTGAGGCCAGCCTGGTCTACAGAGTGAGTTCTGGGACAGCCAGGGCTACACAGAGAAACCCTAGCTCAAAAAACCAAAATTTAAAAAAAAAAAAAAAAAAAATTGGCTAGATGCCCATCTATATAGGATGTTCTAGAAAGATCGGTGAATCAGATAAAAATGCATTGGGTCATATGCTTAAATCTTAGCAGTTCTATACACAGAAGAATGAAATCTCACCTGTTTGTTTTCACTGGAGGCTTCGGCATTTGTGCTGGACACTGAATGACTGTCTCCTTTGCCTATTGCTTGTATTTTGTTGCTACAGTGTTTGACATACTTTTTTTTATGATACATGATTTAAACAGACTCCGCAAAGGCATAAATATCCTTATCTCAACTCCTGGGCGCCTCGTGGATCATATAAAATCCACGAAGAACATTCACTTTAGTCGAATACGGTGGCTGGTTGTGGATGAAGCAGACAGGTGAGTCTAGGAAGCAGGGAAGGTGGGAGAATGGGGCTGTTCTACCATTTCAGGGACAATTCTGTAGCCCGATAGTGTCAGGTTTCCTCTTTGCCTGGGTTAAAGTCCTTCTCTTCCATCTTCAGGATATTGGATTTGGGTTTTGAGAAGGACATCACAGTGATTCTGAATGCTGTAAATGCTGAGTGTCAGAAACGGCAGAATGTCTTGCTGTCAGCGACACTCACAGAAGGTGAGTTGAGAAGGAGCTGTGGGCTGATGCCAGTAGGTGCCCTAAGCTCTTTGGGTAAGGGACAGCCTTTTCTGTCCTGCATACCCAGCACCTGGGACCTGGGAGGAGAGAAGTGGCTGCTGGTACACACACCAGGGTGCACGGGAGGCAAGCTGGCCACCATTTGGTTTGCTTGAGTGGGACACAAGCAGGTCCCACGGTGCAGGTTGTGCTCTCAGCACTAGTTTTAGTGTGATCATCCTCCTTTTCCACTGAGAGTCCACATCCCCTAGCTCCTTTCTGACTCCTCTACACTTGCAAGAATTTCTTGGCTGTTTTGTAGATGGGAAACTAAGGCTTAGAAAACAGAACCACTTCACCTCTTTCACCCTGCATAAAGAGTCACTGTAGATTCGACCAGTGCTTTCATGGCCACGTGTGGTTTAGTTGATCTAGGCCACAGTATGATACACATAGTTAGGTGCCATTTGCGTGACTCTGAAAGTGTTACTAAGAAACATTAGTCTTTAGAGATAATCTTCAGGAAAGGGATTCTGTGATCAAATAAATTTGGGAATTGTTTCATTCCCTCGATTTTTTGTAAAGGCCCTAAGAAGGCCTGCAGCCAAGAAGTCTATGGAAGTATTTTAATCTATGGTTTTGTGGTGACCAGAGAACCTTTAGTAAACTGAGGTACAGATATCTGATGAGGGCATAGAAAATGCTAGCCTAGATGGGCATTGGGCTATGGATTACCCCCACCAACATGGCAATAGGGTAGGTCAATGCTGGACTTTCCTGAAAGACCTGGGTGAGTGCTCTGGGATGCATACGTGACCACCTGTTTTGTCCTTTCACTGTCCAAGGTGTAACACGGCTAGCTGATATCAGTTTGCACAATCCAGTCAGTATCTCTGTCTTGGACAAAATCTGGGACCAGCCCAACCCGAAGGAAGTTGCTAATACCCAGCTGGACAGCTTTGCCATACCAGAGAGTCTTGACCAGCATGTGGTGCTGGTTCCCAGCAAGCTGCGCCTTGTCTTCCTTGCAGCCTTCATCCTGCAGAAGTGCAAGGTAGGACTGTGGCTTAGATCTGGCCACATCTAGGGAGTAGCACATACTTCATTTGGGCTGGGTAAACATAGCAGTGAGGTAAAGCCCCAAAACAAGAAAGGAAGGGGCTAACTTTGTTCTGAGACAGAGAGAGAGAGAGAGAGAGAGAGAGAGAGAGAGAGAGAGAGAGAGAGAGAGAGAGATTATAAATTCCAAAACAGTGGTAAAGAACCCCGAGTTAAGGGCAGTGGGGATCATAGCATTACATTTGAATATACCTTGTTGGAGCTAACATTAGGGGAATGCCATAGATGACAGAGGCATGCAGGAGTGAGGTGTTTCTTGCAGACTCTTAGACCTGGTGTATTTGCTTACCAGATTCATGGGGTGACTCTGAGATATGAGATAGTAGCTATAGGAGTCACTGCACACTGGGACTGTGGCCGGGGGTTACTGCTGGTTGACAGGCCCGAAGTGTAAGGGACAGCTTACCCTAAAGGACATTTGTTTGTCTCTTTGAGGTTGGAGCTCTTGTCATTTTCCTTTCTGTTGTCTTTGTGGAGTGGAATATCAATGTTGGTATTTTTTAATAATTAAAGCCTGTGTCACTGTGTTTCCAAATCGGGGCCAGCATGTACATGGACTTTAGAGACGCGCTCATTTTAAGGGCATCTGTGCTTATGGCCATGTACTTACTTTCCCCATGTGTTTGTGTAGTTTGAGAAGGACCAGAAGATGATTGTCTTTTTCTCAAGTTGTGAGCTGGTGGAGTTCCACTACAGCCTCTTCCTTCACACCCTGTCTTGCCGCTCAGGGGCCCCCACTTCAGAGCAGCTACCATCTGCTTCCTGGCCACTGAAATTCCTTCGGCTGCACGGCAACATGGAACAGGAGGTGAGCCCGCTTTTCCCCACCCCACATGCCATGAGCCTGGTAGATAGAGAGTCCTGATGCACTTGTGTCCTTTTCAGGCTCTCCCGGGCTAGGAAAAAAACAGCCAAGAATGAAGGAGCTGCTGGTAGATGCTGGTGAGGGAGCCTATTGTTCCTTGGGCTTCTGCTCTAGAGTTGCCTCTTCCACCTGAGAGAGCTCACAGGCCTGCTTGGCCTGCGTCTACCTCAGCCAGCTGTTACGGCAACTGAGTAGCACTAAGTAGCTGGCACCAGGGAAGGCTTTTGCCTTTTTAGTACCCAGTGTGTAATTAGGGCTTGATGTCTTCAAATTAAGAGCATTAATGGAGCTAAATTGTGGATCCCATATGGTACTGCTGAGCGCGGCGGCTGTCATTGTCAACAAGACACAGCGCTGCACTCTGTGAGCACTTTGGGCTGGGAGAGGGTACTGCACACCAAAAGGCTTTGGTCTCTCTTCTTCCCTGCAGAGTGAGCGTCCTGAAGAATGGTACCCTTCCCTACCTTTAGATGTTCTGTGGAAGCCTCCCTCCTAGGCTCTTAACAAGGCCATCCTTAGGCTTTGTTATGGGTGGAATACCTCCCTCCTAGATAGTGCAGAGGTTTGAAATAAGAGCCATCTTGTGGTGAGGTTTTAGGCATCTTAGAAGATTGAAAGCTCAAAGTCAGGCTAACATAGACCAGTACACATTGAAAGCTAAAAGAGACAGCTGAGGTCTGAGGTGATTGGAAACAGGTCTGTCCCCTCATGGCTTTGTTCTTTGGCTTTAACAGTTAAGGACATGGGGCCCAGGAAAGTGACCTTTCTGAAGGTCACTCATGGACACAGCTTCTTTGCCACTAGATAGATACATAGAAGTCACAGCTTTGTTAGGCTCCTATTATGCTTTCAGCTCCCTGATTGGTTGAATCAGTTGGTTTTGTTCTTGAGTACCATGTGTGTGGTTTTGGTTTTGTTTTAAACTTGGTTTTTAATCCTCTGGGCACTTGCCAGTTCCAGAGCCATTCTGCAGGAGGTGGCTGAGGATGCTGAGTAGCTTATGGACCTGAAAGACTCACGGGGTTTCATTAGATCAGGAAAGATCCCTAGTTAAATGATCTCAGACTGTCTACCTCATGGGTGATATGGTAGTCCTGCATGGTGTGCCTTCTGGGACAGACTGCTTGTATTCTGGTTCTGGCTTTGTTACTGACTGTCTGACTTGAGATCAGAATTTAAACCCTCTGTACCTGTCTCCAACTCTCCAGAGTAAGGTGATGGTGGTGGTTCTTTCATAGGGTTGGTCTACCATCTAGTTCATGCAGGTGAGCTTGGCACGTAGTGAGTACTTAGCAATCATTATCTGCTGATGGTCTTAATTTTCTTAGGGATAGTTCAATGTCCTCACAACTTAATAATTATTAGTATTCCATCTTCACAGACTCCCCGTGAGCTAAAAAGAACGCAGGAGGTAGTAGCCCTGCCTCTTGTCCTGTATCTATCAGAGTTAAGTGTCTTTTTCTAGACTAATTCCAAACAGTCCCAGTTACATCTTCCTGGTGTATTATCTTGGACTCTCCCGAGACCTGAGAATGGCCTCCCTGGATGACTAGAGACATTGCTGTTTGGAGATGTGTTGTAGTTGTAGTGAAAACCCAAGAGTTTGTAGGCTTTTTTTCTTACCCCATATGTGAATGCATCTTGTCTAGTGTCTGAAACACTTCACACTTTTACTTTTCTAGTTTTGTTTCAGTGATTTGGTAGTAAATATTATAGAGACCATGCAGCAGATGTCCATCCCATCCAGCTTGGACCTTGCCACACCCTAACTGTGTCCTCCTCTAACTATGAGCCTGTCCTACAGGCAAGTTCCTTAACCTCTCCTACTTACATTGAGACTTGAAAAGCCCCTGCTGCTGTATCTCTTGATGGTGCCCTGGGCTTGCAGCCATGGGACAGAGTGCACGCCCACAGATGACCAGAACTGTTCACCATAGTGTAATAGGGCTGTGCCAGTGCCCACGGGGAGACATCCTTTCAGCATTGTTTGTAGATCTTGTATTTTATCTGTTGGTGGCAGGTATAGCTAGATCTCAGGTGTGTGCTGCACTGTGACTTGGAGACATACTTGGTTCATGCTGAAGCCTCAGGATTCACTCACCTTTGACCCCATGAATCTCTTTTTTAAAAATTAACTAAGGGAGCCATTGATGAGTACAGAAACTTATTTAAAAGAGGCTCACCTGATAGCAAAACACTGGTCATAAAAATAATGTTTCAGCCGATTGGCTGAATCCTATTTTACTGCATGAGATAGGTCTTTGGATTTTTATTGGCTGGGATGCTTACATTTGATTGGTTCATGATTAAAGCCTATTACAGTATAGTGAGGCATCTTTTTTTTGTAAACCGCGTGTTCGGCTTTGTTGGGCACAGAAAGGGAGTATTGAGGTGTTACTGGTACTTACAGCATGCTTCAGTATGGGCTGATTGTATTTTCTTCCTTTAATATAAATACAAATTTTCTATAGTTAAAATGTATAGTTTTAGCTTATTATTATTATTATTATTATGGGTATTTTTGTTCTTTTGAGACAGGGTCTAACTCTGTAACCCAGGCTTGCCTAGTATTCAATTTGTATCCCAAACTGGCCTTTGAACTCGGAGAAGTCCTCCTGCCTTAATCTCCCTAGTACTGGGATTACAAGTGTGACTCAATCCTGGTTTAGTAATTTTATAAATTGTATGTGAGTCGTGTTCATGTAAGTGCAGGTGTAGCTAGACATGTGCTTGTGCAGGCCAGAGGTCACCCTGGGTCTGGTTCCCCAGGAGCCTTTCATCTGGATTAGAGTCTTTCATTGGAACCCAGGGCTCACCAGTTAAGCTATACTGTCTGGCCAGCAAATCCCAGGCATGTGCCTGTCTACCTCAGCAGTGTTGGGGTTGCAATTGCTTTGGACGTGGATATCAGGGACCAAGCCCAGGTCCTCCTGCGTGTAAAGGAGTACTACTGAGCTATCTCTCAGGCCAGTTTTTATGAATTTTTAATTTTAGAAGATTGGTCTGTAGAAAAAGTTGGTATTACTTTATTCCTCTAGAGCACAGCTTCCTGCACGTGCGTGTAAGGAGGCTGTGAAAACACAGCAACACTAAAAGGTTCCAGAGCATGAAGTCCCGCATGTGACCTCACTGCAGTGTTGGTTTTGAACATGTAGTGTGTGCACTGCACTGCACACGCTGTACAATGCGAATGAAAGCTGCCCGAAACCTCTGCTCGGACCGCTCTGTGGAACTGCAGTGGTGCTGTGTACACAAACTCTTATTCTCTTATAGGAACAATGGTTTAGTTATAGAAACCAAAGCCTTACCATATTTCCCTATCTTTGTTTTTATCATGTAAATACCAATCTTCAAAATACAGTCTTTAATGGTATTTTGTTAAAATGTTTGATTGTTTAAATTGTTGGTTTGGGTTTCACAGAAAATCATTAAGTGAATTTTGGTTTGAGATAGGACATAATTTTAAGTGTGTAGGTATATGGCAGTGTGAGGGGGAAGGGGCTGTTCCTCAGAAACTCTGTACCCTTTTAAAGGCAGGTCTCTGTCAGGGAGTCCCAAATATCTGCCTGTCTCTACTTCCTCAGCATTGGAATTACAAGTATGTGCTGCCATGCCCAGCTTTTGTTGAGGGTCGTGGTGTAGTTTCTTGGGGGCTGAAGTCAGGTCCTCAGGTTTGTAGGCAAGAAAACACTTTTGAACTAAGGCTGAACATGTGTTTGCCATGTTGTACTACGGGTTTCTGCAGCTGCTCTTCTCCACTCTGAAAACAACTGCTGATGCCTTTTGTTCTGTAATCAGGTACTCAGCCACGATGGAATTCTTAGCATATACGCAAGCACATCCAACTCATTAGTTAATGCACAGATTTGTTTGTCTTGAATAAATGGTGAAGTTGCATGCCTAGCAAAGAATTGGAGCTTTGTGGCATATATATATATATATATATATATATATATATATATATATATATATATATTTCTTTGCTTATTTTGAGACAAGGTCACACTTTTTAGGTTTACTTTCAGTTCCAAAGCTGATTGGAACTCGGGTATGTTGACCAGGCTAGCCTCAGGCTTGTGGTGTTTCGCCTGCCTCTGTCTGGGATTATATGTATTCTCTACCATGCCTGGCCCAAGAGATTTTTTAAATTAATTTTTTCAACTAAGCGTAGTGGCATACACCTTTAGTGCCAGGACTCCTGAGGCAGAGGCAGACATGGGCTACAGAGTAAGTTCCAGGACAGCCAGGGCTACATAGTGAGACCCTGCCTCTAAATAAATCAATAAATATTTGTGTGGTACACTCGAAATGTTTGATTTGTGTGCCTCATTTATTCACATGGGATTGCATAATTTCTAGATAAAAACTGGACTTGATTGGGGAAAGTTTTAAGCTCTGCACTAATTTTTCTCTAAGAATATTTTAAGTGGGGGCCTTCTTTGCTGGTGCTGGTATTTTTGAATGAATGACATTTAAGGCAGTGCCCCATTGATACTGGCTCATTGAAATAGGTGCTCACAAGGCTCTGCTGCTTTACTTGGTCTCAGAGATTCAGTCATACAAGTACATCTCATGAGATATAAAGAAACTGCTTCTTCTTTGCTGCTGAACTTCTCTGTGCTAGGGGAAAAATTAGAACAAAGGAAATTGGAAAAGTTATATGAATTTAACATTAGCATTTCTCTCAAGAGTTTATCTGGCTTTTCCTGTTCCTTCAGGAAAGAACCTCCGTGTTTCACGAGTTCTCACATTCTGGAACGGGAGTCCTGCTCTGCACGGTGAGTGTCACTCCTCTCTCTGTCAGGGTCACTTCCTGTGACAACAGTGGCTGTGAGTGCTTTCTTGTTGTTTCAGACAGGGTCTTACTATGTAGTCCTGGCTGGTATCACAGAGATCCTCCTGCCTCTGCCTTTACCCTGAGTCCTGGGAGTAAAGGTGTACACTTCCATACCGAAAGGTGGCTGTGACTTTAGATCCCTTGACAGTTTGTCTTGTGTTCAACCCCCTGGACAGCTGGCACACCTGGGCTTCGTGGTGGAGCTGGTTTCTTTGTACCTCTGGATTGCCACCTGGTTGTGCCACATGGTACTGGCTGCCACTGTTGAAAAGACTTGGCGATTTGCTCACTAATAGTGGCAGCTGTTAGTCTGAAAAGGTGTGAATTTATCAACCAAAAACTTGTAAATTACAGCTATTGGGAGTAGTTGGAGTTGAGAAAATCTTTGCACAACGAGGTGCCTGTGCTTGCTCACCTTCTTAAAAGAGAGTCAAGGCGCCTGACAGGGTCTCTCTGCTCTTGTCTGAGACTATCATTGTCCTAGGAGCTTCAGGCCAGTTCATTTGCCTCAGTCTGCAGTCCTGTCTTGTGGCCTCCAGCACATACCTCACCTTCATTCTTGCCAGCAGGAATGTTCTGGAGCTCTCAACACACTTCCTTGTTCGCTGTCCAGACCCATCTTTCAGTACTCTGACTGTGTCATTCTGACCTCTGACCTGAGGCTTTGTGCTCTTCTTTCTGCCTGGAGCAGACTAGCTGGCTCCCACTTACAGCTCTAGTTCCTTCGCATTAGGCCCTCTGATGTTCACACCTATTACAGGTGTCATTGTGCAGGATCCTAAGCTCCGTGGAGACAGGCTGTTTGTTCTCAGGTCTATCCCAGTGACAGCACAGCAGCAGCATAGTGGTCATGTGGTATTTATGCAAGGACTGGATGGGTAGAGACCCTCAGAGACTCATTGGTGGGGCTTGCCTGTTTTCAGACAGACAGGTCCAGTTTAATGTACTCGCTTATTTCAAAATAAGTTCTGAAAGGTGAACTTAAGTATTGTCTCTGTTGAAATACAAAATAGGAACTTGGTGATGGAATAAGAGTTAAGAGCCTTAAAATCCTGGATTTATCATGGGAAATGTTGAGACCTCCCACGTGTAAAAAATGTTTTCTAGATACTGGGGAACTGTCTTTACAAGAAAAAGTCCAGGTACCTGAAGTTGAGTGTTTTAGAGGCTCTACATGGAATAAAAGGTCATACTTTCTGAAGGTAAATCTTGCTGTTCTATATGGCTGCTATCTGCAGGCAGTTGATGTCAGCTAGCCATTGTCACAGGGCCTTCAGCTCCTGCCCACGATGAATGAAGCAAACTCTTGTCCACATCTAATTTACTTGGACCTCTTAGTCATAGTGGTTGGCATGTCTGGGTTGACTCCAGGATGCATACTGTGGTCTCAACTTTTCTCAGCTCTGCAGAGAACTAAGTGGGGCTTACCTCTACGCCATGATGTGGCTCAGATTACATGATGATAGGTGTGTGCCCTCTGTGTTCCTGCTGTTGCTGTTGTATTTGTTTGCTTTCTTTTAACATTGTGTCTGTGAGCCACACTGGGATAGAGGATGCTTGGGCTGGGGAGATCATGTCACTCTGCCTCCTTAGAAGTAGCCTGTTGATTGCCAGGCTGTCTGAATACTCCTGGAGCCTCCATGGTATTAATGAGGAATGAGGGCCATGTCAGGACAAGGCAGATGGAGAACTGGTTTCTCTTGATAAAAGGAATCATGTTAATTGTTGTGTGGGATTTTCTCCTTTATACCAAGCCTTTTACTTTTTTAAATAATTTGTTTTTATTTTATGTTAATTGGTGTTTTGCCTGCATGTAAGTCTGTGTAACAGTGTCAAAAGGCCTGGAACTAGAGTTACAGACAGTTGTGAGCTGCCTTATGGGTGTTGGGAATTGAACCCATGTCCTCTGGAAGAGCAGTCAGTGTTCTTAACTGCTAAGCAATATCTCCAGCCCCTTGAATCAGCCGTTGACAACTTGCTATAGAGACTTACAAAGACAAACAGATCACCCTAAAATCCTTTTAATAAGGCCAGAGAAGACTGGATGGATGTCTTTATGAAAATATGGAAGATTTAGTATAACTACACTGTGTTCTTACTGCTCCATTTTTTCTTCCTGCTAATACTAGTTACAGGTCTGTAGGGTGTGTGTTCACCGTAATTATACTCATCTTATGAGCTGGGACCTTTGTAGTTACATGCCGCTTTCCCAGGACCTGATACATACATGGCTGTTGTAAACTGGCTGTGTGGTAGTGTAGGACTGTGGTGAGGGCGTGGGTAGGCAGAACTAAAGGAGAGTTGGGACATTCTGTGTGCAAGAGAAGTCTTAACTGAAGAGGGATGGACTGGGTGTGGTGGTGCACACCTCCCTGCAATCCCAGCATTAGAGAAATGGAAGCAGGTAAATCCAAACCTCAGCCTCAAAATACCCTGTCTCAAGGAAAACATAAGTGAGGCAAGAAGTAAGGATGAGAAAGGATACTGAAACTTAAAGGCCTGTTTTTCTAAATAGGATTGAGAAATCAAAGGTATTAGGCTCAGGACTTTGGTTTACCTACAGAGTTTTTTTCTGCTGGTTCTTTGTTACCACTTGTCCAGAGCCAAGGCAGGAATCTTTAGTTCCATGCAGGAAAATGCCACTGGGCACCACAAAATGAAATGCCAGAGTCCTCTCTGGTTGTAAGGTCAGCACCAGGACTTCTCCTGGTGTGTTTGCTCTCCTTGGTTGTCCCTGGCTGAATGAAATGCAGCACCGTGCTCAGAAAGGAGAGGCCTCTGGTGCACACCTAGGATGGGTGGACCTGGGTGTCCACCAGGTCGGTTTCCTGTTGAAGAGCTACATGTGGGCCACCGGTGCTGCCCCTCCCCGGCTCCGTGCTTTTGTTGTTTTCTCCAGCTGAAACACTGTTGTCTGCAGCTCCTCAGTTCTCTCCTCCTGGGAAATCTGCTGTGCCAGCGGCCAGGAGACAAAGGAGCAAGGACTGTTCATGTCCCCAGACTGGGTTCAGTGCCCCGCATGAAGGTGGCTCTTACACTTCTCTGGTTGTGCTTTTCAGAGGAAGTTTCTCCTTAACACTGTTTCTACACTGCTAATGGAAGGATCGTTTGGAGATTGTTTGCTGTTTACTCAGTCACGCTAACTCATGTTGCCAGTTTTTTGGCGGCTCCAGCCAAGATCTCTCACCTCTGACAGCTTCTGCACTCTCCCCTTCCTCCTCTTATTACGCAGCCCAATCTGTCACCCGGACAACGGGGGCCTGTACCCTGCTGATGGCTTTCCACACATGGCAATAATGACTTTTGGCAGGCCAGGAAGGCGTCAGAGGCGAGTTTGTGCGTCCCTTCTCAGAGAGATGGCAGGCCCCCTCTCCCTGTTAGTAAAAGCACTTTGTGAGGTTCTGGGTAAATAAATGAGTCATTTTAATCCAACTGACAGGCTGGCACCTGAGCAAGCTGCCTTCCATCTGTACTCCTGGGTCTCATGGAGGCCGCCAGTTGTCAAGCCCAGGGCCTTCAAGGCTTCATTGGTGAATGTCTTTCAGAGCTGACTTTAGTGATTCTTTTGCCCTAATTAGGTTAAAAGAATAAAATGAGGCTGTGATCAGGCTTAAGCTTTGAGAGCTGAGAGGACAGAACTGAAACCTTTCCAGCAAGTCAATTTCCTGTTGATCTGGTGTGAGTAGCTAACACCTTCCTAGAAGACGGGGCCATTGTTGGCCTGTCTTGTGCTTGCTCAGGGCGGAGTAGGATGTGGTGAGGGAGAGTGGAGAAGTGTTAGAGTTGCCACTGTTTTCTTCATTATGAAGCAGCACACTTGGGTTGCACTTGTTAGGATGGTTCCTGTATATACTGTCTCATTTGTCCTTCATTACCAAGGCAGTTCTCAGCCTCAGTACAGGTAGGTGGCTTGGTGCAGCGGGCTGACCGGCTGGCTCCGGTCCTCCCTGCTGTGGACCAGGTCTGACTCCTTCCCTTAGCCTCGGTGCTCGGGAGGGGGATGCAGAAAGTGTCTGGATTAAACCTGGTGAGAGTGCTTGGCTGTTAGCAAGCTCTACACGATGAGGAAATGGCAGACTCTAACACGGGGGCACATGCCTGCATCCTAGCTTGAGAGGCTGAGATGGGAGGAATGGAACTCACATCAGCCAGGGCTCCCTAGCAGGACTGTCAGAGAGGGAAACTGGGGTGGGGTGGGGGACTGGGTGGAGCAGCAAGGCTGCTTGTGCCCTTCAGCTCTCATTGTTTCAGCTGGAGAGCTCACCCAAGGCCTCAGGCATCCGGCAAGTGCCACACCACTAAGCTGCATCTTCAGCCCTATTGTAGAATTTAATCTCTTTCCTGGGTGAATTTACTAAGCTTGCTGTGTGGGGTGGAGCTTGTGACAGCTAGCCATGGCTTCTCCAGGCCCGATTTCATCTAGATGCTGCTGTTGTTTTCTGTGTCTATTCTAGTAGAACATTAAGCTTTTCACAAAGCCTGTCTGAAAAGCTCAGGTAGCCCCAATCCTGTCTTGCAGCAGAGTGCTGAGTGCTAATCATGTCTCACCAAGAGTTTAGCAAACTGAAGAACCATCCGTTTCCTCAGTGTTGGCAATGGTTAGTGCTAAGAGCTTCTTCTGCTCCCTCGTGCTTAAAGAACATTCTAGATTGCATTCTGACACATATTCTAGATTGTGAGTTCCGCAGCACTAGCTTCAGGCTCTCAGAGGATGCTGAGCTGACAGTATTAACTTCCACATCCACACTTAAGAGTGCAGCTGGGTCCTGCTCAGACATCTTGTTAGGCTACCCTTGCTTCTTACGGAAACTTAGCATAGACTTGTTTAAAAAGTAGTTTGTCCAAATTCTTATTTTGGTTGTTTTGATCTGCTTCTTTTTTGAAACAATGTTTCATTGTGTAGCCCTGGGTGACCTGGAACTTTCTGTTTAGACCAGGCTGGCCTCAAACTCACAGAGATCTGCTTCCCTCTGCCTCTTGAGTGCTGGGATTAAAGACCTATTATGGCAACACACTTGGCAAAGTCCTTACTTTTAAAGAGTGGAAGGGAAAGCTGTTTTTAATGCAGACATTCTCAGCCCTGAAATTAAGGAGAGCGTGGTGGGCTTAGAAAGTCATCCTTTACATCATCAAAGTAACAGTTAATACAGACAAGAAGTATCCATAGAATCAAGAACCTTGGGTGAAATGTTACAAGGAAGGATACTCTCATGACTTTTGTCCCTTCTCAGTGGAGAGAGCTGGTGGACACCAGTTACCTCACTGATTAAACACAGCATTTCCCATGTCAGCCAGCAGGCCTTTCCCTATGTCATGGAGCCGTGAGTAGTCCACATTGCCCCAAAGGTACCATTCTGCCAGAATGCCTGCCTGAACCCTACCATGTAGAAGCAAGTAGGTATACCTGGAGTGTGGAATGTTTCTTTGGACAGCATCAATAAAATAAACAAAGAGCTGGAGAGATGGTTCAACAGTTAGGAGCACTGGCTGCTCTTACAGAGGACCTAGGTTTGGTTCCTAGCACCCACATCAATAGTTGTAGCTCCAGTTCCAGGAGAGATTCTGCACCCTCTTCTGGTCTCCACTACTCTTGTATGCACATGGTACACATAAACATACATTCAGGCCCAGACACATACACATTAAAAAAAAATGTAAAACCCTAAAGTCTATGGAAAGCAGGAGCACTGTGTCTTAGTCAATGTACTATTGCTGTGAAGGGACACCATGATTATGGCAACTCTTATAAAGAAAAATATTTAATTAGGGCTTGCTTACAGGTTCAGATGTTTAGTCCATTATCCTCATGGCAGGAAGCATGGAGGCGTGCAGGCAGACATGGTGCTTGAGAAATAGCTGAGAGTTCTATGTGTGGATCAGTAGGCAGAAGGAAGAGAGAGAGCCCCTGGGCCCTGCTGGAGCTTCTGAACTTCAAGGCCCACTCCCACCCCCAGTGACACTTCCTCCAGCAAGGCTGTACCTCCAGTAATGCCACTCTCTCTGAGTCTGTGGGGGCTATTTTCATTCAGACCACCACTGGTACCATTCCAGATTAAGGAAATCTAGAGCTCTTAAGCAAGGATTGTGTTCATTGCTCACTTCTGGACTGGAAATAAAAGCATCCATAGGAGTCATCTCAGAGTGGAGACATTGGATACTGTTGGCTGATGAGAAAATGATGTGTCTCTGCCTCCTTCAGAGTTGTTCATGGTGGTTAGTAGAAGAGCACTCTACTTAGGAGCCCTTGCTGAAATAGTGAAGACTGAGTGGTCATCACATTTGCAGATAGCTTTAGCCAGTTACAGTGTGTGTGCGCGTATGTGTGCGTCTCCTGTGTCTGTGCTCAGATGGAAGGAAGGAAGAAGCAGATGTGTTAGCAGTTGATGGGTTAGAGAAAAGATAGACAAACAACTCACTCTTCTGTAGGTTTAAATTAAAGATTTCTGTATCAAGATTTTGGGGTAAATGATAACACCTATTGTTTAAAACAAAGCAAACACCATAGGAAAATACCAAGAGAAAAGTAAGAACCACCTCAAATTTCTCCATCCAGAGAAGTTACTTTTTGTTGTGTGAGACAAGATCTCACCATGTGGCCCTGGCTGGCCTAGAACCTGCTATGTACATGAGGTTGGCTCAGTGTCACACTCTTGCCTCTGAACACGGGGATTATGGAATTTAAAGGTGTGAACCACCACATGCAGCTATTGGCATTTTGAGCCTCCTTTAGGTTATTCATCCATCTAGTTAATGATTTTTGTTTTTATTATTTCTCACTGACACCCCCACCCTTGAATTTATTTTATTTATTTATTTATTTTTTGGGCTATGGAAATCAGATCAGTGTTTTTTAATTTCTTTTCCTGTATGTTTTCGAGTGTGGGCATGACTGTGCCTGGGTGTGTGTGTGGGGGGGATTAGAGTACAACTTCAGTCGGCGTTCTACCTTATTTGAGACAATTCTCTTTGTTGTTTTCCACTGTGTATGCCAGACTGACCTGCCCATGAGCTTCCAAAGATTTTCCTGTCTGCATTAACCAGTCCCACTGCAATCACTGGGCTTCGAGGCGTGCACTGCTGTGCTGGTTTTGCGTGGGTTCTGGACATTCGAACTCTGATCCTTGTGTTTGCCCACTGAGCCGTCTCTTCGGCTTTTGTTTTTCATGATCTGGTTCGAAAGTGCATCTTTTTGGAATGGGTGAGCATGCTCCCTGTCCCCCATATTCCTGCAAGTTGATGATTGGTTCTAGACACTTGATTAGATCTGGCTCTAGGCTTTAGTCTTTGACAAGAATTAATGGTTAAGCTACACTGATTCATTCCTGCTGCATAAGAACTGATCACCTTCCTTCACAGCAGACACTTGAGTGTCCACTTTGTGTGTTTGGCCCATCTTCCTCCAGGTCTCCTCTTTCCCCTAAAGGTAACTATTTTTCTAAATGTGGAACACTTTCCTCCTTGATTTTTTTTTTTTTTTTTTAAAAAACAAGAATGCTTGTGTTTCTTACACAAAAGCATATTACACATATACAAAGGTCTCTTAGGAACTCTTCAAATTAGTAGAATTTCTTGTCTTTAATCTTCTGTTCAGTCTGTTTCTTCATAGACAGTGCTGAATGAATAGTCTCTGCTTACCTGGTATTGTCTTTTGCCAGGATCTCTGTAGAAGTGAGGCTGCTTTCCAGGGTAACAAGTGTAGATGTGTTTTGTAAGTATTATCGGGCTCTCTGCAGTGAGAGAGTGTACGGTTCTGCATTCCCACCTTAGCGCATGAGTTATTTATCATCTCTTGCATGGTAGAATGTACTATTGGCAATGAGGCAATAAGGCCTTGCAAAAGTGAAGCAGGCCTACATCTGAAGGTTATACCTCCCCCACATAGTTGTATCCTAGGCTTCAAACCTTGTTTGTTTTTTTCTCTGACAAATGGAGGTAATAGCTGTTTTTAAGATTGGTTAAGGCAATTTGGTGAGGTGGCTCAGCAGGTAAAGGAACTTGCCATCAAGCCTGACAACATGATTTTAGTTCTAGAAACCATGTAGTATGAGAGAACCAATACTACAGGCTGTCTTCTGACCTCCACATATGCAGTGGCATACACCCTCTCCTCCAATAAATAAAATTAATATTTTTAATTAAAGATTAATTGAAGCATTATGGGTAAGATGCTAAGTTCCACTTGGTGTCTTGAATGCTAGTGGACCCTTGCTGTGGCTGCTGGACTTGAATGTGAAAGCTAAGTGCACATTACTGCTGCAGACTGGGCGGTTCCATGTAGTCTCTGCCAGAATGGCAGAAGGATTGAGAGAGCTGAGAACTTTGGCTCTTTGGGTGGTGACCAGTTGAAAGGGAAAAAAAATCTCCATCCCTTTTATGACTTCTCAGCTGTCCAGTCAAGTCTTTGAAGTGATGGGCAGGTTTGGAGTGTATCCTAATCTTAACTCCCAGAAGTGACTGCAAACTTCTTAATCCTTCCTGCTCTAAACCCAACAGGCAGTGTCCTCAGTAAACACTGCAGCTCACCCCTTTCACAGATGGGGCCTTGAGAGGTGTTTCAGAAGCATGCCAGTGGGCTGCGTGACTCTTGTTCCTCGGCATTACTAGTAGTGTAGGGCTGAGATAATGATCTGTGGATCCATTTATCCTAAATGGCTTTTTCCTTTATTTGAGGGATGACTGTTTATTTGAAACATGGTCTCCCACAGCCCAGGCTCACATTTACTGTGTAGCTGAAGATGACCTTCAATTCCTGATCCTCCTCCCTTCAATCTCCCAAGTGTTGGGATTACAGGAATGTGCCGTCAAAGCCATATAGAATTTCAGAATTTTTACATGGTACATTGACAGCTGTGATTTAAGGTCTTGGGCTGACCTGTACATTGTGTTATGGGTTATGTAAGTTGTCTAACTCACCCCAGGTCGGAATTTTTTTATATTTATTTATTGAGCATAGGTGGGTTGAGTGGCCTGGTACATGTGTGGAAGTCAGAGGGCAACATGTGGGAATTGGTCCTCTCCTCTACCATGTAGGTTTTAAGGATCAAATTCAGGTTGTCAAGCTTGGTGGCAGGGGCTTTTACCCTCTGAGCTATCTTGCTGGCCCCTGATTCAGAATTTTTGATGATAGCTAGATTTCAATGGGCCCTTAAGCCACCTGAAGTTGTATTCAAAATTGTATGTGCGTGCATGTGTGCCTCTGCATGTTAGCATGCTATTGTGTGTGTGTGTGTGTGTGTGTGTGTGTGTGTGTACATCTTCAGAATTTGTATTATCTCAAGTATCCTAAGTTCAGAAATTCAAAAAGGCATGGTAACACATTGGTAAGACCTTAACTTCAAGGCCAGCCTGGGCTACAAGGTTCTAGGGCCATAGAGCAGTAAATCTGTCTCCAAAAACAAAGGGGTGGGGTGGGTAGAGAAACTCAGTTTTAGACCATAAACTATATTCTCTCTCTTTTTTTAAGGATGTTGCAGCTCGAGGCTTAGATCTCCCACAAGTCACCTGGATTGTTCAGGTAATCTTCTAGTCATTGAGGTGTGAGTATAGGAGCATGAGAAGATGCATTGAATGATCATTATTACCCTCTTGGGTGTTGCCCTGGTAACCAGGCAGCAGCCAGCCCTATCTGTACATTTCTGACATCTTTCCTTAGCCCAGCCCCTCTGCAGCACTGCAGCAGAACAGCCAGGCTGGCGTTCTCAGGAGAGGGTGGCGACTCTCCTGCTTCCAGACTAATTCATGGAACAAACCCAGCTTTCCAGAGTCTGAACATAACAGGAGTTACTCAGGCCCTCGGGAGGCTTCGTTGTGTCCCGAGGAGATGGCTCAGCTGTCCTGAGAGCTGTGTCCATGTACATTGACCTGCAGGGAGCAATTAAGGTCCTGACAGCATCTTACACACACCTCCTGCCTTAGACATTTTGCCAGAGGGTACAGGTGTTAGTGCTGTGGTCTAGTGGGTTTCATTTTGTTTTGTTGCTTTTTTTTCTTTTCATTAGTCTGCAGATTGGTATTTTTAAGCCTGTCTGTCGGGGCCAGGGGACATGTGCCCTGTTTACATGACTCATGGTTTATTCACATTTTATGGCTTGTCTTAGACTGTGAAACCTGATCTGCTCGACATAAGTTATCATGGAAGCATTTTGTCTCTTTTCATGCTGGCCACAGAACCAATGCGAGAAGGGTAGACGGGTGATTTTAGTGTGCTGGGGGCAGACTCTGATTTATTATGGGAAGCCTGTACTGTGACTGTTGACAAGTTTAAAATGGCTGGTCTTTCATGTAGTTACCTTAGTCTGCTGATCTTCCATTTGTGTAGCAGCAAAGAAAGAAAAGAAGGAAGAGCAATCATTTAGCTCTGAAGATAGCAGAGTTATTGCCAGAGGTAGCAGGATGCCTGCCAGGGTGTTCTCCTGAATGGGGACTGCTCTTCCCTTGAGTCAGGAACGCGCTCCCCATAGCAGAAGCCTGCCCTGTCTGATCTGGACTGTTTACTTCCCCACTTGACTGGGACGGAGTGGAGTTGCAGCAAGATGGTTGGCCTGCCCCTGGGGCCAGCAGCAGAGATGGACTCTGCCAGCACAGTGGTTGGTGCCCTTCATCCTTACGCCTCTTGTCCGCTATTGCCGCTTCCCAGCTGCTATGTCTACCAAGGAAGTAGGCCAAGGTCATGTGGTCATCCTGGAGAAATTTACCCCACCTGCTTACATTTCACCTTGCAGTCACTTCAGTGAAAAGATGCAAATAGGAAAATGAAGAGACCTGTAGAGCAGTACATTTAAAAAGGAGACATTGGATAAGACGTGTCTTATTCATCTGAAACTTGGCCACTGTTCACATTTTTACATCAGAGCCTTAGTTCAGTGAAGCCAGGGGCTTCAGGGTTGAATGATGGTTTCCGATTGTGTTAGAGTAGCCGTAGCCAGGGTACCTGGAGGCAGGTGAGGGGTATTGCTCTTCCAATTAGTGGCAGTCCCTTGATCTATGAACACCTTCCTTTGTGTTGTCCTTTTTAGTACAGTGCTCCATCTTCACCTGCAGAATACATTCACCGGATTGGAAGAACTGCCCGGATTGGCTGTCATGGGAGCAGCTTGCTCATTTTGGCTCCTTCAGAGGCAGAATATGTCAACTCGTTGGCTTCTCACAAAATCAAGTGAGTCAGAAACCTGAACGGGGTTTCGCTGATCTCATGTAATTAACTTTCTGTCACTTTTTGAGTGGATAGGCCTTGTAAGCTGCTGAAGAGCCATTAACCCTTGTGATCCCTAAATGAGTTCCAAAATAGCCAGTGGCAAAAACTGAAACCCTCAGTACCATCCTCACCTGGCAGTTCCCACTGCAGTGCCAGTAAGTTACAGGGTGGCCTGTGCCCCAGATTTTTCAGCTCTTCGTAGGAGGCAGGCCCTTAGAGCCACCTCCCGGAGGCCTCTTCATGCTCTTTTTACCCTGTGCTTAGCATCTCACAGCTTCAGTGCTGATTTGTCTTTAAAGAAATGTGATTTGCTCAGCACACAGTTTTCTCCCTTCTTGAAGGAAAGGGATCCTCAGAGCAGTCAGTCAGAACAAGGCTACTGACTGTGTATCTGCAGCCCCCTTCTTGTGTGTGGTGGTGTCAGTTACTGGCCTCATGTCCTTGTGGGAAGCTCACACGGAAATGATTGGCCTGGGCCACTTAAGGGACTTGTCTGGCTTTCTGTAAGTTCTCTGACACCTGAAGTCACAGGTTCTAACAGTGAGCTTGTAAAGGCATGAGGGGTCTGACACAGATCTACTTTTAAGAATTTCTTCTACTCAAACATGACAGGGTGATGGATACAAGTCTATTTGGAAGCCCTGGAAGAGCCATGTGTCTGCCCAAGGTGGTGGTGTGATTCATGCCAAGCCCAGAAGCCTCACTGGCTGCTCAGGTGCTGTGAGAACTGATGCTGTGCTGTGTGCGTGTCTGTGTGTCTCTGTGGGCTGCGGCATGTGGTGATTCTTGTCTTTTCCTCTTTGACCAGTCATACATTTTATGTAAAACTGAAACTCCAAGGACACTCTCTACCCCTGTACAAAGTTGTAAACACTGCTGGGGACCTGGTCCAAGGATGCCGGTGGGACTGACTGCAGACTTGCAGAGCTGTGTATGGCTGTCCTACCAACTCTTGCCACATTTCCCAGCAGGCAGGACTCTGTCTATCTAGTGAGATTTCTCAGAACTTTCAAGATTGTTAGTATGGGCATTTGTGGGCTGAGACAGTGCACCAGCTCTGTTGTGTACAAGTGGGCACCTGTTCCTGGTGGTCATTCAAATGGGCCAAAATTAAGGTAGCTCAGGCTTTCCTTCTGTTTGCCTTATTCCTCATCTTAATAGTCTGTCAAGTGAAAGAGTGGTTTTGTTCCATGGAGGTGCACATATTTGATCTCACTTAGGAGAGGTCCTATGTTGTTCAGGCAGTTAATCTCTCCTTTTGGTTATGTCTCTGCCTGGATTCAGAGACCTCCAGTCTGGGGCTTCTTAGTGCTCCTTGTGGTCCTCAGCATCTGGGCTGCCTTTTTGCTAGGCTGGTTCTGTGGGAGTCTTGGTGAATTGAACTGGAAGCCCATTGATGGAGCTGGTCTTGGTTTTCCCTGTTTCTTCTCACCAGACAGAGCCACAAAGCACCGTAGTGCTCTCCTGTCTGCAGTCTGTGCACATGTAGAGAGCATCTTCAGCATCCTGTGCTGAGGGCCCAGAGCAGTCCAGTCACCGGAAAGAATCACTCTGCGCCATAGCAGCCCATCTTTCCCTAGCTCCTCTCCCTCCTTCCAGTCTAGACCTGCAGGGTCCACTCACTTAGCCCTTCCCACTGCCTGCCCACGGTGCTCCCACCGTAGGCCTGTCCACTCTGTCACAGTTCTCAGAAGATGAGGGACCACAGTTACAAGTGTTATGTGTCAATTACCAGAGCTAACAGCATAGGTGCTGCTGTCTCTTGTCCTGACTTTTCTTTAATAAGCACATTCAAGTTGATTTCTGTGAAGGGTTCAGAAATGAACTTAAAATTGAAAAGGGACAGTGACTAACTCAAATTGGAATTGTTAGTGAGTCAAATTATTTTAAAGATGTAGTAATTACCGTCCTCTTGAATGTCAGCACTTCTGTGCTGTTTACATGAAAGAAGAGACACAGGGGCTGGAGAGATGGCTCAGAGGTTAAGAGCACTGACTGCTCTTCCAGAGGTCCTGAGTTCAATTCCCAGCAACCACATGGTAGCTCACAACCATCTGTAATGAGATCTGGTGCCCTCTTCTGACCTGCAGTCATACATGCTGTATACATAATAAATAAATAAATCTTAAAAAAAAAAGAAAAAAAGAAAGAAAGAAAGAAAGAAGAGACACAGGGAGGCCAGGCTTTGACAAGAGTGTTGAGAAAGATGATAGAGGGAAGGACCAGAAGGAAAGGAGCTGAGCCCTTTGGGAGTGACTGCAGAGTAATATAAAAACAGTCACAAAGGATGAAGGTCCCTCCTTGCTGCCACCTGTCTCATGGCTAGACATAATCATTCTAGATAACTACTGGACCCTGGATTACTAGGGAGCAGCAGGCATCACAGTTCTGTTGATATCTGTATACAGGCTATTGCTTTGACTTAATGTAAACTAAAATGAACTCTGATAAGAAAGAGTAAATTGTAAGAGCTGGAGTTGGAGCTCAGTTGGTAGAGTGCTTGCTACTAATAAGCACGAATCAGTCCCTGAGCTTCATAACCAAGTAGTGGTATAGACCTGCAATATACTTGGGGGGGATCAGAAGTTCAAGGTCATCAACCACTTAGTGTAAGGCCAGCCTGGGTTTATATAACACACTGTCTCCAAGGGGGGGGGGGTTAATTTTTTATTTTTTTTATTTTTATTTTTTTAAGAAAAATCACATTATATGCAATAGAAAGAAGTAGCCCAGGACATTTCTGAAATTTAAAGGGCACATTAATCATTAAAAAGGAGGCATTAGAGGAGGGGGTATGTGGAGGGGTTCGTGCTTGAGAACACAAAGCTAGGCAGTAGGGTGCTGGGTAGCTGCTAAATTGCCACCTGCCTTGTGTGGGGGCTGCAGAGCTCTTCTCACAGTTCACTCTAGCATACTGGGCAAGAGACAGGTGCCCTGGGTTGTTGCCACCTCCATCTGAGTGCTCAGACTTTGTTTTCCTGTCCTTTCCACTTATTTATGGTGCTAGTTCCTTTCTGCTTAAGTATGTTGCTAAGAAAATCATTGCTGGTTTATTAAAATGTAAAGGCTTCAGCAGAACATGTGTGTCTTAGATCAAGCAGATGACGTTTTGCTGGATGTATTTATTCCTGTCTTCTCCTTGTCCATAGGACTGAAATAATCATGATAGATCTACTTTGTTCTTCAGAAGCAGGTTAGGAGGAAGTCTTTTAAACTTGGTGGCTACAGTTGCCTTTTATGGCTGGACTGGCTTTGTGGCTGTTTTATCACTTTTTGTTTGTTTTAGGTTTTGGGGGGATGGTGGTTCAAGACAGAGTTTCTCTGGCTGTCTTGGGACTCACTCTGTAGAATAGGCTGGCCTGGAACTCAGAGATCACCTGCATCTGAGTGCTGGGATTAAAGGTGTGCATCAACACTGCCCTGCCATTTATCACATTTCTCTCTCTCTCTCTCTCTCTCTCTCTCTCTCTCTCTCTCTCTCTCTCTCTCTCTCTCTCTCTCTCTCTCTGTGTGTGTGTTTTAAAATTCCACTCCCAAAGTTGCTTTTTGTTGTTTTGTCTTGTTTTCCTTTTTGAGACAGGACTTATCCTGTAGCTCAGGCTGGCCTTGAACTCTTCACATGGCCCGATCTAGCGTTGGGCTTTTGTCTGTCCTTTTGCCTTAACCTCCCACATGCTGTAATTGTAGCTGTGAGCCACCACACCTCACTTTACTCCAGGTTCTTACATTTGTTTTCCATTTGGGTATCTGTCTCTACTCTCCTCCCCCACAGGTAATCAATAAGTCAAATGGGACAGAGAAGAGCACAAGTGCACCTTCCCACCATTGGGTTTTCAGGTGTAGGAGGCAAATTCAGCCACCGTATGTCTCTGTGCTTCACAGGTTTGGGGGCAGGACAAAATGCTCCTGGGGGAAGGGTACCCTGGCCTTGCCTCCCATCTTGCCAACCCTCTGCTCCTGCAGCTACCTCTCCCTGCTGTAGAGACATCTCTCCTGCACAGGACTGTGTGTTGCTGAGGATGGGGGCTGGGCTTAGAACTCAGGAGGAGTTGACACATCTCGGGTTTGTGATTGTCAGATGTGGTATTTTCATTCATAGCCTTGTCGAGTAACTGCTGGGGAAAGGGAGAGAATTGTCTTCACCGGGAAGAGGTTGCCATTCATGTTTTAATTTGCTGTTACATTTTCCAAAAGGAAAAAGGAAACATACAACAAAATCATTTGTCTTTTCATGATCTGTTTCTCTCCCCTGGAGCTCCTCCTTCCCTTTCCCTGGAGGATGAGCTCAGCAGCTCACACTTCCTGTCTCTGGTTGTGCTTCCATGTTGCTCCTGACTCCAGAGCCATGGCCATGTAGTCACTGTTGCATTGGGGTTGCCAGACTCTCCTCAGTGGCCAGTTACAGTCTCTTGTTTTGACTCCTGGCTTCAACAGTTTGCTTGTGACTCTAGGTTTAAGGGATCATTTGGTCCTCAGCTCTGAATGATGAAGAGACAAGAGGATCAGAGACTCTCTAGAATAGAGAAAGAACAGAGGAGTCATGGATAGAGTTGGGGCACTCACCACCATCACTGTGCTCTTGGCCCAGTAGTTAAGGAGTTTTCTAACAGCCTATGTGAAATGATTCTTTCCTTGTCTGCTCAAGTCCAAGTATTAGGTCAGGAAGCAAACCTACTGTGTTAGTAACCAAGCTTTAGTAAGAAGTAATGGCAGAAGGCTGGCAAGGCAGCTAATCTGAGTTGCACCCCCAAGACCCACATGGTAGACCTGACTCCTGCAGTTGTTCTCTGACTTCTACACAAGCCATATTGTATGTATGCGTCCATGTACATACACAAGCACATACAAGTAAATAAAAATGGCAGAGGCCAACATGGTGACATTTGCTTGTAATCCCTGCACTGAGTAGAGGCAGGAAGATCGAGGTTCCATAGTGAGTCAAGGCCAGCAGACTAGGGTACATGAGACCCTGCCCCAAAAAAGTAGATGAAGAAAAGGAAAGGGAGCAAGATGGGTGGGCAGAAAGAAGGGAGAACTCCTGGGTAAGGTAACATGCTTTGGACCATCAGAGAGAGGAAAGTATGGGACACTGGCTGACTCGGCCCTTTTGCTACCTTCCCTTTATCAGACATCTAAAGGCCTAAGAAAGTCATCCTTGCTGGGTGGAGGTGGTGCATGCCTTTAATCCCAGCACTCAGGAGGCAGAGGCAGACGGATCTCTGTGACTTTGAGGCCAGCCTGGTCTACAGAGTGATTTCTAGGACCGCCAGGGCTATACAGAGAAACCCTGTCTGGAAAAAAGAAAAAAAAAGGAAGGAAGGAAGAAAGAGAAAGAAAATTATCCTTTTCTTCATAACAATTTCTATTAACATTTATTTATGCTGTATGTGGGGGGGGGCAGTAAAACAAGTGTGATGGTCAGAGGACAACTCTGGGATTCAGTTCTCTCCTCCTACTGTGTAGGTCTTGGTGGCTAAAGTCAAGTTGTGGGTGTGGTAGCAAGTCCTGTACCAATTGAGGTACTCACTGGCTGGCTGTCTCTTCTTGGGTGTTGCTTGTACTTCAGGTCTAGTTTCAGAACGGGCCAGTTTTATACATCAGAATTTGTGCTATCTCCGGGAAAGTAAAAAGCTGACTTCCATGTGCTCTTCTTACAGTGTTTCTGAGATTAAGATGGAAGATATTTTGGCTGTCCTGACAAAGGATGCTTGTTTTAAAAGGAGACAGAGGGGAGCCCAGGTGAGTGGCTCATATCTTGATCTGGGGTGTGGGGACTTCATGTGTGGGCTGTTTCTTCTGCCAAACAATGTACATTTTAAGGATTATGAGTATTAGATGAAGTCAGATTTGATTGTAGTTTTGTTTTGTTTTTCGGGGTTTTTTTAGTGTCCCCCCCCCCCATGTGTTTGCTAGTCTCATCCAGTTAATGGGCACCAGTCCATTCTGGAGGACCGCCAAGCAGCAGCAGGCTCCGCAGAAAGGAGGTCTAGGGCATTGAGTTTGGAGCCAGCATTGTAAGTTCACCCAGGTGGTGGCCCCTCTCCAGATCATCAGCGAGGACCACTGACTAGACCTGTCCATCCATAGCAGAATGGAAGAAATAAATATCTCTGTCTCTCTTTCAGACACACTTAGGTTGTCCATTTTTTAATTTGAGTGCACTGTCCACAGAGGAAGGGTAAAGTTGAAATCATTAAGAAGAAAAATTGTTTACTATTCATGCAGCTCCATATGGAGCTAGCGAGCTGTGCCTGCAGACCTGAGCATCCCCTCCCTACTGCCTCTCGGGCCCACCCCCCAGTCCATTGCTCAGTGTAGCATATGCACATGTGTATTGCTCTATGTGACTTGGCTAATCACTTGAATATTTTACATTTATTTTCTGAGGCCTGGTGATGCAGTAGGAAAATCAGAGTCACTTGGATCAGGCTGAGATATCCCTCTCATGCATCAGGTGCCTGTATTTGGACCAATACTGCCTTTGAGGTAGGGCTAGATTTGCCAGGCCCTGGCTTAAGCTCTCTTTTTCCAGAGCACACCTAAGGGAGTCTATGTCAGCAAGTAGTTTTGAGTGGGGCCCCAGTAAATCTTTGTAGTAACCCCGGGAGGTGGCTAGGACCTGTTTGCTAGGCCAGGAGAATGATGCTCAGAGCGAAGGAGCTGCACAGACCATGAAGCCAGCAACCTTGAAGATAGGTTCAAGAGCGCTCGTGTCAGCTTCACCCTGTGCCCCCACTCAAGTGCCACCTGGTTTCTTTGTTTTGTTGGTGAGACAGGGTCTCACTATGTAACCCAAACTGGCTTTGAACTCAGGGTATTGCTGGCTCAGCCTCACCAGTGCTGAGTGTCCAGGTATGCCTACATGACCAGCTGGAAATGCTCTTTCCAGTGGCACTGACAATGTACCCAAGGTTCATTTTACAACAGAATTTCGCTCCAAACTCCACACTGAACTGTTTTTTGTTTTTTGTTTTTTTTTTTTTAAGTAGATCTTTGATGTTTCCACAGAGATGAAGTTTGGTCAGTAAATGATACCACACCACAGACCCTTGTGACTAGAAAAGGCTGTTAAAGATGCAGTTGATCAACAAGTTGTTCTAAGTGACTGCATGGGAAAGAAACATCACAGCCATACTAGAGTGAGCTTGGTCTATTTTTAAGGGATTGAGCATCTGTTACACGGATGCACTGTGGTCTTTGCACACCTGTTATTCTGTAACTATTGTGCTTAGAGTTCCTATGTTTTACTGTTCCTGTAACTACTGCAAGCTGCTTCCTGGGTCCAGCTCCACAGGTCAGCAGGGAGCTTGGTGGCTGTGGGGAATGCGGCGTTGAGAGTGGGTGAAGAGCAGGTCCTTGGTCAGCTTCTCGGCCAGCGCCTCTCGGAGTCCTGAGCCTTCGCACACCTCAGCTTCTTGAGGTGTAAAATTGAGGTGGACATGCTCTTCTTAGGAGAGTAGAGGACAGTGTGAAAAGGTCTTAAAGCACCAAGTATCCCATGAAGTAGGGAGGGCTGTACAGTGTAGCCGCCACACTTTCCTGCCAGTGCTCTATAAATGGAGTGTAAGCATCTGCCCGCCCTCCAGAAATGAGAACTGGCTGCAGAGTGACAAAGTGAGATCCGAAAAGTTGGATCAGACCCCTTCTATGGTCTGTTTCTGGGACAGCTTTGGTTTGAGTCTTTTCTCTCCAGGGAGGTAGGTGATCCTTGTATCTGTGTGAACAGTGGCCCCCTTCCCCTTTCCCTCTATCCGTTCAGCAACTGGCCATGTCATTTTAACATGTGACCTTCTGTGGTCTTGTAGCATGAGTTCTTCTCCTTAAGCCTTCTCTGGCTGGGCCAGCCTCAAAGACGTCCTGAGCCCTAGCAGCCATTGTAATGGCCTGGCCTCGAGTCCTTGCCTCGTCACTGTGACCTCTGTGGCCTTGGGCAGATTTCCTTCCTCCAGAACTGTCTTCCTGTCTGTAGAAGGAGAATGTGAGTGCCCATATCTGAGGTTGCCTGAGAGTTTAATAAACGAGCAGAAAGAGCTCATTGGCCTTCCAACCATGTGAGTTCTCCAGGGCGAAGACCATCTCCCCAGTCCACCTGGCTCCCACCTTTTGGTAGGATTGAGTTGGATGCTTTTCTAGTTTTATGATTTACTGCTGTTTGTTTGAGAGGGAATGCTAAGCAAGATTGGGTTTTCACTGACATTGCCAGGTATGATTAACTTGGAAAACTAAATTCGTCACACTGGACTTCCTGTTGATTGAGACCTAGCTTATAGGACCCAGTTTCCTTTTTAACTCAAAGGAAAGACTGCCTGATCTAAGTTGCAGTGTTGTTAATCACACAGCTCTGGCCTGGAAGGGCTCAGTGGATGCTGGTCCAGCTTCTGTTCTGTTTCTCATGACAAGTGCACCTGTCCTGGCTACCCTCCCCTTGAAATGCAGACAGCTCTGCAGCGGCTGCACAGGGGCCAGCCTACAGATGCTGCACCTCGTCCCCATGCCCTCCCTCTTCTTCACCAGCTCCTCTCAAGCCCATGGTAAATGTCCCTTTGGCACACACATTTTTGGACTCTTTGGCACACACATTTTTGGACTTCTGTGAACAGAAAGAAAGCGAGTGAAGCATCTGTAAAATGTATATTTCATATTTAGGTGTATGAAATATATATACAGCTGCGTCTGGGTGTGAGTGTTCACCTTCCTACAAAGAGAATAAATTTGATCTTTCAGTTTGACTGGGAGGCACTCAGAAGGTTCTGGGGACCACGAGGTGAAGCTTAGCTTGGCAGGAAAGTGATTAAAACAAAATTCTTCCATTTAGTTAAATATATCTTGGAAGTTGGCTGTTCAGCACAGTGCCTCCACTGTACACACACTCCTGCCCAGCACTGCCATCACCTAAAACTTCCCACTGACACAGCGGTCCAGGCTAGTTTTCTCTGAGGTGTCTGTCTCTTGGCTGCTGGGCGTTGTGAAGTTTTCATGCAGAGTGTGCACCCTCGCACCATGTTTGTTTTTCCTCCCAGTTTGTTTTTGTTTTTTTTTTTTGTCCTGTGAGCTCTGCTTGTAAAATTCCCAAACTGTCGCTGGCATTGGGAAGTGTTAAAATCAGATCAGAGCCCTTAGCTCATCTTTTCTCATGGTCTTTGTCTCCAGGATCAGTGGGGTGTTGCAGACAGGGCACCAAGAGCCAGTAGAAGGCTGGAAGCATGTTTTCTCCACTGCCCGGGGTCCGCTAGCTGCAGGCTGGCTTCATTAACTGTCGCCAGCTTGTGTCTGGGGGGGGGCAGTGCTCCCTGCTCACGAGCCTGGGGCTCCGACCCGCTCTCATTACAGGAGCGTTTACCTGTCTCGGGCTGCCGTGGCACTGCGAACTCTGCCCCATTCCGTCTCCAGTTTAAATTTAGACTGTCCTCCCCACAACCAAAAATCACCTCATTCATTCTCGGGAGGGGCAGTCTGAAAGTATTTCTGGAATTGGGGGTAAGACATGCTTTTTCCTAAATATATTGTTTTCTGTCATTAACTTTTCATACATTTCACTAAAACTGACCTCATCATTTTAACTGTGTAAGCCTGATTTTATCATTTTTCTACACATTTCACTTGTATATACACTCACATTATATATATGTAATTTTTTTTTTGGTTGGGAAGAAAAGATGCCTCATTTTGAAACCTAAAGGGGGGAATAAGAAAAGCCCTTTGTAATATATTGCCATATTATCACTAAATCCCCTGACAGTTGTGACACAGAAGCAAGTCACCTGTCACTTAAGCTTGAGGTCTCTTTAATTTTCTCCTGGAATTCGCACCAGGCTGTCTTTAATTTGAGGCCTTTATTGGAATTCTGAAACCTCTCTGCCTCCCTGGCTCTCAGATCTATTCTGAGAGCTGTTACAGAATGTATACAATAACCAACAGAGGGATTCAGAGAGGGCTGCAGCTCTGTTTATTTAACACTCTAGAGGGATTTTTGTGCTTATTCGGTCCTGGCTGCCCGGCTTTCAATATCGCTTTGACAACCATTCTGCCCTTCTCATTAATTTTAAACAGTTAAAACACAGGAAAAAGAGGAAAAAGTTTTCATTATTAAAGTGCTTTACTTTTTAATAACAGAGGATTCTGTCCGCCAGGGGAAAGGGCATCTTCACTAATTTCACATTCATATTAAAAAAAAAATGCAGGCAAGGTGACAGTTGTGCTGCTGAGGTGGCTTAATGAAAGGAGGACAGCAGAAAAGTTTGCATTTCACATCAGTTAAGAGGTGAAAAGATCCTTGCTAATGACAATAGCAAATGTCCACTTTGGTAACACGGCTCCTCGGTGGCGCGTCTCCTGACAGTGTGGTGGATAAAACCCTTGGGGACCAGGTACCGTGAGATCAGCTAGACTGTCACCAGCCAAACAGGTAGCAGGATGATGTGACTACACCAAAACATCTTCGTGTTGTTAAGTCTATTCACGCAGAGAAGAGCGTCTGTCCGTCCAAAAAGAGGCTTTCTCTCCTCTCCCTTCTGTTCTTCCTCTCCAGCCTTAAAAGACACAGGGGGACTCGGGTGCCCACACTTGTCCTCTGAGGGCAGAGAGGAAGCCCGGGTTCTACAAAGGAGGATGGAGTCTGGGGCTCTGTAGCCATTTTACATGAGTGTCTGCACTTGGGTGACCTGCCTTCCTAGGCTAAAGTCTCTTCGTGCCGTTGTTTGTTGTGAGATAAAGGAAATAAAAAATCACTACTTTCTAGAAGGAATTTTTAAAAGACATCTTTTCTCTGGGACTTTTAAAAGATGAAAATGGTCATATATATTATTAATAGTTTTCAGTGGCTACAGTGGTATTCCTGGCTGCAGGGACTAAGGCAGCCTTTGAATGTGGCTTACTGAAAAGCCGCCTTCTTAATAGGCCCTCAGAACTTAGCATGGTGGTCACAGGCTTCTGGAGCAAACCTAAAACACTGGTAACCAACCTCTAGGAATGGGGAGCAAGCTCAAGACTCAGGGATATAAAGCCTTGTAAGGCTGAATTTTAGGCAGATCACTGGAATGGTCTTAAGGGAAAAAAATGCCTTTTTTCTACCATTGGGAGGGATGGGGATGGGGGGGATAAGGGAGAAAGTCTAAGGGGAAAAGAGTTATTTAAAAACAGCATGTGTTCACTGCTTAAAATGCCAGAATTAGGCTTGGAAAACTCCAGAGTACCTCCAAAGGTCTTTCACTTTGAGCATGAGTGATAAGAGGTCATGAAGGAAAGTAGGCAAACAAATAAATAAACCTGGTCTGCTCCCCTTAACGCCGTCCTCATCTTTGCTTGACTTTAACATCTTTATAGCTCCCTTCTTTCCCTAGTAATATTGAAAGGATTACCCTCGTTGGCCCCTGGGTGGTTACCGTGTGATTTTACTGTTATTAAATCTATTATAAACTGCTTCATTATTCCTGACTTCAACTCTGCCTCTCCTTTAATCCTTCCGTCACCCTCCCAGAAATCCCATGCCAGTGGCCCCCAGGAAATCCGAGAACGAGCCACAGTATTGCAGACAGTATTTGAAGATTATGTGCACTCCAGTGAGAGGATGGTCTCCTGGGCAAAGAAAGGTCAGTGGAATTCTCAGGAGATTGGGGGTGGGGTAGCCCCACAAGGTGTTGGCTTCACCCCTCACCACACACTTCCATGGTTGAGAGGACATCCAGGGACTTCTGTGTACCAATCAAAGCCTTCATTCTGCAGTAATTCTGCAGGGTTTGGAATCAGGCTCGGAAGGCTTTAAAGTGATATTAAATGCTAATTTCATACATCTCCACTTTTCGCACAAATGAGGCTTTATCTTGGCTTATATCAGGACTAGAGCTCTGACCCAACAGCTTGGATCTTGGGGATCTGTTTTTTTTTTTTTTTTTTTTTTCTGTCTTTGAACACCAGACAACAGAGATGACATGTTGGCAGAAATAGTTGTAGGGATGGAAATTGGAGATGAAGGTAAGGACTGGACGCATTAGACCTAAGGAGTTCCTGTGTGAAGATACAAATGAAAAGGAGAATGGTTGTGAGGACAGGCTGTAGACCATGAAAGGGCGATTCATAAAAGTGATATAGATGTAATTCTCGGGCCTTTTGTAAGATAAATTAGCCCCTGGGATCCTGGTGTTAAGGGTGGAATTAATAGCTCATCTTGAGCAGTGAGTGTGGTTAGAATCTCCAACTCTTTTTCCTAGTGGAATGTTCCTGCTGCTGACTAATTTGTGCAAAGATCCAAGTTGGAGCCAGGCAGTGGTGGTGCACACCCTCAATCCCAGCACCAGGAAGCAGAGACAGGCAGATCTCTTGAGTTCAAGGCCAGCCTGATCTACAGAACAAGTTCCAGGACAGCTAGGGCTACACAGAGAAACCCTTTCTCAAAAACCAAATAAAAAAAGACCCAAGTTGGAGGGGTACACAGTTCTTTTTGGGAGTTCCTTGAGATTTTTGAGAAGAATGAAGCATTTTTTTTTAAACAGGAAGTCATTCTGTAGAACAGGCTGGCCTCAAACTTACAAGCAATCTATCTGCCTGCTGAATGCCTGGGTTGAAGGTGTTACCAAGCCTGGCTATCGTTCTTTTAAAAATAGTTTTCATTTAGTTTTGAGACAGGGTCATGCTACATATGTAGCCCAAGCAGGTCTTAAAATTGAGATCCTCCTGCCGTAGTCTCCCAAGTGCTGGGACTACAAGCATGTACCACCACTCCCAGCTAGAAGTATCTTTTTAAAAGTAATTTATTTGGCAGTGTTACTAGAGTTTGGTGCTGTCCCAGATGCTTCAGTGCATGAGGAGGTGGGTGGAAAACAAAAACAAACTCTGCTTTATAAACTAATGTGTTAAAGGTACAGGAGTAGCTGCAAGATAGTAACATAGTGAACAGGTGTTTTAGATAGTGATCCAGACTACAGAAAGGGACAGCAGGTGTAATGACTGGAATGTGATTGGTAAAGAGGTCAGAGTAAGCCTCGATGAGAATGTGATGGTTCAGCAAGGCAAACTGGGATAAGTATTTATGTTCTAAAGGAAGGAAAGTGATGTAGTCGAGGGTGGGTTAGCTAGGGCAGAATCTTGTAGGGCTTGGGGGTTGCTCTGAAGTCTGTAGGCTTTGAACTAAGGTGTGGCTCAGGGGTCCAAAGGAGTTTGGTTGGTTGGTTGGTTGGTTGGTTTGGAGTTTGTTTGTTTGTTTGTTGTTGTTGTTTTTCTGGTTTTGGGTTTTTGTTTTTTTTGAGACAGAGTTTCTCCTTGTAGCCCTGGCTATCCTAGAACTCACTCTGTAGGACAGGCTGGCCTCTGCCACCACGCCCAGGTTGGCCATGGGTTTTAAAAGGTCACTTGGCGGCCCTGTGAGAATTGACCCTGGGGTAAGATTGAAAGCTGGAGATTGGGTTCCAGTGAGTAGCCATCAAGCAGTAGATGAGAAAAACAGAGCAGCAGGACTGGAGATGCAGCTCAGTGGTCCAGCACTTACCCAGAGAACACAAGGCTTCCAAGCTCTGTCCTCAGCAGCAACAAAAAGATAAACAGATGTTTTCAGATAGCCATCATTGACCCTCAGCACAGGGTTTGGTTGTCAAAATACTTCAAACAGAACTGCATATAATGGAAGTCTATCCTTGCCAGCCATATATAACTGGTGTCTGTCCTTCTAGTCACTTCTCAAATAATACCTTGTCTTCAGCAATTCCCCATAGTTCCTGAGAACCTCCCTGTAGAGGAGCCAAAGACTGTCACTGCGATTTTGACCTTTGGAGGAAGGTGACTGCCGAAGCTAAATTCAGATCGTTAGTGACGTTGCCATGGAAAGATGCCTGCCACACCATCCACTTTGGCTGTTTCGGTGGTATTCCTGTACTTTGGCAAGATTGCCCTACGTAGGTGCCTGGATAGTCGCTTGAAAGTTAGCAACAGGCAGCTGTCAGAGATTGTGATGGGGGTGTCTGCCCTCCGCAGTCTATTGAAGCTGTAGGAGCAGAGCTGCTCCCCATGTTTGTGGGGTATACATACAAGAAGGAAGTCCACAGATCATTGCTCTTGTTTGCCAACTGATCTTCACTCCAGGTTTGTAAGGGCTGGAACCAGCTGCCCTCACCTTAGACCTTAGTCACCTATCTTGGGACACAGGGACCTTCACTAATTTCTCCTATTACTTAGGATTGTGACTGGGAGGTTTGGAGGAATGTGTCTGCATCTGCCGCTCTAAAGGAACTTAACCCATGACATATGAAAAGCCATTGTACCCCATAAGTTGATACTACCTTTTGCATTTCAGTTTACATATACAAATTCCTCAACCAGCTTGCTTGCTTGCCTTTTTGTGACATTGCAGAACCTGCCTCGTGAATAATTAACAATGCAGCTGGCCTTGCCTTTATGGCAGAAAATTAGGTAGAAACTGGGCCAAGTGTGCATTTTGCATGTTTTGACCCTATCGTTATTAATAGTCAGTTTAATTATTGCTGGTCTCTAGAACAGTCATTCCTTTTCCTCTGCTCTGTGTGTTGTTTAGGGACTTAGGCTGCAGAAGTAGTTGTAATGTGTTCTCAGTCTAGACTCTGAAGGAAAGTTTTGGTGAGCAGAGTCCTCTGCCTACACATGCCCCTGTTCCCATGGTCTGTCATTTCCATCTTCTGGCCTTCCTGCAGAGTAGGAATCATGTGGTTCTTACACTTGTGCTTGGAAGGGACACTTCTTGGTCGTAATAATACATTTACCTCCTCACCTCCTCAGTGGAAAGGCATTGGCTGGGCACATTGCCAGGTGCTTTGTCTTTTAAGAGAGCCATAACAAGGCATTCTTTTCTCATGTCCTTTGGATAATTGGTATAGGTATGTATACCTTCGTGGTGGACTAGATAGGGCTTGTGATGTGGGCGGGAGGAGTGTTTCCAGCCTGCAGTATTGTTCCTTTGCCACCTTCTCCTAGGAGTGATCTGTATGACATTCCCATTCCTGATCCAGATGCCCATGAATAAAAAAGGGCAAGGTGTCCAAGTGGATTATTTTAGACAGATTCCCTCTAATTCATACACCTTAAATAGCTCCCTGGAAATAAGAGCCGGCAACTAAAATGCTCAACTTTCATTGCCTGTAGCTCCATCCGTCACCCCGAATAAACGTCTCCTTTCAGTTCTCCACTTTCTGCTGTGCTGGTCCCACAGCCCTATTCCTTCTGTACATTCTAGACACTGCCAGCTTGAACCACTTCCTGCCCCTGCTGTCTCAGAGTTAGCCAAACATGGAAGTCTATGCACGTGTGCAAGGACAGCCAGCTGTCTCTGTCCCAGTGACACTAAACCTGGAGGACACTAAGGTTTAGTTAAATATGCAGTGTGAAATGCTGCCTGGGCCCATGTCTGGGTATAAACATTTCCTGCCATTGCTCAGCAGCTTGTTATCCCTGTAAAGATTCTAGCTGGGCACCTACATCTCTTGGGACAGATATATATCTGTTTTCTTGCTTCCTGGAAGTGTGTGCTATGGAGGAGGAGGGTTGTGAGCCAGGCAGAGACCCAGGGCTCAGCTGCTTATGTGGAACAGTGGCAGGAAGTGAGATATGGGCTGACTTTGGGGTGGCCTGGACTCTTGGATTAGCTTGGCTCGGTGGGATGTTTTAGACCAGAGGTAAGTGTTGGGATTGGGCGAAGAAAGGGAAGTAGAGGAGTCAGGTCTTGGTGGTCACTGCAATGCCAGTGAGTTCCTCTCTGAGAATGTGAGTAACTGTGGGTGGGGCCCGTGTCGGAACCCTCCAGACAACGCAGACCATTTGAAGTGTTAAAGATGCTCTTTGAAAAAGCTGGTCCCTGGTTATTGGAAGGGAAGTGAACACAGATTTAAGAGAGAGGTGCAGAGTAGTTGCTGTGCTTATTATTTCTCATCGATTGGGAAAAGGAGTTCACTTTGCTCAGTAAATAGAGCTTTGATGGATTCCCAGGATCCTTCCAGGAGCTGATCTGCTAAAATGACACTTTTTATTACTGTTCATAAACGGCAATCTCCAGGTGCTGCTGGGATATTACACTTAAGCTGTGGGCAAACTTGCCAGTCCAGTGGCTCAACCACCCAGGTGAGGGAGGCTGGTGCTTGATGCCTCTTTCCTCAGAGGTCCAGGGCTGGTGCCAGCCCTCCTGGTAGAGGAGTTGGGTGTGGCACTCAAAGAGCAGTGGTGGGCAGAGTACATTGCAGATTGTCCCTCTGCTGGAGAGGGAGACAGCACGTTCACTTTCTCTGGGATATTCAGGGAGCCGGACAGAGGAGAGTCTGTCCCCAGGGGGCCGTCTGGGTAAAGCACAGGGGCCCAGCCAAAGCTCCAGCACTTAGGAATGGAGTCCAGATCATCTCTAGCTGCAGCTGGGGTCTAGAACAAGGAACCCATTCCTTCTAACTTCAAATTGGGGCTGCAGCTCTGTAACTGGGCTCTCCAGCCTGGTAGCGGGTACCCAGGTCAACTGTTACCTGCACTATTTTAGTTTTTACGATATCCTTTCTCCTTGGCATGATTGTGTGCATTAACTATTCAAAAATAACTGATTTTTTTTCTCTAATAAATATCTAAGAATTTTCATAAGAAAATGTTGGTCACAGATTGAATGAAGAAACTAAGTGATCAACATTTTCTACATGCTACATGCCAGGCACTGTTGTAGGCTTGAGACTGTGTGTGTGTGTGTGTGTGTGTGTGTGTGTGTGTGTGTGTGTGTGTGTGTGTGTGTGTGACAAAAGAGAAAACAGGCCCTGCCCTGTTGGACTGTTGCCAACTCCTCAGTAAAAACACATGTTAGAGGATTTTTGAGTAAGTTTGGCTGTAATTTTTTGTTTGGATTTTTTTTAACTTTTGTTGTTGTTTTTTTTTTTTTTTAACTTTTTTTTTTTTTTAACTTTTGTTGTTTTGATTAGGTATATGCATGTGTATCTGTGTGTGGTATGCATAAGTGAGTGCAGTTGCCTAGGGAGGCATCAGATCCCTTCAGAGCTGGGGTTACAGGCTATTAGGAGCTGTCCGATGTGGGCTCTGGGAACCAAACTCAGGCCCTCTGCAGGAACGGTCCGTCTCCTTAATCAGTGAGCATCTCCCCAGCCCTTTAGAGATTTTAAGAACATACACAAGTGTGGCTTCAGGTTACCTGTGTTGTAATTGTCCTGGTTCTGTTCTCTTTCTTGGCAAGGTAAAGGAGGGTAGCATAGGGGTGGGTAGCCTTGAGACTTCAGAACCCCTAACTTTCTTTCCCCTCCCCCTTTCTTCTAGCTCTGCAGTCCTTCATCCGAGCCTATGCCACCTACCCTAGGGAGCTGAAGCCTATCTTCCATGTCAGGTCGCTACACCTTGGGCATGTGGCTAAGAGCTTTGGGCTAAGAGATGCTCCTAGAAACCTCGGTGTCTCCGCTGTGAAGAAGAAGGCAAGCTTGAAAAGGTAAGATGGGAGTTAGACTGTGCAGAGCCTGTTTACATAAGCTGGCAAGGTCACCTGGAAGGCTGATGCCAGCTCTTCTGTCGTGTGTGTGTGTGTGTGTGTGTGTGTGTGTGTGTGTGTGTCAGAGAGACAGAGAGAGGGTGTACTCGTGTCTGCTTGTCTCAAAATACAGAAGCACTTGGAACAAGGGGGAAAATGCCTAATCCTGCAAAAAATTCAGTTGGACGCAAATGTAGTGGGGATTACTGAGCAGAAAGACGGGTCTGTTGAGTTGTCTTTTTGTCCCAATAGAGTAACTCAGGAGGCCTCTGTCTGGTGTGTTCCATATCATTAGCTCTGGTGGCAATCTTGGTCCTTGTGAGCTCTGGAGTGGGATGGGGCTGAGATTTAGAAGAGCTGCCTCTACCCAAACTGCAGCTGTCTGTGGTGCTGATGCACCTTGGTGCTGAGTCGTACAGAGGCAAAAGCCAGACGCTTCCCCTTCCCCCAGAAAACACACATCTGGGTGCAAGATTGGTCTGTCCAAAGGATCCTTGTAAAAGGAATCTCAGGGTGAGGTCAGTTGTCCTGAGTCCCTGCAGTCAGGGACTAAGCTTGTCCCTGAGTCTAACCCCACAGTGCTGTTAATACTTGCTCTCAAACTGTCTGTATGGTCTCCTTTCTCTCCTTAAGGAATGATATTCTTTCAGCAGCAGCAGGCCCAGCTTCACACCATAGCCAGAGCCCTGGAGACCCTGAGAGTGCTCTGTAGGGGGTCTTGAGGTAGGGGCACCTCATTGGGTGACCTGTATGGGAAAACACAGTGAATAAGTACGTGTTGGAGTATAGAGACTTTTCTTCCCTTACCCAGGTTTTGGTGTAGACTCCTTGAATGCTCTGGGTACCTACAGCACAATAATAGTTGCAGATGCTACCATATTCCTGCCCTGACATGGAGGTTAGGCAGCCTTGTGCTTTGGGGCTGTTCCCACGAAGTCTGTCCTGCTCTTTTCACCGGGAAGCACACACTGCCTCACTAGCTTGGTTAATCAGCACCTGGCTTCAGAGGGCTGAGAGGCTGCCCAGCGTAGGATAGTGGTCTCAGAGTCGGGGGACCCAGACTTCACTTCCAGCTCCCATCTCATGGGGTCCTGGGAAGTAAATGACTTAGTGGCAGCATTGACCTTACCTTGAGAAGCCACTAGGGAGAGAGCGACTGCCACCTCATGTCTCAGCTGACCCTAGCAAGCAGATGGGCACCAAGACCACTATACCCCTGTGAGCCGCTGATTGAACAGGGCTTTATTCAGGGAAGAATGGGCTGATTAGCTGCTAAAGAGCATGTAAGATGGTATGGGGCGGCCTTTGATGTCTGGCTGGCGCAGCAGGGAGCCAGGCAGTGAGTGACAGCAGTGTGTCACAGGATTACTCTGGGTGGCTATACGGCTTTATGTTCTTACCATGTCACCACTCTGGAACAGCCTTTTCTGTTGTTAGGCCTTTCTTCTGAAGGCCTTTCTCACCATGCACCCCGCCCCTGACTTTCTAACACAGACGGGCACTGGAGAGACAGTGGGTACCTTTTTGTATTTGGGAACGTGTCGTCACTCCTGGAAGAGGATGATTTTGCAGCTAATCTGCGCATGAACCGTTTAATTGTGGCCAGGGTGAGTGGCAGAGAGAACCTGACAGATTGTCCGTACTTTTCTGTCAGGACTCAAGCAAATGCCAGTTGCTGCTTTTTGAGGACTGGAAAGAAAAGTCCATTAAACCCTATAAGGTACAAAGAATTGGGCCTGCTGTGGCCATGATTATTGTTCTGAGTTGAACGTCCTCTCTGAAATCTGCCTGTCAAGAAAGAGAACGGGTTCCTTCTGTCACGTGCAGATGAGTGCAGTAGTGGCACCAGGTCCTCAAGGGCTCTGCTCCCAACTTTTGGTTTTCACTGCCAGAAGGAATAATTACAGGCTGTGCACAGACCATGGTGTCTGCTAGCGAAGTCCAGCCGGCTGCGGCGAGCCTGTCATCCTCACACAGGAAACTTGGGTGCTGGTCAAGGCTGGTCAGGGCACTCCTGTGCAGTAGCAAAGGGATTTTGTCTTTTGTGTACACAACCTCTCTCCTTTTACACAGCCACTTTTCAGAACAAGAAAATAAGTAACATCTCCAATGAAATCTCAATATTCAGGTCTCTGTCAGCTTCCCCACCCTCAATTCTGAGAGGGAACAGTAAACATCTCTCTACACATGGGAATACAGTCATAGTCACAAAACCTTTTCTGGCACCTACACACAAACCTGTCAAAACAGCCCCCACCCCAAACATCCACATGTACATGTATACAGGTGCTGTTGGTAAAATATTGAATGGCCCCTCAGCAACATTCCTCACAAAAACAGCAGTTCCCAGGAAGCAAAACTGGTAACATAGTCCTCTAAAATTGCCATCTTCCCTGGAGACATGGGGACCGGGGCCTATCTGCTGTGCAAGGACAGTTGGACTACTGGCCAGGGTGTTTGTCTAGGTACACACGAGTGAGGTGAGTCCAGGGACATGCATTGTTAGGACCATGATTCCTTCTCACTTGGTGGGAAATGGTTCCAAAATAACAAAGCTGGTGTCACTGACAGTGTGGGAATGTGAATGTGCAGTTTCTAAATCACCCACCTTGTGTGAATTATTCCATACACTCAGCACCACTTTCCCAAGACAGTTCTCCAGCTTCTGCTGTCCCCTCCAGTGTGGTCATCAGTGATAGCATCATCAGAATCCAATCTCTGCCCCTGCTCTCTGCTCACCTCCTTTAAAATTAATAGAGGGATGGCAATCTCAGTTGTTAACTGTTCTTAAGTGATTTTATTTTACCTAGTAGTTTCCATTTTTTCAAACCAAGTAAGCATTCTAGATGTGGTAAGGTAAGATTCCTAGATGTGGCGGTGCTTGGTTGGGGAGAAGAGCTTGCTGAGGGCTGGCTCTGCCGGACCAGACCAGCACAGCCAAACATTTAACCTCCACACTTCTAAAGCCCTACAAGTCTTTCAGTTCTCAAAATAAGTAAACATCCTTATGGAAATCACACACGGCAGGCAATTCCTTGTAGAGAGACTTGCCCCTACCTGAATCAGCACAAATGCCTCGTCCCTAGAGCTCACAACAGAGACCTTGCAAGCTCTGGCGTGGGGGCACAACAGCCTTCACTGTGCCAGTGTGTCATTGTAAACATCCAGTAAATGCTCACCCTGTGCTACTGTGTGGGAGCTTGAGACGTTGGTTCTGTGTGTTCCCATTAGCTGTCTTCCTTGCCCCCCCCCCCCTTGCCTCCTAAGTGTGTCCGAGTGTCACACTGCAGGTTAGCTAAGTCACTTGCAGGCTTGTGTGCCTTTAGGCAAGCAACGGCCTCTCTGTACCTCAGTTCATCTGCCTCCTGAAGGCAGTCACTTGGGCTTCATGGTGTCATAGTAGACACAAATACTTAGCTACTATGACGCTGGCCTTTGACTGTCTAGCCCTTCTGCTGGCCTCCAGTATCAGAGTAGTTCTGGGACTGAGGACCGGAGTATGTGTGGAAGTAGCTGCAACCTTCCAGCACTCTGGAACAACCTTGAAAGCAGAATCAGGTCCCCTGAAGATGAGCACTAAGAAGCTGCAGCTGCATCACCCTGGGAAGCAATATCCTCATCATTAGGAGCAGCTTGCTGCCAATTTTTACGTGGCATTTACAACCTCCCTAATATCACTTAATTAGCTGAAGGAAAACCTGGAATCCTGCCCACTGTGAAATTTTTCTCAATTTCTTTGAGCCAGTTATTCTACAAAAAACAGATTGGCCAAATGTGAGATGAGAGCCTGGGCACAGCCGCACTTGGAAGCACAAGGCTTTCTCCATGTGTGTCTGCTGCACCTGAGTTGGTGCTCTCCTGGTCCATCCTGTAACACACAGCCTTGGTCCCTTGGGTCTCCTTAACTCCATCTCTTCCCTTGACTTCCAGAACTCTGTGTTCATGAAGATGGACTCTTGGCTGCTGACTTCTGAGCTCCTGGATGCTCTCTTTCCATGCCCCTGTGCCACTGCTGTGCAGGCAGCCCACTCATACTCTTTAACCAGCCCTGGCTTAGAACCTTTTTGGTGACATCCTGTTGCTTAGTGCCTGCTTCCCTAATGGGTCCTGGTGGCCTCTCAGCCTCAACTGACATCCTGCTTTCACTCTGAACACCTAGGCCTGAGCCTGGCCTGGGCTCTCCCCCTCTCCTCTCAGACCCACTGGAGCAGATAGATGTCCTCACTTGTTCTGACACAGTGATACAGTCATACTTATGTGTGGGATGTGTGTGTGGCTGATGTCTTTTGAAGTGCCTCAACAGAAACCCCATCAGGTTCATGTTCACTGTGCGCCCAACAGGCACACGATAGGTACAAAGGAAATACTTTGGATTTAATGAGTGGAATCATTCTGGAACTCTGAGGGAAGAGAAAAGGAATTGTTCTACTATGAAGGGAGGTGAACTAGGTCATTATTTAGTGAACTGTGAAGATGACCAACCCTACCTGGAGGAGCCATTTTTCAGAGCTCTGTATGTCAGGTGGCAGCCCTTCTATGTGGAGAAGAGTGAGACTAGACTACCTCATTATTGTATAAAGTCTCCAGCAAAATCAGCCTGGCTCAGCTTCCCCTCTGTCTCTCTGGCTTCCCCGGTGAGAATGTGGAAGAGAGCAGGCTTCCATCACTGTCTTCTACCCATTCATCTAAAGCCAGAACTCAGTCTTACTTGAGGACCAGAGAGAAGTAAGACCACCAGCAAGAGCTGTGGAGACAGCTGGACATGGATGGGACAACAGAATTTATTTCTAAAGTCTGCTGAGGAGTACTGTGAAAACCAGGTGTCCAGGTCCCACCCTAAAGACCACAGTTCAGTCACAGAGAGTGACATAGAGGTGACTACAGACTTGACTTGGGGACTGGAAAGGGTGCCCTTAGTGTCTTTGCCACAGAACTGGGAGGAAAGGGCCTTTAGCTAGGCAGTAATCTTGAAGTCATCAAGAAGGTGATTGAGAGGCTGGGGAGGTGACTCATCAGTTAAGAGCACTTGTTGCTCTTTCAGAAGACCCAGGTTCAATTCCTAGCACCCACATGGCAGCTCACAACTGTCTGTAGTTCCAGTTCCAGGGGATCTGAAACCCAAGGCCAAACACTAATGCACATACAATTGAAAAAGAAGAAGAAAGTGGCTAAATGAGTGACTGGGTTCTTCTAGACAGAACTCTAACTGCACAGGGCACTGAGCCTACCTGTCAGAAGCTCACAGTATGTTCACAGGCCTGTCCAAATGGACTGCCCATGTGGGCCCTCCTCTCTACAGCTCTAGTACTGTCTACCCTGCTGCCCTGGACTCTGGGGTAATTATGGTTCTGCACACACAACCTTTACATCTGCCCTTTTGTTTCTACCACTATTTTTTTTTTAATCTGGCATTGTGCAATTACCAGCTTTCTGCCTCCTTGTGGAACAAACTCACCCTCATCCCCACCGGCTAATGAGGCGATTAGAGGGAATTCACAGTGACCTTGAGCTTCCTCCACACCTGAGTCACCTGCAGACAGCAGGAGCCATCGGACATGCTTTCTGTCACACAGTTCGGGCGATAACAAAGAACAGGAGCCCAGGCAGCCTCTCCTGGGAGGGTATTGGAGATGGTAATGTTTGCTACTAGAGTCATCCAAGCACTGGAATTAGAAGCTGGCCCTGCAAACTGGCCACACCAGACAAGGCAGCATGCATGCTACAGGAGAGTACCTAGCTCCTGTCATTTGGAAAGTCAAGAAAGAACATGGTAGCCGCTAGCTCTCCCCTGCTACCCACAGTTTAGTTTTTCTCACCCCAAAACCCCTCCTGTGAGACCTGATTTCTCTTAAGCGGGCCCTACTCCTGCTGAGCCACCTCTGAAGTGGGGGTGGGGTGGGGTCATACTCCAGCCTACCCTCCATCTATTCTCTAGATACCAAGGCCTTCCCCTCTGGTTTTGACCCGTGTGAAATGTCTCCAAGTCTTTTTCAAATGTTGCCTTTATTCTGGCCCTGAACTCTTACAAGTAGCAGTCCAAAAACAGGATTAGCTTGTTGACCATCGAGAAGAGGCGTGCTGCTGGGTGCAGTGGCTGGGAAGAGGCTGTGAGTTCAAGGACAGCCAGGGCTATGCAGAGAGGCCCTGTTTCAAAAAGCTGAAGGGGCGGAGGGGCATTGAGAAGCAGCCTCTGACATCACCAGTGTGCCATACCCAGCATGTGAAATGTGAGTTGTTTGACAGCAGCTGGTCATCTCTCCAGAGGACGCATGCTCTCTGCCAAGCTGGTTCTCTCATGTACATTATCCTATGGAGATCCCCCAGACACTGTGACCAAATGAGAAACTAGAGCTCAGGCTAAGCTACTCCCCTCTCTGTATCCTTACGTGTTCTGCTGGAGTGTCGATTGTTTCTAGAGTCATCTTGTAACAAGTACATAACCCTGTAAAGGGGACTATACTATGTGTATATGCGCATAGTATATGTGTGTATGTGTGTGTGTATGTGCGCGCGTGCGCTAAAGTATGCATGTGGAGATCAGAAGACATCTCCGTGATGTTGGTTCTCTCCTTCCACTGTGTATGGGTTCAGGGCATACCTGATCAGATCCAGGTCAGCAGGCTTTCATGGCAAGCGCCTTTGCCCAGGAAGCCATCTTTCTAGCCCAAGGGGGTTTTTGTTTTATGTGAGGAGATCATTCTTTGTGTAACTAAAGAAATGGACTTAGGGCAGGAGACAAGGTTGTATGTAGAAGAACGGAGTTTCACACCATCTAAGTGTTGAGCCCTAGGGTGGGATTTATGGCTCTGCTTGTGGGGTAGCCGACAGCAGGCTTGTAAAGAGATACTTGTGGTAAGTTCTGGCTCTGCAGTGGTGTCAGTTTCTCTGGGTGCAGAGGTAGGAAGTGCCATACAAAAAAGCCCTGGTTCTGGAGTTGGCCCTTCCTGAGTAGTCCCAGCCTTGGTGACAGCCTCTGTAAAGTGGGAAGGGCAGGAGGTTGTCACCTAGTGTGTGGGATTGTGAGCGCCTGGCCTCCAGTGCAGTGTAAAGTGGCCAGAAAAGGCTTGTTTCTCTTCCCCCATCCCACTCCTGATCCACCCTGGCCTGGCCTTCCTCTTTGTTTGAACACCTTCTGATGATTTGTGTGGCCTGTACTTTAGTAAAAGCACTATGTTTCAGCAGCTTGCCACTTTCAGGGATGCCCACTCCATAGTGGCCCCAGCACACCGTTAGAGTTCCCAAAAATAGGCCAAGGTTTCCACCAGTGGCTCTCTCTGAGACTCCAATGCTGTGTATGTACCATTTGCATATAGAAACATGAGGTATTATTTCTCATTCTGACTAGAAATAATGCCTAATATAAATACTTTGTTTTTTACTTATCTAACATGCATTAAAAAAATGGAATCACAAAAAGAAAAAGAAAGAAGGAAGGAAGGGAGAAAGGAAGAAAGGAAGAAAGAAAGATGGATGAGGTGCTGGTGTCACCAGTCAGATATCAGATGGTGGCCCGTTATCTCTTCCCCCTTCCACTTCCCCATATTATTTCTACTAATAGTCAACACTTATTCATCTGGTTCATGAGAACCATTCCCACATACAGTAGAGACTACCTAACACAGGTGCCCGGGCGGGCACTTCTGGTGGTATAGCTCATGGTAAGTGTCGTAGGAACTGTGACTCAGTGTCCACTCACAGCCAGGCACTGGCCCTCTGCCATGAGTGATCTGCTTTCATGCTCTTGTGGCTGCAGATGAGGCTGCCTGAAGCCACACTGCTGTCAGCATGGTGGAGCTGGAATCCAACTAGGCCTTTCAAGTCCAGGTCAGATCTGACCAGCTTGGCTAGATGATTGCACACAAAAGAGTTCCTTTCCCCTTTCAGGGTCAGGGCCTCATAACTGTCCTTGAAGATCACCTGAACCCGTCCTTTTGATCCTATAGAGAATTGTGGGTATGCCGTCATCTCTCTGTAAATGTGATAAGTAGACTTAGAGTATCACCCAGGTCACAGACATGTGTTAGACAGGAGAGGCCCAGAGGGCTGAGCCCTGGATGTGGGCCCAAGATTCTGCCCCAAACAGCTTAATTTTGGTATTCCCAGAATCTCACCATAGCAGTTTTTCATATGCTTAATCCATAACATTTTTACGGAGGACTGAAATAACACCATTACTCTTCCATGCTGCTGCTGCTTGTTCCCTATGCTCAGGCCCTTTCTGAACTTGTGGCTGACTTCAGGTTGTCAGCTAGGTGAGTGCCAGAGCTGGGGTTCCGACCACTGCCAGCAGGCTCTTCCCCTCTGCCCGCTCCTCAGCCTGGCCACCTGGGCTAAGGAAGTCCCTACCACTGAAGGGTTCTGGTGCAGCTCTTGCCTGAGTCACCAGGTAGGAGCTCTGTCCTCTCCCACATGGAGCACGAGTCCTACTGTCTGCAGACATTTACCAGTTCCCCACTTGACACTCCTGACATTGTGCCTGCCCCTAGCCGAGGACTAAGTTCTGTTCAGTTCCTTGATAGCCTTATTCTCTGATGAATGCCAAATGTTCATGTGTCTTAGTTAGATTTCTATTGCTGTGATAAATACTGTGAGCAAAAGCAACTTGGAGAGGAAAGGGTTTATTTCAGCTCACAGCTTGTAGTCCATCTCTAAGGGGTGTCAGAGCAGGAACAAGGAGGGAATCTAGAGTCAAGAAGTGAAGCAGAAACCATGAAGGGGGCTGCTTACTGACTGGCTTCTCATACCACCCAGGGTCACCTGCCTGGGGTGGCATCACCCACAGCGAGCTGGCCCTTCCCACATCAATCATTAATCAAGAAATTGCCCCACAGGCCAATCTGTATGGAAGCATGTTCTTGATTGAGTGAGGTTCCCTCTTCCCAGGTGACTGCATCCTTCATCAGGCTGACAAGACAGTAGCCAGCACACCGTGCGTATGTAGGACTGACTTCTGCTATTGTGTCTGCTGTTGCGGTGCCCGCTAAGACAGAGACTGAACTTAGCTGGGTCCTGAGACTCAAAGATGCACCCTTGAGTGGCCAGCCTGCCACCAACATCTCTGCCCAAACAGTTATGTCGCCTTTCCTTGCCATCAGGTCGGATGTTAGGTGGCATGCCCCTTCAGGAAGGCACTCCCTTCTCTTCCTGTCATCTGAAAGCCAACAGAATCCTTGATGATTTACGGCCATTTCCTCCCCAAGTTAGCCAGGCACAATGGAGAAACTTACAGTCAGCCAGAGGTCATCACTGCCTTCTGAATTGTATACATACGCTCAGAATCTTCTAGATTAGAAAGCAGTTGGAAGGGAAAAATTGATCCTTTGAGCTATCTTAATTGCAGTACAATAGCAGAAGGCCAGAAGGCAGTGGAGTTTTCATAAGTAGAAATCAAATTACAGTTTGTTTCCTATAAAGAGGATATGCTGATTTCCCCCCTCATTATTAAAGGAATACATACCCATTTTAAAAACTAGAAAGTAGAAGCCAGAAGTTACTCAGAAATTCACAGTCTAAGATTAGCTTGGATTTACTGTTGAATGTTATGGGTGATTCTTGAGAAGAAATAGTTGCCTTAAGGCATCGTAAAACCAAGATGGAGTTCAAGTAGTATCCATCAATAAGAAGGTATGTTTGAGTGGTTTTAGAATCTTATAAAGACTTTGCTGTGTGTGGCCCTAAAGCTATTTAAAAAATAAAATAATAATAATAATAATAATAATAATAGATTTAAAACATGTCTTTTCCTGTCCTTAGCCAGGCGTGATGGTGCACACCTTTAATCCCAGCACTCAAGAGGCAGAGGCAGGCGGATCTCTGTGAGTTCAAGGCCAGCCTGGTCTACAGAATGAGTTTCAGGACAGCCAAGGCTCTATTACACAGAGAAACCCTGGCTCAAAAAATAAATAAAAGAATGAATGAATGAAAATAATAAGTTCTGTTCTACAAAAGAACGGTGTGAGCAAAGCTATGGGCTCCATTGCTGTTTGCCCAGGAGACTGACTGCTGAGTTTGCAGATGACATTGAGAGCACTGTGCAGTCCTCCTTCAGGGGTCTTGGTGGCAGTGATTACCAGTTAGGTTGACTGCCTTACTAGCAGTAAGTGGCATCTGCCTGTCCTGCTGAATAATCCAGCCTGGAGAACAGGGTCTTCAGCCTTCACTGTGAGGGAGTTCCCTGCAGTTAGATAAACTGGTCTGTTGCTTGGTAACCACAAGATTTCCACAGTGGAGGCCTGAGTCAGAGGGTCCAGGTATTAGGAGGGCTAGAAAGTTGGCAGAATTCTGGGAGAACGGCAGCTTGTCAGTAGGCATGAATGCCGGATGCATGCTTGGGTTTAGAGGGGTTCACCTTCCCATCTGTACTGTACTTTCTCAGCTGTGGGCCTAAGAACAAAGGAGGAAATTGGGAGCTGGCTGTGGGCGAAGTGCATCTTGTTGGCATCCTTTTGCGACAGCACTGAGGCCCTGCAGGGGTGTCTACCTACGAGTGGCCTGAGTTGGAATGTGTAGCAGCTTGTGTGCTGCTGGGTTTGCATGAGATGTCTAAAAGGTGTGACGAGGAACATGAGTGGGATAACCTCTGCCTGTGAAGCATCACTGCCACCAAGCCACACTTTCCAGAGTCGGTCTGGCAGTGTGGCCCCAGGGCTTACCTCCCACCCAGCTCTCTGTCTGTGGACCGATGTGTCCTAGGGCATTGCAAGGGGCCCTTGTGGGAGGTGTTGTCTATGGAGGTGTCTGCATTGGGCAGCTGAAGGCGTGGGTATGATGCTCTGTGCTGCTTCCCACAGCCTGCACCTGCTCTGTAGATAGTTAAGGTATCAGTCACCAGATGAGACTCTGGTTACTGTTGTCTGCAGTGATGGCAGGAGCATGCACTTTTGCTGGGGAGAATATTTTGACTGAAATTTTGCGTATCTTGAAACTCAGGTTGTTATATTTAAAATGATACACATTGTGAGCACCTCCTTCAAACAAGAGGGAAGAGAAAGTGTCCTTCCTGTCAGAACCTTTAGCTCTGTCTGTCAGGTAACCTGACTAAAACTAAACTACAAGTGCAGGAAGTTGCGGCCTTTGCTGTGAAACAAGTCAGGGCCCAGCCACCACAGCCTGTCTGTACGCACAGGCCTGGAGCTCAGACCTGACCAGGGACGTAGCAGTCCATATGAGAAGTCCAGGTCAACAGTACTGCTCCTTAGGAAATGGGAGGGCACTGTAAGTAGAACCTGCCTCTGCCTCTACTCCAAGTTGATTCTTCCTCTTGCAAGGAAAACAAAAACAAAAACAAAAACAGGCAGCAGTTTCCAGTCTGCAGGCCTTGGTTTCCCCTCTATAACTCTGATCATGGTTCCCACAGTAGTATCTGGCTGGCTGGTGCTTCAAACCTACATCTACAGCCACATGGCCTTAGCAAGTTCTCACCCTCCAGACCACTGTGCCTACCTGTAAAATGAGGATAATACGAATGCAGGGACTGCTTCCCTGTGTGATGCTAGTGGTCTTGGGCCTTGCCCCAGCATATGTGCTGAATAAACGTCCAACCTTAAATATCATTGCTGACACACCCTTCCCTCAAATTTTTTTTCCTAGCAAGGTTGACTCTTCCTCTTGAAAAAAAAAAAAAAAAAAAAAAAAAAAAAAAAAACAGGACCTTATAACTGCAACCCTGTGCTCTGGGTGGGATTATAAATGGCTTCACCTTCATTATAATGGGATCTTCAACCTTCCTAATAAGGCTCATAGCACAGTGTTGGTTGTGTCTAATTCTTGGATTTTAAAGGACTCCTGTTTATTTTGTCCAGTCTCTGTCTACCACAGCACAGAACATGCTGTCAAGTTAGAGCCAGTGGCCTATTTTGAGCTCCTTATACTGAGTTTTCCTGGGTCACTGTCATGTGGGGTGCTGAAGGACTTGCCAGAAAGCCAGTATGGACTTATTGGTCATTACCTCTGAGTTGGTGTGTTTTATCCTCATGGTTCCATTCTCTCTCTTCAGTATATGATTGAATTTCTACATGTTTCCTATTCTGGTCAAGTGGTGAGACTGCTGTCTTTCCTGAAGTTCCTGGGCTTCCCTACTGAACCTGATATCAGGCTTTGGCACTTTGTGGGTCAAGACCGGGAAGGAGCTTCTTCCTGCCCCCTTCTTCTTCAGAGGTCTGTGTGGCTGCTCAGAAGGCACTCGGGCTTGTGTTTTGCAGGATCAGGGTGTTTTGCACTCTTTAGTGAGTGCTAAGGAGTCTGTGTAGATTCCTGCCTTCTAGTCTGGCCTAGCAGGGCACTGTGCCCACAGTCTGCCCTCAAGGGTTCATCCCTGAGGCCCTGCACATGGAAGCTTTGCTGCTATCTGTTTTGCACTGTCGGGTTTCTGCGGGCTTTCCCATCCGCAGGCAAACTGCTGTCTCGTACAGCTCATTTGCCATCAGAAGGAGAGTGTACACTCCCCCCCCCCATAAAAACAACACAGAACAAAGCCTCACTTTTAAAAATGCCATGATATTTTGCCACCGTTATGAAAATCTGTCAGCACCGTATCTAATCTTCTGGTGCATAGAATATCAAAACAAGTGCTACTGAAGAGATTGCTCTTCTGCTAATACAAAAATGTCAGCCTCCTGGTCTCACAGCCCGCTGCTGTCAGCCTCCTTCCAAATGGGAAAGAAAGAAAAACACTAAAGTCTTCCCCTTTGCTGTTCTGTTCTCAGGCCTGACCCTCGGAGGAAGATCCGGAATAAGCACCACCTTGTGCTCGCTGAAGTCCTGCACTCCGAATACTCAAGTGGGCTGGAGGCTGGCGGCTCCAAGGGTGGCAAGCAAGGCAAACAGCGGGGCTTTCAGGTGGTACCCAGCAAGGCCAGGCCGCGGAGAGAATGAAGCTGCTCCTACATCCAGAAGCTCACCACCAACCAGCCAGCTTCTTTTGGTTTTTAATCTCTCTACAGGACCAGGTCAGGGTAGATCGACAGGCCCTGTGGCTTTAGATTGATGTCCTGTTCTTATCAGGGAAACTTCGTGAACACAGACCTGTTGGAGGAGGAGCCCTGATGGAAACCAGCAGGCAGGAGCCAGTGCTAGACAGTCACCTGCCTTTGCTCTGGCCTCTTGCAAGATTGTGCACAGGGACAGCAAAACATCCTGTGTATCAGCCTGGAAGAGTGTGGCTCCTGGCGAGCTCGCCAGATGAAGCTGCCATACATGTATTGCATGAGTGTTGTCAGATGGAATGTTAAAAACTGGAACTGAACTTGTACAAAAGGATAAAGTGTTTGTTGAATAGCTATTTTCTTAGTGTCTGCATGTTCTGTGAGGAAGGACCGAGAGAGCTTTCGCTTTGGGTCAAAAACACTGCTTTCTTCCATAAGCACAGCATAGTGCCATGTGCATCGCCTCCCCTTTCATGTCCACAGAAGACTAGCTCTCTCTGGGCTAATTGACTGACTGTTGCCTTTTTATTATCTGCCTTTGAAGTCAAAAGGCACTAGCACCCGAGCTCGCCTTTTCCCATCGGAGCCTGTCTTCTCTTCGAGGTCTGAGGTCTTTGTGTTGTGACCTAGACCCAGAACCCCCACACACCATTGTGTTTCTGGGAGGCTTGAAAGAGGACCCCTGGAGCGTATTGATTTCCCAATAAATGTAAGATTTGGACATTACAGAGGACTCAGGAGAGAAAGGGTTAAAAAGCTCAGTGTGCTCTGTTCAGGTTCCTGTGTGCCCAGCCCACCCTGGCCCTCTGAAGCCCTAGGGCAAGTACTGTAGTGCCACTTTGCTCCTCTCCTGAGAGCAGGCAGGGTGGAGGATCAGTTAACACCAACACTAGGGGAAAAAAACCCTGTGCGGGGAGCATGGCCTTGCCAGGACTGGCAGTCGCAGACTCAGAGCCTGCTGGTGATGTTTGTGAGGATGCTCTGCAGCTGCAGCAGGTGTGAACTGACTGGACAAATCGGCCACCTTTCTTTGGGTTTGTAAGGACTCCCGTGCATGCTTTTGAAGGGAAATGAGGACTGAGACTATGAGGAGTCACCCAGCTGTGTGAAAACAGGATTAGTGCCTGTAATCAGGCATGGCCACATAGAAACCTGTGTCTGCCTCCCAGCAACAGGCCCTAACAGCTCAGCCGCAGGGCCGTGAGGCGTGCTGAGACCTTCTAAATGACTGACCCTAAAATTGTAATGTACACGTGTATTTTTCTGACTAGCAAGGGTGTCTTGTTAAAGATGCTGGTGGACTTGGTGCTTAGGTAACAGAGTACCCAGTCATCAGGAGACAGACTTGGCAGATTTAGGGTTAATGTTCTCTCAGTTTAAATAACCTTCAAATGAATCTCTTATGGATCTTGATAGGATGTACATCCCAGGTATCAGATGGACACAATGTTAGCCTAATTCCAGTGTACATAGTCTGATTTTGTGTGTATTTTTAATCATACCTTTTTGTAGGGTCCCGGACTTGGCATTCTCTCAAATCAGCCTGGTTACCATATTAAAGTCTCAGGAGATTCAGACAGCAAAGGGGGTGCTGTGGCTGTAGATGCTTGTTTTGGGGTCCAGAGCCTTCCCCATTTGCAGTCCACTGCTGTCCATCTTGTGAAGAGCCACCACTGGAGGGCAGGGAGCCCTTGAGCAGCTGTCTGCAGTAGACATCATGGTGTCCTCCACTCCCACAGGAGCCGGGGCCAAGCAGAGCCCAGCTGAGGACGGTTCTGAGAGTCAGAGGGCCGCTTTGATTTCTCTCCTCCCTGGCACAGGAGAGAAGGGGCAATGGGCCTCACAGTGCAAGTGAGTCTAAGCTGCCAATGGCTGGGTCCAGCACTTCACAGGCAGCAGAAGCCACTCCCAGCGATGGGAACTTCAGACCTTTGCAGCGACAAGTTTCCCTGATCGAGAAGTGATTAACAGGCCTTTCCTGTTTGCCTCCATGACCATCAAACTTTATCAGTCTGCTAGACCACAGAAAACTATAAAGCCAAGTTGTTGGGGTAGTGCCCCCAATTTAAAAAAAGAAAGAAAGAAAGAAAGGAAAAGAAGCCCAGGTTCCAAAAGCCTCGTAGCTCAGGGCCAGCTAGAAAAGCCAACCTCTTCAAACTTGGTTGCCCCTGCCCTTTGGAGGGAGTCCAGATTTAGAAGAGAGAGTGTGTTTCAGGGCCTGCCTATTGTTTGGTCCATGGGGGTCTCTCATGGTCATTTTTTTTTTTTCTGTTTTAAATGAGGGCACCCAGCCCCTGAGTTAGGAACAGAGAAACCAATTTGGCCTTGTAAATGGATGGGAGACTCAAGCCCACCTCACTGCAGAGGTTGTGGAGTTATTACAGACGGGATGTGCAGGACAATTTAAAATATTGTAATTATAAACTTGTAGGGAAGCCTTGTTCTTCATTAATGTAAGATATGAAATGGCCTCTGCGGTACAAGGACAATTACATAGTCAGAATGTGTCTGCGGTTTACACTGCACTGTGTAAATGTGAGGGTGGCTGCTCCAGCCTGCCTCCTCCACTCTCACAAAATGAAAAGCACACCGCCGCAAGTTGTCCTTTGATAGATTTTTAATATGATTTTAAAGAGTTTTGTTTGGTCTCATTCTTATTCAATGAGATTAATTTAAAGCACTTATCCCCTGGGTTTAAGTCAATCCGTGTAGGATTTGGGCAGGGTTTGTTGCTTGGGGGGTTTTGTTTGCAGGAGGCTATGAGAGACTCCTTTCCCACTTCATTAACCCTGAGTTGGGGACAGTCCCCCCTCACACCCCACCACAGCCAGATCGAGGGATTTACCAACCCGCATTCACATGCAAAAGAACTTGAAAGCCGAGGGGCTCCTTGACTTAATTAGCTGCTGTGCATTTTGCAAAATTAGAATAATACCCCCACCATCCCAGAAAAGAAAAGCCTGGGTGTGAGGATGCTGGGGGGTGGGGAGGAAACAGTAGCCGAACTGGCTGTGGTTGCCGGGAGGAGGGGGGGTTACTTTCTGAATGCGCCCCCTCCCTCCACTGCCAGGTTCTCTCCCAGAACAGTTGGGCCAGAAATGCTGGGAGGTTACTTTTGCTTGCAAGCATCCAAACTTCCCGGCATTTCTTCCATCTTGTTCGGTGTGCTGCAGGTGGTGTGGGGGAGGGCAGCACCTGCGCCCATATCCCGGGAGACCGAACGAGGTCAGGAGGTGACCTTGGCCCTTTGAACGTGATCTGGAGTCTGACTCCCCTGAGATCTCAGAGCCAGAGGCGGGTGGTGTGATCTGCCCCCTACCCAGCTCCTATTTCTCCCAGGGCAAAGGGGATGGGGGGTAGATGACGGATCGGGCAAAGGGGTTGCCTGATGGGGCGTCAAGCTCGCGAAGGCCCGTGGGGTCCTACCAGGCATTAGAGACTATGAGCTGCGGGTAGCCAGAGCGGAGGGCGCCGGGCCGAGGAGGGTGGGGCAACAGGGAGCGGCTTCGGAGTCCATCTGTCTGCCCCGCGCCCGGGCCGGTCACCAGCTGCCGGCGCCCTAGTCTGAGCCAGATGAGTCGGCTCAGTGAGAGCTTCGTGGTCTGCCACGCAGCAGAGGCAGGCCAGGCGCTGGCCTCGCCCGTGGTGCCCGTGTGGAAGCAGGGCGAGTCAGGTGGGGAGGCCAAGAGCTACAGGCTCGCCTCGATGTGGAAACCGGGAGAGCCCTGAAAGTCCAGCCGGGGTCTCCTGGTGTCTCCTGCGTATGACCATAGCACCCAGGAACCGTGGAACAACGGGGCAAGAGGGAGAGAAAACTTTACTTTTTGTGAATGGAAGGAAATGTAGTGAAAGATGCCGAAGTTTCTTATGAAGGAAGGGGTGGGAGAGGGCCTGAGCGGGGACCAACGGACGGTAGCGCGGACAGGCGCCTGGTCATTTGTAAGAAGTTTATTTCCACATTAAAAAAGAGAACCCAAGAGGCCTGGGTGCCCCGGGACCTGGGTGGAAGGGAAGGGGGCTGGGGGGCCCGGATGCATGGGCAAGCCCTCTCGGCCCCTTCCTGCCCCACCCAGGACGGGGAGGGCACAGGCCACAGACTCACTGATTCACGGACACTGTCACGAATAAATAACTTCATATACACTTTGCACACTGTATGTACAGCTCTGCCGCTAGCCCGGGGCTCAGGAAGAATAAAGGAGATGGGAGGGGGAAGCTCCGTACAGCACTCCCACCCTGTCCCGCAGAGGCGCGGGGAGAAGGGTGAACCCGAGGCTGGGGCACCGGAGAGAGCCAGTCACCGGCGTCCTTACCTGCTGCTGAGGGGACAGGGAGCACTTAGGGAAGCCCGCAGGGACTTGGGGTTGGGTGGGAGGTGGGCAGGGGCGCGTATGTACATCCGGCAGGTGGAAGTGGCTCTGGGGTGGAGCAGCCAGGAGAGAGGACGCAGCGAAGGGGTAGCCTCAGTGGATTTATCCCCCTCGGGGACACTAGGTTGCGGCACTGCGGGGAGCCGGGCAGCCCTGCCCCGGGGCGACGGGAGGGACCCGCGCCCAGTCTGAGCTGGGGGGCCCCGGAGCACGGCTAGGGGCAAGAGGGCGCCTCACCGAGGCTGCGCGGCGCGCGGGAGGACGCCAGGCAGCGGGGGCAGCGGCGGGGGCGGCTCGCTGGCGCCCTGGAGTCCGTGGATAAGGATGCGGGGCACCAGAGGTCTCTGGAGGGCAGGCGGTGGCGCACTGGGGCCGCGGTAGAGATAGAGCGCGGCACCCGGGTCCAGGTTGGAAACGAGACTCTGAGGGTAGAAATAAGGCGACGGGAACATTCTCTGGAGCGCCGAGTAATTGCCTGCCTCCGCCAGCAGCTCCAGCCCCACGGCTGTCTGTCGCTTCCATTTAGTCCTGGAAACCGAAATCAAGGCAGAGGAAGGGATCAGGATTAGGACACTCCACAACCCTTGCCCCTTCCTAGTGATTGGCACAGAGAGCCACGGGGTGGCCAACAGGGAGCATGCTAATTCGTTAATAAATAATGGATTCCCAAGTCAAATGCATCATGCATCATCCCATCTTCCACTGGCTTTACATGACTGTTGTCCCCATTTTACAGATTAAAACCTTGCCCTGTGAGCCAGTTTTCATGATCATCTGCAAGGGGCAAGCAGAGCCCCTGCTCCAAGCCAGACTGTCTGACTCCAAAGTGCACATACAAACTCACAGGTCGGGTACCCTCTGGATGTGCTTCCCCTGAGGAGGCCTAATGACACTGTAGTGACAGAGAGGGTGGCGGAGCTGGCTACTGGGTAGCCAACCCCCAGGAGGGTAGCCCCAGAGGCCTAGGGGACTCCAAGCAGAGATTTCTCTGGAGGAATGCACGCCCTTTCTCTCTGACCATACTCAGGCCACCTAAGTTTGAGGCCCGGGGCTAGCTAGTCCCAAATCCCTCTGGCCCAGAAGTTGGGAGGCCTAGGGCAAGGCAGATGTGAGGAAGTGAAACCCAAGGCTCTGCACTCACCTGGGGCGAGGCTGGGCATGCCTGCCTGGGTTCCATGAGGTGGGCTCAGTCACACCAGCCCTGTTCCCCTCCCCCGAATAATTCCTCATCGTCATAATTGTGTAATTACTGCAACGAGCCTTAATTATTGATGCCTGAAGCCGTAATCGGTATTTATTATTAATGGGGCTGTGTGTTCTGAGGCTTGTTTATGGAAGGCACCATTCCTGCCTCTGCTAAGTATGTGGGAGAGTGTGTCACTATGCAGACTGACATATCTGTGCACGTGTATCTTACCGGTGTGTTTAAATCCTATGAATGCCCAACAAGGAGGTTAAGAAGTAGGTTCAAGACCAGTGTCCTAATACCAATTTCCCAGTCTTGCTCTCCCAGAGGAGCTGGGGTAAGGAGAGCCCTTTCTTGGCTGTAAATGCTACGCTACGAGGCCACTGATCCCTAGTACAACCACCTCAGGACCGACCTCTCTGTTTTTCTGGAGACTTGGACTGCCACTCTCCCTTCGTGGCTTGGGCCTTCCATCTGAAGAGCCCAGAGGCCTCAAAACCTAGCCTAGGCCTGGTTCCATGGTGACTTAGGCTGAGGTGGAGCAGGGCTTGAATCTCTATTAGCCTCTGTGCCAGTTCACCTGTCTTGGATGCCAGTCTAGTGGCCTTTCTGTCACTCACTGTGGGGCTTAGGGCAAGGTCTTTTCTCAGAGCCTCGGTTTCCCTACTTTTACAGAATGGGAGCGACCCAAGGGAGGGACCCAAGGCCCCGACCGACCGTCCTGCAGCCAAACCTCACCTGCGGTTCTGGTACCAGGTTTTGACCTGCGTGTCAGTGAGGTTGAGCGAGGCAGCCAGCTCCATGCGGTCTTGCACACTCAGGTATTTCTGCCTCTCGAAGCTACGCTCCAGCTGCGCCAGCTGATGGTCAGTGAAGGCGGTGCGCGCTTTCCGTGGCTTTTTCAGGCGCACAGGGGGACTGTCCCTAGAGCTGGATATCTCGCGGTCACCCTCCTCCTTCACTGCGGAGACACAGAAGGCATGTCAGGGCTCCGTAGTGCTTGCGCCCTCGTGTCCCACTCCCCACTCCCCAAGGCACAGACCTCTGGGTTTCCGAAGCACCAAGCGCTCAGGGACGCTTCGCTTCGGTGCCAGGATTCCCTGCCCTCAGAAGGGTGTGAACTGCGAGTGAGGAGGAAATGGTGTTAGGAAGTGCCCGGGGGCAGAGCCGCTGGCAGCTCCCTGAAGAAACTCAACCTCCCACCCACCCCACACAAACACAGGGAGAAAGAAGGTCAGCCTCGGGGCAGACTGGCCTCGTCTGCCACTGGCCGAGAACGGGTTTTTGGGTGGTGGACTCCGCGTTTGGGCGCAAAACCCGCATGGAGAAACAAAACCCTATTCGCTCCTCAGCACCCCCTCGTCCCGAAGAGCAGATAATAGTGCCCACATCTCACTGACTCCGGGTTAGCCAAGAATCTGTAGTGGTAGATCGATTCCTAGGCCACTTCCGAACTATGCGGGTGGAAGGTCGGCAGGGTGCCGGTGTCTGCGAGCGCCAAGCGCGGGGAGAGAGACTCATCGTCCCTGGGCACGAAGGGCTGTGTGTGTCACCGAGGTAGGGGCTTCGTTGTGCCCACTGTGGCTCCCACCCCACCGGCGTAACGATCCTGTGGGCAGCCTTCGGTCGGCAAATGGCTATCTGTTCCCCGCTCCTGAGGTCCACCGTGGACCGGACAGAACTGGATTAGTTCATTTTCCTCTACTTTCGTTGGGGTTGACTTAACAGAAAACATTTAATCGAAAGAGTCTGGCATCTCATCGCCTTCTCTTAAGACGAGATTGGAACGGAATAGTCCCCTTCTCCCAAAATAACCCTTTAGGCTGGGCCTCCCGCCCACCCTACCCCCTGCTTTCTTTATTTTCTTTTATAGTGAGTTTCATTGTGCGTGGCATTTGCCATGACAGGGTTCAGCTGAATGCGAGGTGATTCCTCTCTGTAGGAAACAATAATCCGGTTAATTGAGCCACTGGGGAGGGAGGCTTTTCAGCCGGAAAGGCAGGGCTTCCCGGCAGGGAGGGAGCCTGGAGCCCCAGCACCCGTGGGCACAGAGTCCTGGAATAACTGCCCCAGACGGTCTTCAGCCTTCTGCCTCCGCTGGGAAGGGTTCTCAGAGATAAAGATGAGTTTTCTCCCTGGAAAGCCTAAAGCTTATCCTTGTTCAAACTTCAAACTTGATATTGCAGAAATCTTACTTTACCCTCCCCTAATTACTTGGATTACTTATAACAACGCCCCATTCTGGTGGGATGGCCAGCCACTTTTTTTTTTTTTTTTTAACTTTAGTCTTTTCCTGACTCTGCTGGAGCCTTTAGGACTCTCGCCTCCCCAGTTCAGTCTGACTGTCTGTCTACCTTGTGTCCATTTCTCAGACTTTGACCTGCATCCCACTAGTCTAGAGCCTGATGGCTGGAGACCCTTCCTGTGGGGAGTGGAGCTCTGGTCTGGTTTCTCCTAGAGCCCGGGCTCCAGCCAATGTGCCGTGGCCACCTGCCTTACTTCCAAAGCTTTGTTCCAACTTCAGTAAATACTGTTTAAGGAACCTTTCACGCCAGAAACTGATGGGACTGGCCTGTCCCCACCCCTTCCTCATCTCATCCTTGGAGTATTCCTGTGGCTAGGCTGTGGTGGTACCTGGTTCCTGCGTCTGTTTCTCAAACCAGCTTCCTAACTCTGCAAAAGTCACTCCCACTCCCGTTTGAGAAATGTGCTAGACCTGGCTTTGCTCTGCCAATGTACACACACACACACACACACACACACATACACACACACACACACTTTGCACTTCAGAGAGTTTTAAGTGCAAAAGCAACCGCCTGTGCCTAGAGGTGGCTGGAACTTTCTACAGCATCCTGCGCTCCAAACCTGTTTAAGTGATACGTAGACAGCCGGCTCTCGGCTCTCTCGTCATCTCCCTGCTCAGATATCATCAGGGACAGGAGAAGAAAATTGATATTCCAATTATCTTAAACGAAATGGAATCTCTCCTCAAAATCCTGCTTAGGGGCAAAAACATAAAAGGAGGCAACTGTTCGTACAGGCAGGGCTGGACCCGACTGCTCTTTGCTCTAACCTTAGTTCTAATGAAGCTAGGTAGGAATAAAATACACACACACACACACACACACACACACACACACACACACACACAATGTGATACATTATATCTGCCTTCCACTCACACACCTTTCTCCAAGGTGAGTTCTCTTTGCCTCTCTAAACAGGTGGGGGGCTGCTGGGGCCAAATTTCCCTCTTCCTGGGTGCTGTAGTTGGAACTGTGGGCTTTCTAGAGATGATGGGTCCATGGCCTGGTTGAAGGAGGCCTAGGCATTTCCACTGGGGGAAGAAGAGAGAGATGAGGTGTGGACGCTGAGTGGTTTCAGTTTGGAGTCCAGGTCTCCCCTCAAAGGAATTGATTGGGAGGAAGATTAAGTGAATCTAACTAAATAGTTGTGAAATTTAGCACAAATGGATACCAGGAGATACAGGCAGAACAAAGTGTTGGTTCAAGGAAGGGGTTTTGGGAGTCAATTGTAATAGTTACAAAACCAGGAGGCGTCTCCAGCAGCAGGTCCTGGTTTTCAGCTGGTTGGCATAGAGTTCCATCCCTGCTCCCTCTGACACCCAGGGCCTCTGCCACTTAACTTCTTCCTGAAGAACCTTATACCCCTGGACCTAATAAACAGCTAAAGTCAGGGTGGAGCCTAAAGATAAGAAACAAGACTAAAGAACGCTTGCTTCTTTCCCCCTCCCCTCTGATCTTTTTTCTTCTCGTCCTTCCGCCTTTCTTTTTAATACCACCTCAGCTCCGTAGTTAAGACAGAATGAAAAGGGAGCCACCACAAAGATCCCCAAAGTGAAAGTGGGGGTAACTGGACCTGCTACTCAGGAATCTCTAGGTCTTCAACACAGCTTGGTGATCACTACTTAAGACCCGACTCAGAGAGAGAGAGAGAGTGCAGCTGTGTGGATGTGGGGTCCTTCCCCTTCCACTGGACCTCAGAACCTGTTCCAGCCAGCTGGCTAGGCTGCCTGTTCCTTCTCCAAATTGATCTCTTCATTTGCAGGCTGACTGGCCTAAGACTACACTCCCCAATGGGTGGGGAGGCCCACTTTCTCCTCTTGTTGGGAAATTCAGATGAAAAGCCAGAAGATTCTTACTGTACTAAGGGCTCTGGCAGGAATTTTCTGCCAGGCTTCCACTCTGACAAAACGGCACCCTCCAAGCTTTGCATTGTTGCAAGCCTTCCTCCCGGGAACCTCAGAAGGTGAGCTTCCTGTCCACCAGCACAACTGGTGGAGGAGTTGTGGCCCCATCTGCAACTTAGAAAGTTAGCTTTGTGCATCTGGTAGAGCTTGCTCTCCCTTACACACACTGTCTCCCTCAGCCTCACACACTTCTCCCGGCCACACACACTGAACAACTCCTTGTTGCTCCAGGGTCCAACCTTGGGGCTGGCAAAGAGGTCGAGAGAAGACCAACTCTCAGCCTGGGCCTGGGGGACCCCTGAGATGACTATGTGCCTGTCTCCAAGTGTGCTCTCAAGTTCTAAATGTCACTTTTTAGAAACACCCATATCCCGTTTTCACCTTGTTTTCTTACCTTTGTATTCAGAGTCCGACGAGGCGCTGCTGACACTTTTGTCCAGCTTATCGCGAAAGTCCTCCCCGGCCTTGGCCGCAAGGCGGCCCCCAGGCTCAGGGGCTGCAGGCTGCCCGCTGCTAGAGTAGGGTGCACAGGCCGCGAGAGGTTTGCAGTCAGCAAGGATGTCCCTGATCAGAAAGGAGGAGGTGACGGTTCGCGACTGGGCTGGGGCTGAAAGCTGCCCCGGCTGCAGGTGAGAGTCCAAACCTGGGCCAGATGCCGCACCGGGCCGCGAGGTACTGGTCTCCAGACAGTCTCTTCCCGGCGAGGCTGGCGAAGAGCAGTCGCTGCTGCTCTCTGAGCGCGGACTCAGCTCCAGGGGTGAGCGGCAGTCCCCAAGCAAGGGGTCCCCCTTGGGAAGGGCGGGGCTGCCCGCTCGGTGGGAGAGAATGGAGTCAATCCCAAAGCCATTGGAGCCTTCCATAGCCAAACTGCGACCTGTCCTCCCCAAAAGCTCCCCACCCACCCCCAACCCCAGCCGCCGCTGCCCCTGCCCCTAGCTGCGGGCTGGCATGGGGAAGGCGGGCAGGGAGCCTGTGGGCACCTTGGACGGAGTTCAGCCTTGGGGGAGCCCGGGAGCTCTGGGCCAACCTCCTCTGCGCATTACATCCAAAAGGGTTCAACGCGTCTTCTGCAGCACCGCGCCGAGCAGCCGAGCCGAGGGGGGGTGGTGGTGGGAGTGTCAGGGAGGAATGGGAGGAGGGCGCGCCAAGTTGGGGAGAGCCAAAAGGTAGAAGAACGGCCTGAGGGCCCCTTTGGCACAGAAGAAACGCGAGGCTGTTGGAATCTGAATCAAGATCGTCTTTTTTAAAAAAGCAAAATCCAAACGGCACGCTTCCTCCAGGCAAACGGTAGCCGAGGGCAGGGGTCAGCACGGCGCAGAGCCCCGGCCCGGGCCGCGCTACCCGCGGGCGGAGCAGAGCGCACCTGCAGGCCTCAGCACCGCGGACAGCGGCGGCCCCGGCCGCTCGCGCCGCTCCACCTGGCCCCGGAGAGCCTGCGTGCGCACTCGGCCTCGCCGGGGGCCGTCAGCACCGCGGACAGCGCCCCGCGGCTCCCACCGCAGCTCTCACCTGTCCTCGGCGCGCGCCTTCGCCGCCCCCCCTTCCTTTAAAAAAAAAAAAAAATCGAACTTGTGTCACTTTTACTTTGGGGCTGGCTTTTTTTTTTGTTGTTTCTCTCTCTCTCTCTTTTTTTTTCGTTGTGTTGTGTTTTTTTTTTTAAAGGGGACTCACCCACGTGTCCCCGGAGTGATGACGCTGATTGGCTCCGGTCGATTTTGGGGGTGATGTCACGGCTCCACAAGCCGCGGCCCGATTCTTTTCCAGTTTGATTAAAAGAGACACTGAATTAATTACAGCACAGACCTGTTTACCGGCGATTTCCACACAGTTTGCTTTCATTAGGTCGGCGATGACGCCCCTAATGAAGATGATTAGCTGAGGGGGGCAGAGACCGGTGGGAGGAGGGCCAGCCCGGCTGCGCTGCGTGGCCTGTAGTTGGGATGAGCGGCCTTGAAAGCCTTTCCCGAGCCGTCCACAATTATTCAAGCTACTTGACCGAACTACGGTCGTAAATCCCTTTCCTACCTCCGGTTTTTCTTCCTCATCCCACAGAAAAGCAGCAAAACCCAATGGAGAAAAGACTGGCGTGCGTGGGGAATCCCTTTCCTAGTACGAAAAAGAATTTAAAATTTTGTTTTCGGGGTGTTTTGTTTGGGTTCTAGATCTCTCTCTCTCTCTCTCTCTCTCTCTCTCTCTCTCTCTCTCCCTCTCTCTCTCTCTCTCACACACACACACACACACACACACACACACACACACACACACACACACGCAGGACATGGCAATCTTCTCCTTCTGGCCTCTGGGCCTGCTGTCCTGGAGCAGAAGGTAAAGCCTGATGTCTTTCAGAGAAAGACATCCCAGCGCTGCCTTACTTGGAGGCAAGAGTTGAGCCGTGGGAAAGATCAAGTCTAGAATGTTAAGGGGACCCACAGATATGACTATGGTCTGAAGAAACAAAGCAGTGACCTCTTCATCCCCAGCCAGTGGCCTCCCTGGGGCTCATGTCCTGAGAAGCTAGTGGGTTTTAGATATGTGTGTGTGTGTGTGTGTGTGTGTGTGTGTGTGTGTGTGTGTGTGTGTGATGTACCTCTAGACAGGACAATGCAAGTTTTGATCTGGCACAAAGATGACGAAGATGTCTAAGGCCAGCTTGGTAGTCAGCGCCCAGCCATGGCTGGCCTGGGTTCTATTTTCAAGGCAGTGCTGAAAATGAAAATACGGCCTTTCCCCCTTCGCCCTCTGGACACCACTACCGCGCTCTAGTTCCGCGACTTTTTGGGGTCAGCCTCTGGTAGTGCCGGCGCCCAAGACCCCAAAGTAGCTGCAACGGATGGGGTCTGGATTCTCTGTCCTCAGCAGAGGACGGTGTCCTCGTCCACGAGGGAGCACGGCTGCGCCCCTGTGCAGCAGGGGCCCGAGTCGCCAGCCCAGCAGCTCGCGGGGAGCCCAGACTTTCCCTTTAGGCGCGCCCCTACCCCTCGTCCTGGGCCCTTGGGAAACTATTTAAGGCCCGCGGCCGGCTCGGCCGGCGCCCGTGGCCGCGGTGGAATCGTTAAGCGCCGCCGCCTCCAGCAAACGCGTTCTCGGGCCGGGAGTGGCCCCTCGCAGCGCGCAGAACGGAAACTTCGTCCTCTTCCGGGCTGGGCCGGCGGTGGCCTCGCGCCCCGCTTCCCCGCGCTCCCTCTGCTCCTGCCGGCAGATTGGAAGCGGCCTCGCCGCCGCCGGCCGGGCTGGGAGCGGAGGACCCGCTGCTCCCGGGGGACGGCGGAGGGCCAGGCTCGGCTGCAAGCTGTCGGGGAGGCGGGAGGGCGGGGGCACCCGGCCGGAGCTCGGCGGCCCCTGCGCTGGGTGCCTCCCGCCGGGCCTTGCTTGTCTTTCTTTTCAGTTTGGTGGATGGGGGTGAGAGTCATAAATCACCGTGAGCGGGTGTCTCGGGGGCCTTCCTTGCCAGCCTCCCGCTTGGCCTTCTCTCCTGCTGCAGGCGGGTCCCTCTTCGGCTGCCGGTCGCCCACACCTCCGCTGCTTCTCATCTCAGGAGGACCCTCATCTTCCGTAGCACCCTAAGTCCACATGAGTCGAAGACATCCCACTCTTTCGGGTCCTGTAAACATTGCTGCTGCGGCCGGCAAAGAGCTGCGGTTTCTGTAGATATCGTGTCTCCAGCCTCCTCTGCCTCAAGGGCTCCTAGCAGCTCCTGCCCTGGCCAGCCTTCTAAGTCTTAGACTTCGGTAGAGATCGGTAGAGATCTCTCGGACCCAGCAAAGGTGAAGCCTATAGCTCACAGTTCAGAGTCCAAGCAGGCAGAGAGGACACAGATCTCTCTTAGGGCAAGAGGAAAAAATAAACCAGGCCTGGACTCAAGCTCTTGCAGCCCTAGCCGGCTTCTCTATGCTTCTCCGAGGCCCAAGAACATTTAACAGCCAGTTAATATAACATCATTAGTATTGAATTATTATTGTAATATAAATTATTGTAATTTATAGCAATATAAAACATGCTGCGTGGGGTTTTTCGTTTGGAATTTAGGGTCTAGCCCTCTTTCACATGACTGCTTCTTTCCAACTTAGGGTGTTGACCAGAGGTACTTCTCCAGCTTCCATCATCTGGCAGGCTCTTGAGCCCAGCCTGTCTGAAGCAGCCGGAAAGAGATAGGGGAAATTTTTACCAAGTGGTCCAGACAGTCTGGATTCAATGCACTCTTCAACGGGGAAGCCTGCTTGACAGGAAGGGGTGACAGGACTTTGAGGTCCTAAGTGGTTGGGTGTGAGCCTCTGCGTGTTTCCCAAACTCTCTGACCCCCACCCCCACCCCGCACTCTCCCACTCCCACCCCCACTCCCGCCCCATAAACTTATGTAGTGCTCAGTAGGATGTCAACTGGCTTCCCAGACACCTGTCCTCCAGCACTTCTTGGTCCCTCCCAAAGACTCTGGGGGACCTTGATGGGAGGAAGGAAATCTGATGAGCATTTCTAGGGGACCAGTCAGTGTTACCCCAGGATCCAGAGCTGTCACCCCAGCATCTAAATCTCTTCTTTCAGGCTTCCCGCCCCAGACCCCGGGGCTTTTCTTCCAGCTTCCCGCTTCCTCTAGCAATTCCTTGTTTCAAATTCCAGTCCCTGTGTGTCCCCACCCCGTGTGAAATTACCTCTCATAGATCCAGAGCCCCTCAAAACCCAAGAACACCCCACCAGAGAGGTGGAGCCTGGGCAGACAGGTGTAAGATGGAGCTTCAGAAGCTGGCTCCCCTGCCTGCCTCTGAACTTGTCTCTCCTGCTAGGGGCTCGGGTTTCTCTTTATACAAAGGCACATACAGAGCCTTCTCCTAAGACCAGGGGGTGGGAGAGGCCTGCGGGTGTTATGAGGCAGCCGGCTGTAGATTCCAGCCTTCTCCATCAGACCTAGGCTTGGTTTTGGGTCAGGGCTAGACCTGGACGCTTCCTTTTCCCAGTTCCACCTCATCCCCCTCCCTCTCTCTTCTCCCTCCCTCTTCCCCTCGCACCACTCAGCCCTGGGATTGGACACAGGCTTGTTTCTGCTCTTTTTGATTACCTGGCTCTGCAGGCTGAGCCATACAGAGATGTTTCCGTGTCTTCGGAATGCCCCTGAGGTCTGTGCTAATATATATAAACAGCCGCCATTCAAGCTTTGGAGTCGCTGAAGAATGGGGCCGGGTGATTTTGAATACTGACTCAAGAACACACCAGAGGGATTGGAATCCCAGCTCCAAATCTCAGACTGGGACCTAGTGACCCAGGCAAATCTTCATTTACGATGTTTATTTTATCCATCCTGAGTTTTAGATTTTTTATTTTAAATGATTGCACTTTAAATATTGTCTTTGATGCTGAGTTATTTTGGTATTTCCTTAAAATCTGCATGCGCTCTATTCTGGGACCCTGAGAAAAGTCACTTTTCAAAAAAAAAAGGGGGGCAAGTTGCTTTCTGAGATTTGTTTGTTTGGTTTTCTGATTTTCATTTTGTTCAGTCTTTCTGTCTATAAAATGAGGCTGATGACACCCCATTTTCTGGGGTTCTTCAGAGGCATCTCCAAACTTGGTTCTGATCCAGGAGAACAGCTATTGTGCATTCATAGTCCCACAGTTGTGTTCCTGCCTGCAGACTAGAGGCCCCAGGCTCGGTTCCCCTTGGCCCAGGAGACATCCATCACCCTTTGCCCAGGACCTTTCTACCAAAGCCAGTTCTTGGGGCGGAGGATTGGGGGTGCAGTTTAGGCCTGAGGGTGGTGTCTCTATGCTCTCAGGCAGGTGGGTCTGAAAGACTCTGGACAAACAGCAGCCTTGAGGCCAGGCTGTTGTCAACTCTCTGTACTTGTTTAGGTCAAGGCTCTGGGGAACCCCTGAAACCAGAAGAACACATTCCTCCCTTCCCTCCCTCCCCTCCCTTCCCTCCCTCCCTCCCTCCCTTCCTCCCTTCCTCCCTCCCTCTCTTCCTCCCTCCCTTCCTCCCTCCCTCCCTTCCTACCAAGTCTGTGCTTCATACCAGATGCCAGCAAGTCACAGGCTGTCACAGAGGGATCCCTTCTTGTATGCTCTATCTAAATAATCCCCTTCATAGCACTGAGCTGGGCCTCAGAGGTAGTGAATTTGCCTAATATGTGTGAGGCCCTGGATTCCAATCCTAGCACTAAAGGGAAAAAAAAAAAAAAAAGCTTTCTAGATTTCCCAGCCACAGGTCCAAGTTTGTCATTTCCCTGCATCCAATGTGAGGAACTGGAATCAAAAGTCAACCTGGGGCTGGGGACATGGCTCAGTGGTAGAGCGCTTGCCTTTCACGGGCAAGGCTCTGGGTGGGTTTGCAGAAAGCTAGCTTCGGTTTTTTGTCCCCCCTCCCCCCACATGTGTGCCTTCTTTCCTCGTAATGATAAGTGCAAGCATCGAAGGATTTTCCCAGGGAAAGGAAATGAATAAAGCAGAATGTTTTGGTCCACAAGGACAAGTGAAAGAGAAGGTGCTGTTTTGTTCTGTGTCGTGTCATCGCCGCGCACCGCCCCCGCCGCCCCCCCCCCGCCAGACAGGGTTTCTCTGTGTAACAGTCCTGGCTGTCCTGGAACTAGCTCTGTAGACCAGGCTGGCCCCAAACTCACTGAGATCCGCCTGTCTCTGCCTCCAGAGTTGCTGAGATTAAAGGCGTGCACCACCACTGCCCAGTTGGGTGAGTTTTTTGTTTTTTTTTCTAATGTAGTATTACACCTGAATCTCAGGAATGTCAGATCATGCAAGTGCTTTACCACTGAGCTACATTCCCAGCTTGGAGGAAGAACAAGCCCTCTCTGGACCTAGGGACCTCTCTGGGAACTGGAATTGGATCTGGGACTATGAAGTGTCTCCGGCAAGTGGCAGACATCCACTGATCACAGTGCTATAGAAGTCATATTTCAGAAGCAGCTCCTTTCTTCTGGCCAAGAAGATTATTGTCTGGGGGATGGAGCTACGGTTCAGTCTGGTAGAGTGCTTACCCAGTGTGCCTGAAATCTGCAGCACCAGGTAAAAGTATGGTGGCACACGTCTGTAATCCCAGCGCTTGGGAGATGGGGGCAGGAGGATCAGGAGTTCAGAGTTATTCTTGGTTAAGTAGAGGGGTCAAGGCCAACCATAGGCTTCATGAGACCAAGTGTCAAAGAAGAAAAATATTCTCTAGATATTCCAGAGAGGGGGATATGAATGATACTAATTTGGGATTTAGGGATATATTGTAGGCAGTGGGGGATCAGCACAAGAGATGGGGTCCCACCATGACAGAAGCTTATTCTGGTCTTGCTGCTGAGTGGCCCTCCAACCCCACAGCTTCCCTTGACTTTTCCAGGTGTTGTTCGGGACTCTGAGTTCTTTGGGAGCTCTTCTTCCGGGAGTTCCATCTCAACACTCCTGCCCCACAGGCCCACACCTGCTGGCCCTTCCTGCTAGATGCACATCTGCTTGGCACCCCCTGCCCCCACCTTAGAAGGCAGGCCCCAAAATTCTAAGCAGTCCAGGTTGGATCCAGACCTCACGCCTCCCTGGGACTCCTAGAAAGTGTATACACCCCAGGGCCAAGAAACCCCCCAAATCCTAACTGATGGTGTTGAGGGATGGCCAAAACAGGGGCTCAAGGCGTAGCTTCATGACACCTGTCCTCACACGGAACTATTGGAGGGGGGCCTGGGATGGAAAGCTAAGTTCTCCCCATTTGCATGCATCCCTAGTTGATGCATGCAAGTCATTTCAGAGGCAGATTCTGGGATGATATGTAGACCTCCCTTGTAAGTGAGTTCTAGTTTCTGTGTGTGTGTGTGTGTGTGTGTGTGTGTGTGTGTGTGTGTAGGTGTAGGTGTGTGTATATATGTGTGCGGGTATGTATGTATGTGTAGGTGTGTGTGTGTATATGTGTGTAGATGTAGGTGTGTGTATGTGTGTGTATATGTGTGTAGATGTAGGTGTGTGTATGTGTGTGTATATGTGTGTAGATGTAGGTGTGTGTATGTGTGTATATAGGTGTGTATGTGTAGGTGTGTGTATATGTGTGTAAGTATATGTGTGTGTGTAGGTGTATGTGTGTGTACTTGTGTGTTGGGAGGGAAAAGGTCAGTGATTAACCTCAGATGTCAGGTCCTTGGGGGCCACCCACCTTGTTTTTTGAGACAGTCTTTCACTGGACTGGTGAGAGCTAGCCAATAGGCTAGGCTATCTGGCCTGAAAGTTCCAGGGATCCACCTGGATTTATCTCAACACTGGGATTAGAAGATAGCAGACCCATGGGCTGGGTGTGGTGGCACACACCCCCTTAATCTCAGCATTTATTAGACAAAGGTAGTCAAATCTCTGTGAGTTCGGGGCCAGCCTGGTCTACACATCAAGTTCCAGGACAGAGCTATAGAGTGAGACTGTTAAGGTGCGGGGTCCTCACGCAAACAATCTTCTGACGTTGCCATCTCCCTGCCCTGGGTTCTAGTGGCCATGAATCTGCCACCTGTGGGGTTGTTGGTGGGATTGTGGTAGAGGGAGGTTAACCAAGTCAACAAAATGAATTCCCTGTCCCTGCAGGCTGAGGCCTTCAAGGTCTCTATCCTGGATCAACAGGGCAGGCAGTTGCACCCCCACCCCAAGCCAGGCTCAAGTGGGAGCAGGGCTTTGGCTAACGTGGCAGGATACTTGAAGCGGTGAAATCAGACCAGACCCAGATGTGGGGCTTTGACAGGCTCAAATAATTAATGAGGTTGGAAGAATCAAGCCAGCGGAGCCCAAGATGCCTGGCCAAGACTCTCCACAGACTCTGCCTCTGGCTGTCCAGTGGGTGGCGCTGTAGGACAAGGAGCTGAGGGTCTTCACTGAGTTCCCTGAGATCCGGCCCTGATCCTGAGCATGACCCATGGGGACAGCACCCAGGCGTCATCACGGGCCCCACAGTGGCACAGTGTACAGGGCAAAGGATAGCTGAATAAAGGAAAGACTTCAGGTGTGTGCTGGCCTAATCCAGCCACTCACTGCCTCAGCGAGGTCCTGGGGAAAGCCATCCTGGTACTGCTGGCTCTTCTGTCTGTGCCACATTAAGGCTAACCCCACCCTTAGTAACTTAAAGCCCAATTTTGGGGGGCAGGGATGCTTAGGAAAATTATCTGGCTTCTGATACAGCTGCTCCTCTTGCTGAGAGCTGGCCCAATCCCAAGTACCTTTCCCTTGCCCTTTGAACTCATCCAACATCAGTGTCAGGACTCACTCACCCCCAGTGTGTGTTAGAGCAAGAAAACAAAAACTCACATTTATCCATTTTATTGTGTTATCGCATCCTACACATTCTTTAAGGGTCTGCTTTCTAACTCAGGGGTGATGGAGCAGGATCCTGGCTCACACTCAGGCTCAGAGGTTAGGACACTTGCTCCGGATCACGCTGGCTGCACAGCGGCCCGATTTGCTGGCTCTGTGGCTGACCCCCTCTCTGGCTCACCTCTGCATCTCCACCCCACTTGGAGACTCGGGATGGCTTTAGCCAAATGAGACGGGAGTCTTGCTTCCCTCTGGGAGTGAGAAGAGGGTTCAAGCACATAGGTGGGGTAGGGCCCTTCATAGCCTTACTGCACCAGGTTCCCAAGGGGTCAGTATGTTGTTGCTAATGGACTGTGGCATAGGTGTGTGTGTGTGTGTGTGTGTGTGTGTGTGTGTGTGTGTGTGTGATGTGATGTGTGCATGCATATGTACTGCATGTGTATGTGTGTGTAGGTGTGTATGTGGAGTATGTACCAATATGGAAACCTACTCAGATTTGTGTACAGAACCCTCCAGGCCCAGGGGACTCTCCAGTCAGTGGCCACAGTACAGATATCCCTGAACACCTACCAGGTGCCCAGCCCGTGACCTGTGGGATTTGGCTGTGGTCTGAGATCCCTGATGGCAGTGGTGTCCTCCCTCTGGAGGGAAGACAGACAGTAAACCAGTAAAGAAACTGGAGTCTTTATTTAGTGGGGTCGTGTGCTGCAGAGAATCCACACAGGCAGGTGTGGATTTACCTGGGGCTGTGGGAGGAGGAGATAAGATCTGAAAGAGAAGGAAGAGGCAGGTGACAGTGTGGACCTCATGCAGCAGGGAGGGAAGAAAACAGGCATTGAGCCTGAGGCAGAAGTGGGGGGGGGGGCAGAGGCGGGAGGTGATCCAGGGACGGCTCAGGTAGGAAGAGACTCAGTGATGGGCCTGGGGACCTTCTCGCTGGACCTTGGCTTTTCCTTCAGAAGCCACAGAACTTGAAAGCCTGCTCTAGAGCAAGGCTTCTGAGGAGCTGGGAAGCAGGGAGCGGCTAGGAGCTTTCTGAACTTCTCTGAGCTGGGATGTAACTCTGGTGGAGGGAACAGAGCTGGAGGGAGAGAAGGCCGCTGAGGCTCCAGCTTTGAAGAAAGCATCGACAGGATCCAGGTGAATCACAGTTCCATATTTTTCTTTCATTTCTTCCTTCCCTTTTCTTGTATTTTTTTTTTTCAAGTCAGGGTCTCACTATGTAGCCCTGGCTGTCCTGGAATTCACTTCGTGGATCAGGTTAGCCTCGAACTCACAGAGATCCTCCTGCCTCTGCCTCCCTAGTGCTGGGATTAAAGGTGTGTACCACTATGCCCAGCTTTTCTTTCTTTCTTTCTTTTTTTGGGTGTGTATGGGGTGGAGTGGGGTTTCTAGATAGGGTTTCTCTGTATAGTCCCAGCTGTGCTGGAACTCACTCTGTAGACCAGGCTGGCCTCAGACTCAGAGATCCGCCTGCCTTTGCCTCCCAAGTGCTGGGATTAAAGGTGTGTGCCACCACTGACTGGCTTCTTTTTTTCTAAGACCATGTTTCACATAGCCCAGGCTGTCCTTGAACTTACTATGTAACTTTGATTCTTATGCCTCTATGTCCCAAGAGCTGGGATTATAGATGTGTGCCTCTGTACCTGTTTCATGCCATGCTGGGGATGGACCTCAGGGCTTTGTACATGATGGGCAAGCCCTCTACCAACTGAACTACACCCAAGCTTGTGGTGGATGAGATGTGAGAGATGAAGGGACCTGAGCAAAGTAAGGTTTGAGCTTTAGGAGCTGGATGCATGGTGTCACTTATGACGTGTGAGGACAGAGGAAGCAGCTTTGGGGAAACAGAGTGTTCTGTATATGCAGGTTAGTTAAAGATGAATACATGTCCCAATTCAGGCATGAGGCAGGCAGGGGCACAGGTAAGTCCTGAGAGCTTCAAGTCGCCTGGGGCTCTGCGGTGGTTTGAATAGGAATGACCCCCATAGGCTCATATATTTGAGTGATTGGCTATTAGGGAGTGGCACTACTTGAGAGGCATTAGGAGGTGTGGCCTTGTTGGAGGAACTGTGTCACCGGGGGTGGGTTTGGGGGTTTCAGGTACTCCAGCCACACTCAGTGTCTTTTTCCTCCTGCTGCCTGCAGATGTGGATGTAGAACTCTCAGCTCCCTCTCCAGCACCGTGTCTGCCTGTGCGCCAGCATGATGACAATGGACTAAACCTCTGAACTGTAAGCCAACCCCAGTTAAATGTTTTCCTTTATAAGAGTTGTGTGGTGGATCCAGGGAGGCTACATAGTGAGGGAGGGGGAAAACGACACCCTAGGATGACTGTGGCTTATAGTAAGTTTTGGTTTTACTCAATCACTGGGCAAGCTACCATGAAACATTTTACTATTAGGATAAGAATTTGTACTGTATCAAGCTGATAAGAGAAAATTAAATAAATAAATAAATAAATAAATAAATAAATAAATAAATAAATAAATAAATAGTTGTGTGGTCATGGCGTCTCTTCCCAACAATAGAACACTGCCTAGGACAGGTTCTTAGAGTCCCCAAAACTGGCCTGTCTGAGGGAGGGCTCTGTGGGCATGGTGTAGAAGTTGGCATATCTTGAAAGTCTCTGTATAGCAACACACCCACATCTGAAATTAGTTCCCTTCCCTTTACAGTTTGCTTTCAAATAAAGACTCATGGCGAAGAGGGCAAGTCATCTTTTATATTTAAAATAAATCAGTTTGTAATTTGTGAGGAGAAGCCAAAGGCACTGGGGAAAGATGGGATTCAGGTACTGAGGTATTCCACCTCTGGAGTCCCCCAGTCCCCTGCCCCCACACAAGGCGCTCTCCTTTGGAGGGGTGAGCGACATCCGGGTAGTCTTAAGAAGTCCATGCTGGTCTGTGTGATTGACAGGGCCACAGCACTGAGGGCGGGGGCTGGCCCTGAGTAATGAACTGCAGGCTCTTTCTGCTGTCAGGGGTCCCAGAGAGAGAATCCCACCATGTCGAGACCCCAGACATCCCCAGAAGGGCAATTAAAACTCATGTTTGGAATATGAAATGAGGGCTTTCAAAGCCTGCTGGGGTTACACTTTCTGCAGGAAATATACAGGTCGCTCTTGGCGCCTGGTAGACAGGGCTGTGAAATTGAGTCATAGCCTGGATTTGTTTATTTATTTTAAAACTTCCTGTGATTTTGGTTTATCTATTAAGGCTTGCAAAGAGGCAGAGTGGGTCTCCTGGAAAAGGAAGAGGAGGTGGAGACAGAAGGAGAAATGGACGAGGAGAAAGGCGGAAAGAGGAGAGGAGGAGGTGGGGGAGAGTGAGGGGGGTGGCTCCCTAGGCAGAGGGAAATTGGGGGTGAGACAAGACAGAAAGGTTAGGGGGCTCGGGGTTCTTATAAAAAAATAAGACTTGAATCTGAGGTCCCTGTGGCAAAGAGCTGTGTCAAAGTGTGGGCATGTCTTCTGGGGTCTGGGGGAGAAATATGAGTTCTTCGGGGGTTTTTCTGCCGCATCAAGGAGGCTCCTCCTGTGGGGAGGGCTAGGGGTGGGTGTAGTTGCCCATCCGCAGGGTGCCCTGGCGCACGGCATACTCTTCCTTGTGGGCCTTCAGAGCTCGCTGGCGATCAGCCTCAGTGGGGAATGTAGCAAGATGGGGACCCACCTGTGGACAGAGGGAAATGACAGGTGCTCAGTTGAGACGGTCCTGTGCTCCCCCGTCCCTCCCCAAGCCTCAACCCCAGAGCAGTAATGGAAGCAGCAGCTATGGGGGGCGGGGGGGGGCAGAACAGTGCTGGCCCTAGCTCTGAGCCTGGGAGAGACGGGCAAAGGCATCAGGGGCAGTGGCTGCCAGGTGGCAGCTCCTAGGTTGTTCTTTCCAGCTTATTGCTAGGGAAGAGGTGTGTCCGACAGATGTCACCCCACAGTGACCGGGGTTGACAATGACTAGGACCTGGCAACCTTCACATGGTGATTTTCTACCATTTAACCCCCTCCAAAAAGAGCCAGGGAGATGGTTCAGGAAGTGAAGATGCTTGCTGCCAAGCCCGAGTTCTACCCTAAGGACCACATGACGGAGGATGAGATCTGGTTCCAGCAAACTCCTCCACGGGTGGACTATACACAGGTCCTCGAACACACACACACAGACACACAGACACACAGACAGACAGATAGACACACACACACGGGGGGGGGGGGAGAGAGAGAGAGAGAGAACACATTCTTTCCCCAAGGGGACAATCTAAGTTCTCCTCTCCTGTGTAGACAAGACCCTCAAGAGTCCCAGAACCAGAGTGCAGGGACATGTTGCCTCACAATGCAGGAAAATGACAAACAGAAGGCATACGGGAGGGCCGGGCATGTGGCTCATCCTTGCCTAGCATTCGAGATGCCCTAAGTTTCATTCCTGGCACCAAATAAAACCCCGCCTATAATCCCAGTACATGAGAGGCAAAGGCAGAAAAATCAGAAATTCAAGATCATCCTTATCTACACAACGAGTTTAAAACTAGCCTGGGCTACAGGAGACCATGTTTTGTCTCAAAGTAAAACAAAACAAAATAAAATGTAAGAGGGAGACAAATTTAAGAAGTGACAACTTCTGCACTTAAGATCGCGTCTTGGGACATGGGAGTGTAGCTCAGGCAGAGAGTGTTGGCTTGTGCAAGGCCCTGAGTTCATAACCGATGTCACAAAGTGCAAAACTTTAAAAGGGGAGGGCCCTGCAGAGATGCGTCCGCAGTTAGGAGCATTTGCTCATCTTGCAGAGGACCTGAGTTCAGTTCCCAACACCCACATGTTCACTCACAACGACCTGTAACTCCAGTCTCAGTGGATCCAACACCCTCCTGTGGCCTTCTTGGATACCAGGCACACACATGGTACACAGGTATACATGCAAGCAAAACACTCACACACATACAAATAAAAAATTTAAATCTAAAACCAAAAAGAGGCAGGATTTTATGCCACCAACTGCTCAGCTTGCTCTTGTCTCTCCAGAAGCAGTGGCAAGCTGAGAACCTGCCTCCTCTTCTGCTGCCCCTGGACTGGTTAGTTCCAAATTTGGGGAGACCCTGCCCACCAGTACAACATCCCCAACATGGCGGTCCTCCTTGGGATACCCCTCAGGACAGGCAGGGTGTAGGCTCTAGCTGTCCACTGATAACTTCTAAGTGTTTTCTCCCTCTCGCTCATTCACATCTATTGAACACAGCTCTGGGGCAGACACAGGAACACAACCGTGATCAAGGAAGACTCAGATCTGCCCTTCTGGAGCTGACAGTCCTACAGGATAGCAAGTGTCTCCCAACAACTTCCAGCCTACCTCTTTACAGTCAGCGAGGGTGGGTGACTACAGTGACAGCATCCTGAGTCCAGGACTTGGTGGGTTCAGAGGAGAGGGCCTGGAGAAGAGACCTGGGGAGAGCCAGAAGAATGTGCAGGGCTTTTCTAGGCAAAGCGAGGGCATGCCTGCTTACCCAGCTCAGTTATATCTCAAGTTCAAGATGGGATGGGGGGGCTGGAGTAGAGGGCCAACACGGTTTGTACTGTCAGGAGCACTGGTGGCTTCGGGATAATGCAGGGCCTCAGACATGAGGTCCTCATCAAGAACCCAGGCCAGTGTCAGCCTTGTAGGTGTGTGTCTGGGTTAGAAGCCTGTGTGTGTGTGTGTGTGTGTGTGTGTGTGTGTGTGTGTGTGTGTGTGTGTGTGTGTGTTCCACTATGGGCTGGTGCTTTCGGAAGCCAGAAGAGTTTGTCAGATTCCCTAGATGTGGAGTTACAGGTGGCTGTGAGTCCCTGGGAACTGAACTTGGGTCCTCTTAAAGAACAGTAAGCTCTCTCTCTCTCTCTCTCTCTCTCTCTCTCTCTCTCTCTCTCTCTCTCTCTCTCTCTCTCTTTGTTTTTTTGAAACAGGATTTCTCTGTGTAGTTTTGGTGCCTGTCCTGGATCTCGCTCTGTAGACCAGGCTGGCCTCGAACTCACGGAGATCCGCCTGGCTCTGTCTCCCGAGTGCTGGGATTAAAGGTGCGCACCACCACCGCCCGGCTACCAGCAAGCTCTTTTAACAGCTGAGTCATCTCTCTCTCTCCAGCCCATCCAACTTATATTGTGACAAGGTCTCCCACTGCACCCAGAGCTCACCAATTAGCAAGACCAGGGGTCTGCCTGCCTCTGAAACCTCCCCTGCCCAGGGCTAGGGTAACAGACGTACAACCACAAGTGGCTTCTAAACAGTGGCTCTGGGAATTATAAACTCGGGTCCTTATGCTTGGCAACAGGCACTTTACCAAGCGTGCCAACTCCTCAGCATCTTCTCACAGCCTTCCTGAAGCAAAAGGTGAGAGAAAAAAACCAGGAAGGAGGATGTGGGGAGTCTCTGGCTTGGTGCCCAACATGCAAGGAAACCAGTCCTCAGGGCAGCACTGGTCCAGGGCTGGCCCCACTGGAACGGATGACAGAGAAAAACCTTTCCCTTCCAAAAGACAGCTGAAGCTTCTCAGGAAAGTGGTCCAGTGAGTCTCTGGGCCTTGGGCACCCAGCTGAGGGGTCATCCAGTAGCTCATTCTGAGGTCTCCCAGTCTCCAGGAGGCCTTATGATCATAGGGCCTCTGTCCCTAGTGACTGGTTATCAGTCCATTTTGCCTTTTAAAATACAAGCGTTTTATTCCTAAGTGTGTTTCCATAATAGTAATAACTTATGCACAGTTTTACAAAATGCTTAACATTATGCAAAATAACTTTTCCATGTTGTTATAATGTCACTGTAAAAATAATTTTCCTTCTTCCAAGAAGAGTGTTCTGTAGGGACATGGTGGCACATTCCTATAATCCCAGCTGCTGGGTAGGCTGAGGCCAGAGTACAGACCTGAGGCCAGCTGTAAAAACTGATGAAACCTTGTTTATTATTATTGTTGTTGTTGTTGTTGTTAAATAGTTATTTACTCTTATTTCTTTTAATTTATTTATTTTTAGTTGCATTGGTATTTTGCCTGCATGTCTGTATGAGGGTGTCAGATCTAGGAGTTACAACTAACTGCCATGTGGGTGCAGGGAATTGAACCCAGGTCCTCTAGAAGAACAGTCAGTGCTCTTAACCACTGGGCAATTTCTCCAGACCTTACTTACTCTTATTTTATGCATATGAGTGCCTTGCTTGCACGTATGTGCATCATGAGCATGTAGTACCTGTGGAGGCCAGAAGAGGGTGTCAGGTCCCTTGGAACTCAAGTTATAGGCAGTTGTGAGCTGCCCTGTGGGTGCTGGAAACTGAAACCTGGTCTTCTGCAAGAGCAGCAAGTACTTTTAATTTTTTAAATTATTATTTATTTATGCATGTGAGTTTTTGCCTACATGTATGTCTGTGCACCACATGCATGTGCCTGGTGCCCTTAGCAGTCAGAAGAGGGCGTTGGATCCCCTGGAACTGGAGTTACAGTGCTGCCATGTGAATTCTGGGAATTGACCTGGGATCCTCTGGAAGAGCACCCAGGGCTCTTAATCACCGAGCCATCTCTCCAGCCCTGCAGCAATTGCCCTCACCTGCTGAGCCATCTCTTCAGCCCCTCGACCTTGTTTTCAAATAAATAAATACGGATGATGAGATGGGTAAGGGGTAAAGGCACTTGCTGCCAAGCCCAATGACCTGAGTGCCAACTTGGACCCGCACAGGAAGGTGAAAGGAGAGAACCAGCTTCGCCAGGTTGCCCTCTGACCTCCACACGCATCTCCATCACACACACACACACACACACACACACACTAATAAAATTTAAAACCACATGGGGCTTCATAACACTGAAAAATAAAAGTTCATTTTGAAAGAAAAAAAAAAGATGGGGCATGGCTGGACACATCTAATCCAGCACTCAGGTGACAGCGGCGGAGGGGGGGCACAGAGTTCAAAGCCAGCCAGGACAGATGACTTCCTCAATTGCTCCCCACCTTGGTTTGAGACAGGGTGTCTCACTGACCCTGGAGCTCACCATTTCAGCTAGGCTGGCTGGCCAGTGAGCTCCGGGGATCCACCTGTCTCCACCTCCTCAGCAATGGGGTTACACGCACCTGCCACTACACCTGGTCTCTTCATGTGTGTCCTGGGGATTCCAGTGGGGTACTCAGGCTTGTTCAGCAAGTACTTTAGCCACTGAGACATCTATCTCCCCAGCCCAGAATAGTATTTTGTTGATTGGTTGGTTTTTACAGTGTGTGTGTGTGTGTGTGTGTGTACACGGGTGCACTCATGGTGTGAGGGTGGAGATGACAGGACATCCTGAGTATGGGTCCACTTTTTCTTTGATGCAGGGTCCGTCAATGGCCTGGAACTTCCCACAGATGCCAAGCCAGCTGACTCCAGCTTCTAGGGATCTGCCTGTCTGTGCCTATCTTACCATCACCTGGCTTCTATACACAGGTTCTAGAGGTCTGAGGCAGATATCTTTAGCAGCTGAGCATTCCCCAACCTTGACAAGAAGACACAGAGGAGGCCATGAAAGGACAGAATAGAGGTTGGAATGCTGGACCTTGGCCCAGAAATGCCAGCAGCCACCAGAGCCTAGAGGAAGGGGCAGGATGGGCCCTTGCCTAGAACCTCTGGAAGAAGGCCATACCTTGCCTTTGGATTTCTCTTCTCCAGAACTGGGAGAGAATGCATTTCTATTGTTTAACCTCCAAGCTTGGGTTGATTTGTTATAGGAGCCTCAGAAAAGAACACATGCCTCAAGGCAGTCCTGGGCACTCCTGCAGGAGACAGAAGCTCTATGGACCTATTCAGCTGACTCACATACTATAGAGAAGCCCTGTTAGAGATGTTCTTTTGTGGGGCCCAAGGAGATAGCACAATTGGTATACTGGCTAGTTTTATTGTCAATTTGACAGAATCAAGAAATCACCTGGGAGGAGAGACTCCCAGAAGGGATTGTCTAAATCGCTTTGGCCTGGGGGCATGTCTGTGGGAGATTACTTGATATGGGAAGGCCCAGCCTACCATGGGCAGCACCATTCCCTAAGCAGGGGATCCTGAACTGTTTAAGTGTAGAGAGAGAGCTGAGCACTAACAAGCATGTGCTCATTCTCTCTCTGCCCTTGACTGTAAATATGACCAGTGACTTCAGGTTCTTGCCTTAATTTCCCAGTAATGATGGACTGTCTGTGAGCTAATTTATTTCTCCCTTAAATTGCTTTTGTCAGTGAAAAAAAAATTTTTTTTGAGACAGGCCTTTTCTGTGTAACAGCCCTGGCTGTCCTGGAACTCACTCTGTAGACCAGACTGACCTTGAACTCACAGAGATCTGCCTGTCTCCACCTCCAAGAGCTGGGATTTAAAGGCATGAGCCACCACTGCCCGGCTTGACCATGTATTTTATCACAGAAACAGAATTGAAACTCCACAGTTGGTAAACTGCTTGCCTTTTGAGCATAAAGATCTGAGTTGGAGACCCAGCACCTACATACAAAGCCAGGGGTGGTGGGATGTGTCTATTATCCCAACGCTAGAGAGGAAGAGACAGGATCTGGGGCTGACAATCTGGTCTGCTTAGGGAGCCCCAGGTCCCAGTTAAAGGTTCTGTCTCAAAAGTTAAGGCGAGTGGGGGCTGGAGAAATGGTTCAGCAGTTGAGAGCACTTGCTGCCCTTGCAGAAGACCATAAGTTTGGTTTCTAGTACCATATGGCAGCCCATAACCAACTGTAACTCCAATTCCAGGGGATCCAGTGTCCTTTGCTAGCATCCAAGGGCACAGCACACATGTGATACACTTACATACATATAGGCAAAACATATGCATAAAATGAGTGTATATATATATATATAAAATATAAAATAAATTGAAACTTTAAACACCAACACCCACACACAAAGACATGTTCATTTTGCAAACTCCACTTACCAAACAATCCCACTGAAGCAGAAACATGCATCAATCCATCCATCTAGAGTACATTTATTAAGCACTAACTGTCTACTGAGATAGTTAAGCTTACACCTCTTTGTTGTTGCCCTCAGTAGTGCCAGGCTAACTCTGGGGCAAGCCACAGCCCACCGCTATAGGCCAGTCCCTGCACTGGACTCACCTACAATGGGAGCTTGGGCAAGCATGCACACGTAGCCAGCCCTAAGGGTTCCTCAAGGCATGGTCTTATTTCAGCATGAGGCCTAGCCCTGGAGAAGTGTTTAAACAGGGTGGACCCAATAAAGAGAGGAGGGGTTGGATAAAAAGGATATAATTCATGTGACCTCGGGTGGTCGGTGAAGGTGGACCTCAGAGTATTGGGAGGGGAAGGTAGACTCTAGGAGAGAAATAGTGTCAGCACAAGGAAGGGTTAATGTATCCCTCCTGGGCTTGGAACAGCCTGAGGAGTGAGGCTCAAGGGACCTGCTTAGTGGCCAGCCTGGTGGCTCACCTGGCAGCCAACTCAAGTAAATAGGCCTCTAGAAAGGGAAGGGGGCTGAGGGTGTGGCTCAGCTGACAGAGTGAGGTCCTAGGTTCCCCCTAACATTGCATCCACTGGGGATGGTGGCACATGCCTGTAAATCCTAGCACTGGGAGGCAGAGGCAGGAGGATCAGAGGTTCGAGGAAGGCTTTGGGGTTAAGCTCTTGTCTTTTTCAACGGCTCCCCTTACAAAGGAGCCACTTTCCACCCTGGAGGATCCCATTAAGCATCAGCCTGAGAGGCCCCGCATGTCATGACCCTGAGGCCCTGTGGAGTCAATGATGAAGAACGGTGGAGTAAGGAATTCCTTCTGAGATGCTTCTAAATTAAGCCATCTGCAGTCTGTCTCCGCCTGGAGCTAAGAAACTGTAATGGCTTTGGCAGGAGACAGCTTTGCCGAGTGGAGCTCTGAGCCACCCTGAGGTCAACGCGGGTAAATAAGAGGTCTTGCATGGGAACTGGCAAACTGGTAACCCTACCCCTGGTCAACGAAGGGGTGGCCCTGCTTAAAGGCAGGGTACTACACACATCTAAACATTTCTCAAAGATGGACCTGCGAGTCTTCGCCACAGTGCCCACAAAGGAAGACAGGACAAGCCTTGCCCATGCTGCCCAGCGACACAGTTGCTAAGCACACAATTGCTGAATTACAGTTTACACCAGAGCTGTTAAATGAGACCTAACTTTATGTGGATAGGCAGGGTCTCTAGAGAGGATGAGGAACACTGCCCGGGGGAAGGGAGAAGAGAAATGTCCCAGACAGGAGGGATTAACCCAAGGTCTGAGGTGGAAGGAATTTGGGCAAATGAAAGTAAACAAGTGTGGCCTGGATCAGTGAGCCCAAGAGGGGAGCTGAGGGCAGATACCAGCGTATTTTCCCCAATGTGTGCAAGGGGGGACACCATTCCCTCACAGGCAGTGAACGCCCTTTGTTCTCTGCAGCTGGATCAAATAAAAGATTCCCAGAAATGGGGGGCTGGCAGAATCCCCGGGAAAACAGCATGCTACAGGTAGAGAACTCCTGGCCCGGCCCGGAAGCAGAAAGCAGATCTGAGTCTCCAGTGAGCCTGGAGAGGAGGAGCCTGAGCCAGCCTGCCCTGTGCCCTCTGGGCTCCACCTGTAGGCAGCCACACGCTCTAATAGGCTCTGAGGAGCAGGTTCCAAACCTGGTGCCTCCTCCCCGGTGGGTGCCGTTGATGTTGTCATAATGTTGTCCTCAGATTCTCTGTTCATTCTCCTGCTTCTGCGAGTTAACCGTTGTTCTTTTCCCAGTCTCTACAGCTGTCTGCTTGGCCAATTACCCTTTCATCTGAATGTTTTTCTACCATCAGCGCACCGACAACAACATCAGCAATTTGCCTCTAGATCTCTTCTGGCTCCTCTTGCAAATTTCGACTATTTTTACCATTCCCTTATTTATGTATTCGTTTGTTTGTTTTGTTTTTCCATCCAGACCACAGTTTCCCCTCCTCCTTTCCTCCCAGCACCATCCCCCCACCCCCGTCCCCCACCTGCTATCCACTCCGCCTCCTTTTCTCTTCAGAAAAGGGCGGGCCTCCCATGGATATCAGCCAGCCATGGTATATCGAGTTGCAGTGAGACTAGGCACCTCCTCTCCTGTTAAGGCTGAATGAGGCAACCTGGTAGGAGGGAAGGGTCCCCAAAGCAGGCAACAGGCAGAGACAGCCCCTGCTCTCGCTGTTAGGAGTCCCACAAGAAGACCAAGCTACACAACTGTAACATATATACCATCCCCTTTTACAAAATGCTTTCGGAGAATATAATTGCATCCTCTTCCCCTTGTCATTCTCTTTTAACCCCCCTCAATATCTAGCCCAGGCAAGCCTTGAACTCACGTTATACCTGAGGATGACCCTGGACATGACCCTGGTAAAGTCGGCTCCTCCTGACTCTGCTTTCCAAGTTCAAGTACAGATGTGCACACCACCACACCTCATTTAAAACATTTTTTCCTTGGGCCAAGTTTATTCTGTAAGAGTATATTTTACAGACATGTGGACTGATTTGGCCAGGCCATCGGAAGAGACTTGTGTGCAGAGCCACAGAGATGAGGTAGAGCTGGCCAGGGGAAGGGATGAGTGCCCTGTGGTGATGGAAGCACTCAGAAGCAATGAGCAGCTGGCTGCCAGAGTGGAGGCCTCCATGGCCAGCAGACCCAGGGACATGACATCTGGAGGTGACCTGTAGAGAGGGACACACCACTCCAGGCCCATCGGATCAGCGACAGCAGTGTCTGATACTAAACACAGGGATGTTTGCTAGTTGGTTGCAGTGAGGAGCACTTGCCATCCCACCAACTGGGAAGCCGAGAAGTACTGAGGGTTTGAGACCAGCCTGTGCTGTCCAGTGAGACCTCATCTTAGCAAAAACGAGAGGCTGCCACACGGTGCAGTCGGTCAAGTGCTCGCCGCCCAAGCATGAGGACCTGGATTCAGGTTCCCAACAGCCACACAAAAGCCAGGTGTGGTGGCAAGTGCCTGTAATCCCAACACTGGGGGAGTGGACATGCCAGAGCCTGGGTGCTCATGGGCCAGTCAGTCTAGCTGAAATGGTGAGCTCTGGGTATAGGGAGAGACTGTCTCAAAAATAAGGTGAAAAGCAAGAGAAGAAGTTGACCTCTGTCCTCCATACAGGGATATACACAGACACAGGGGAGTGTGCCTCCTCCCATCACACACACACACACACACACACACACACACACACACACACACACACACACACACACACGAACTTTCATCTGCTAGTGGTTAGTGAGGGACTAATTGGGGCCACTTTGGGAGAAGTTGGGACTCTAAGATAGGACTTGATCACACCCCATGAATCAGGGGGTTCACATCACATGGGAACCTAGACAGACTTTCCAGAGTGTCCACTAAGAGTTATATATGAGGCAGCTTCATGGTGACATGGAATGACCACTGGAACCCGGAGCACACCCCCTTGATGGACCAGGCCAATGGAGCCTGACAGACTGAGGCCGTGGATACTCTGTCTGGCTAAGTGGACACTGCAGAGGGCCCCTCCAGCATGGCAACCCCTTGCCCCATACAGCTCTTTGAATGCCAGTGAACTAAAATAAAGCCATGGATTCAGCTCATCAGTGGCTCCATGCATACTGCACAGGCTAGGTGCCCAAGTGGCCAGTAGTCACTGCAGTGGGTAGGATTCTCTAGAGCAGCCCAGCTCCAGAGTTATCTGAATCAACTTGTAGACCTTCTGAATCAACTTGTAGACCTTCAAAGCCACGAGGTTGTAAGAAAATTATCACAGAAAATGGCTACAGACGAGAACACAAGCAAGACGACATCTAAAGATCTACTTTTTTTTTTTTTTTTTTTTTTTTTGGTTTTTTGGAGACAGGGTTTCTCTGTGTAGCTTTGCGCCTTTCCTGGGACTCACTTGGTAGCCCAGGCTGGCCTCAAACTCACAGAGATCCGCCTGGCTCTGCCTCCCGAGTGCTGGGATTAAAGGTGTGTGCCACCACCGCCCGGCACAAAGATCTACTTTTATTTTGTGTGTATGGGGGTTTTTGCTTGCATGTATGTCTGTGTGCCATGTGCATGAGAGCTGGTGGAGACCAGAATAAAGTGTCAGATCCCTGGAACTGGAATTGTTAGTCACCGTGTGGGTGCTGGGAATTGAACTCAGGTTCTCTGGAAGAGCAGCCAGTGCTCTGAAAGGCTGAGCCCTCTTTCCAGGCCCACTTTTATGTGAAAAACGGAAGACACATAAAGACATGCAGTGTCAGTCAAGTGCATATGGTCTTTGGCTGCCTGGGGGTTCCTGCTCAAGGTCAAGGGCAGAGAGCATTTTGCTTTCTCCTCCTCCTCTCTTGCCTGCTCCATATTTTCTTTAGCTTGAGCCTCTGCTACAGATGGGGAGTTTAAGCAGTCACAGTGGGGTTCCTCTGGGGACCAAAGCAAGCAGGATTGGCCATAAGCCCCAAAATGGTATCTTACAGCTGCTTGGATAACTGTGCCAGAGACAAGTGGTGGTGGTGGTGGTGGTGGTGGCGGCGGCGGCGGCGGCGGCGGCGGCGGCTGTGGTGGCGGTGGTGGTGTGTGTACATGCCCCTCCCACGCTTGCATTGGCCAGGAAAACTCAAACCCATAACCATGCTGCACACTCCTCTGCCAAGCAGCAGTTCCACGAAGCCCACCTGACTCCCAGGCTCTGACCCATACCCACTGTTGTCCCCTTGACACTTGGCTCCTCGCCTTAGCCACACACAGTCTCCAGTTGGATACCAAGCTCCCCAGAGACAGGTCTGAAGCCCGATAAGGCAAATGGGGGCTTGAAGAAAAAATAGCCAAAGTAGGAAAGAGGAAAGAAAGAGAATCCGCTGAAGAACTGGGCTGGGGGGGGGAGAGGGGGGGGGTGACAGCCACCGAGGTTTAGTTGAGTTTTTTAAGTGACAACTGCTCAGGTGACTGGGAGAGAGATCCTGCTGTAAAGATTGAGGGGCTGTCTGCTCTAATGAGAGACACTTGAAAATTATGGATCAGTCCCAGGCCAGTAATTTCTGTCAAGTTCAGGGCAGCTGGAGGTCAGAGGCCCCAGCAGAACACTCGTCTGGGCAAGACCTCTGTGGCGAGCAGGCTAGCGCCTCCCCTGTGATGTAGCAGGTTGTGGTTTAAGTAATTAATGAGGAGAACAATCTCTCCTGAGACATCTGGTCCCCTAAATTGTTATTCTGCTCCTGGCTCCAAAAATAGACAGAGCAAGGACACAGAATCCGACCCTCCCTGCTGACACACGCTGGGGCTTCAAAGCACATCCAACCGGGGCTGTGCAAGCGAACTCTACCACCTCCCAACGAGGGCTCTGTGCAGCGCTGGACCACGCGAGTCACCACGCGAGTCCTGACTCACGAGTGGAGATGGGTTGGGAGAGAAACCACCTTCTCTCGGCAGGAGACGGGACTGGAGTGCAGAGATAGACTCAGGTCCCGCTACTAAGTGGCAAAGTCAGAACAGGAAGGCAGGTCTGTGTCTACCCACTCACCAGGCCGGGAGAAATCACGGGCAATTGTGCCTTTGAAAATGAGACTCTAGGGCCAGAGGTGGTTCAGTCAGCAAAGCGCTGGCAAACACGAGGCTTGAATTTGACCCCCTGTACCCACATATGAGTTGGGTGTGGCAACATTCCCCTGTCATCTCAGCACTGGGGAGGCAGAGATAGGCAGGTCCCTGGAGTTCACTGGCCAGGCTGTCTGGCAAAATCAGTGAGCTCCAGGTGCAGTGAGAGATGCTCCCTCAAATAAGGTCAGTGAGATTCCTCTGCAGGGAAAGTGAGTTGGATCCCCAGAACCCACGTAAAGATGGAAGAAGAGATCTGACTCCACAAAGCTGACTTCTGACCTCCCTCCCTCCCAACACAGACATCACACATGCACACACACAGTAATAAATGGATAAAATAAGAATGGCCTTGAACTTCTAATCTCCACTGTGGATTCACAGGTGTGTACTACCAAGCCCAATTTTCTTTTTGATATCTTGAAAATAGTATTGGAGTGAAATAGAAAAAAAAAAAAACATATTTTTTCTATTTTGGTGAAGTCCAGTTTATCTGTTTTACTTTAGTGATATATATATGTATATATATATATATATGTATATGTATTGTGTATATTGTTTGTTTTGTTTTCTTTTTTAAGACAGGGTTTCTCTGTGCAATCTTAGCTGTCCTGGAACTTGATCTGTAGACCAGATTGGCCACTAACTCACAGAGATCCACCTGCCTCTGCCTCTGCCTCCCAAGTGCTGAGATTAAAGGTGGGCACTACCACTGCCCAGTGCAGTGACTTATATTTTATTTCCTTTTGCATGAAGAATCATCTTGATGGGACATTAAAAGAAAGAAATTAGGAGTACAACTAGTTAAGAGATTTATTTAAATGGCTCCTCAAAGTGTCCCCCAAGGCAACACAGATGGATGTAGACCCTTCCTCCTTAGGAAGCTTCAAGTCACCTGGCCCTGGGAAAACCAGTGTGTGTATATGGGGGGGGGGGGTGCTGGAGGGGGGGGTTCATCTCTCTATGGCAGGGTAAAACATAATGATTCAAGAGGCAGCTGGAGGCCAGTGGGGCCTGGAAAAGGCATGAATCTGGACTCCCCAAGCCTGGTCAGTTACAGAACAGTCTTAGTCTGGTGTGGGTGCAAGAACAAAATCAAGGCATGCTTTCATAATTATCCTAAAGGAGAGTGATGTGAGTCTTTTTAAAACACGAATCTGCCTTTAAAACTGTCGCAGTTGGGCTGGAGAGATAGCTCAATGGTTAAGAGCACTGGCTGTTCTTCCAGAGGTTCTGAGTTTAATTCCCAGCACCCACATGACAGCTCACAACTGTGTATAATTCCAGTTTCAAGGCCCTCAGACAGACTTACATGAAGGCAAAATACCAATGCATATGAAATAGAAGTAAATCATAAAAAGAGAGAGAGAGAGAGAGAGAGAGAGAGAGAGAGAGAGAGAGAGAGAGAGAGAGAGAGAGAGAGAGAGAGCCGGGTGGCGGTGGTGGCGCACGCCTTTAATCCCAGCACTCAGGAGGCAGAGCCAGGCGGATCTCTGTGCATTCCAGGCCAGCCTGGTCTACAGAGCGAGATCCAGGACTGGCTTCAAAACCACACATGAAACCCTGTCTCAAAAAAAAAAAAAAAACAAAACCCAACCTGTCACAGTCTTGAGCAGGCTTTGGAGCAGGGGTGGAGAAGCTGTGGCCATGCCCTTGTAACGAAAGACTGAATTCCCCTGAGGAAGTCTTGAGCGAAGCCCCCAACCACCCCAGTGGTTGGTCTTTCCACCCTGCGTCTGTCCCAGCGTGGCTTTCCTGGTGCCTCCACCACGGCTTCCCTCCACGGGAACCCCAGAACCATCCATTGTCTTGGCCTTGCATCTTGCCTGCTCTTTGAAACACCTCAGCCCAGGAAGAATGTCACATTGGAAGTTGCCACTTGAGTGGGGGATAAATGTGACACCCAGAGACCCCTTTCTGTCCCCCTTTCTGTCTCCACCTTAAGCCCCCCACCTAACACACTCATGCACACACACACACACACACACACACTAGCATACATGCTTGCACACACACCCTGGGATGCAAATGATAACCACCCACCCATCACTGTGAAGCTTGACAGAAAATAATGAGAAACACTAAATCTTTTATAAGGTCAACACTCGCCTTAGCCGAGCAGCTGTCAAACAAGAAAAGAATTTAGCGCTGGAGCCACGAAACTTCCATCGGCTCATTAAACCCAACAGGGCCCGGGCCTGGCGTGGCGGAGGAGACGAGGGGCCTTCCGTTTTGTGTCAGTAATTTGCGGTGGAGGAGGCAGAAGAAACAGCCCGCGCCAAAGGGGCCTGGGGGGCGACTGGGGAATCGTTAGCGCGCCAGGATCGGCCGCAGCTCCTAATTGGAAGCATTGGGCATTATCAACGGAGGATTTGCCTCAGCTCCCTGACAGCTCGTGGGCCCAAAATGATCGCCCACTTGTCAGCGTAAAAGACCATTAAAAACAAACCGTTTTGATTTAATTGGAGGCGGTGCACTGTGGGACCAGGTGAGGAGGCTCGGCAATCGGCTCACCCGGGCTGCACCCCTCTCCCTCTGCGAGCTGGGCCAGGCCCAGGAGCCAATGTGGGGTGTGTGTGTGTGTGTGTGTGTATGTGCAGACTTTTCGTCTTTCAAAAACTGTCTGAGAAAGGAGTGAATGGGAGACAGAGAGAACTTCACAGCTGCAGGGAGGTCTCTTTTCAATGGGCCTGTCAATAAATACAGTGACAAGCTGAACTGCTGAGAAGTGGCGGCAGTGGGGGGTGGGGGGTCCCCCTTTTCAGAGGCTGCATGATAGGAGTCTGTTGGCTCTATTTTTTTGGGGGGGAGTGTCCCCAGGTCTCCAGCCCCAGGGGCTTAGCCAACCAACAAACAGTGGGATATCCCAGTGGGTACCTCAAATTCAGCTGTAGTTTGCCCACCGCTTCAGAATCTCAGAACATAGAAGGTCATGCTCGCTTATCAGTAGACAGCAAGGCTTTCTTTCTCTGTCAGCTCAAGAAAGCTAGAGGGTTAGGAGAGGAGATATCCTGGAGACCTTTGTGAGGACCCTCTGTGAATTGGGACAGCCCCAGAGAACTGGACTGTCTCAGCATCATCCCCTTGGGAGGATGCACGGTCATCTGGTCAGCAATCCCACATGGTCTCTGTAAGCAGTCACTCTTAGAAAGACTGCCTAAGCACCCACTGGCCTCTCTGACCAATGAAGGTACCTCACACAGAGGTACACAGAGCATTTGCTAGGAGAGAGTCTGGGAGTAGAGTCACCCCGAAGCTGGGGCCCGTGGATGTGGTGTGCTGACTCTCAGATCCACAGGCATTCTCTCACACCACAGGCACTTCATAAATACTAACTGGCTCTTGTCAGTTCTCGAAGAGGAGAGGGGCATTAATCTCACTCCATCTCACAAAGCACTGATCTCATTTATTGCTTATAGACAAGACCACGCACACAGGCCCATGCAGTGCAGGAGAGGTGTGCTAGGGAGAGCCAGGGAGGCTCACAGCCGATCTCTTCCCAGACACCACTGCTCATTTTGATAAAGGATCAAATGGGGGGAGACACTGGATCCCTGGTGAGCTTCAAACTCCAGAGCTCCAAATTTTGCTGCTGAATTTGGTCAATGGGGATTCCTTAATTACTTTCTCTGGAAATTTCCCTGGTAATGCTTTCTCAGGTGGTTATCTGAACGCACAGTTCCTCGGTTGACAGAGTCTTTGATTTTGTACTGTAAATTAAGTCCTTTGCTGTCCTGCTCATACGGCGCCTCCCTGCACCTTATTGAGTATTCATATAGGCTGTTGAGAAGCTCCCTCAACACTGTTAGGGTGGCCAGGGCCACACTCAGACGTTCGGTGCCTCAGCCTGCAGGTATGGGTCTTGATGTCGCTATGTCTCATACTGGAATAATGATGAGGAAGACATTCTTCCAGTGTCTTTTAAGAAGAATAGAACTTTTCCATGGTCAATGATGCTAACTATGTCAAGTCACAAGTAGCAATATCAGAGCAAAGTGTCCTCAGCTAGACAGGAAAAAGGTCGACACCATGTTCGGGACAGTGTCCTGGGGAAATGTCATTAGGTGGGACTCTGCTGGGGGTCTTGGGAATAACCTTACCATTAAGTGCATTCAATAGACATTTAACTAATATTTGCTATAAGGATGGATGATGGATGAATGTACACTGACAAATGGATGGGAAGATGAATGGATACATGAATGTGTGAGTGAATGGATACCTGGGCTCATGCATGCATGGATGGGTGGATGAATAGGTGCATAGATACATGGATGGATGAATGGACGCATGGATACATGAATGGGTGAATGGATATATAGATAGATGAATGGATTAGGAACCTGCAGTGAGACAACAGAACCCTTAGAATTCATCTGCTTTGCTCAATTAAATAGAAGTGTAAGAAGCGTTTCATTTTCTCCAGTACCTGTACCTGTCTCCTTCCTGGTGACTTGAAGGTACACAATGGATTGCATGCGAGGGGAAATAAGATATTCCAGAGTTGTACAAAGCAGAGCCAGCCTGGAGTGGAATCCAGATGTTCTGGGGCCCCTGAGTTGAGCATTTTCTAACTCTTGTTCAAGGTCTGCTATGTGGGGCACAAAGGTGCACACAGCTTCACATCAGCCACACTTCCCACAGCAGGAGAGACAGCACGAGCATGCCGTGGGGAACGATGAAGGTACTGAGGCAGGCTAGCTGACTTCCGGCCTGGGCCCCATCACCGTCCAGCCGGGAAACCAGGAGCCTCAGTTTCTCAAATACAAAGGCAGGGAGGGTCACATGGTCCTTCCATCCTGTGTGGTCACTGTCAGGCTCACGACTTGGCACCTGGTACCTGGCACTGGCATTCAAGGCAGAGAGGCTGCTGCTCTTGTGACTGTGAAATGATACACAAATCCAGCAGACTCTCCTGAGCCCTCTCCAGGAAGCTTTCCCCACGGCAAATGAGTCGGAGCATGTGACAGCATCTTCAACCACAGCTTTGTTCAGAAATGTGTGGAAGTACTGTTCCAATCGACAAATCATGGCAAGGGCTAAAGGTGGAGAAGACATTGCTGAAGGCCAGAGGTCACAGTCTGGGTGGTCCCCTATTGTTCCAAGGCAGGGCTCTACTTTCCACACTCAGAGCTCTGCCCCCAAGAGCAGTCAAGAACCTGCCAGCTGTGGGAAAAGTAACTGCCTTGGGAAATTTGCAAAGCTGTCATGTTCAAGGGGGAGCCAGGGATTCAGGGGGCTTCAGAAGCCAGAAATATAACCAGGAGGTGGGAGGCAGAAGGAGACAGATCTGCACTGAACTTGAGAAAGAAGTTGCCAAGGACTGAAGGGTCCCTTCAAATCACAGGGAAGGTACCAGTGGGATGGTACTGGAGGCAGGGCCTCTGGGAGGCCATTAGGGTTAGATGAGGTCATGGACAGGAGCATCAATGATGACACTGGTGGCCATCTAAGGACCCCCCATCTCTATCATCCCCCCGCCCCTGCCATGTTCTCATATTTGGACGCAGTAAGAAGGTGTGCTGTCGGAACATGCCTGCACTGTAGACTGTATTTCTGGCCTCCAATGCCAGCGGGCTACATCTGCTGCTGAGGCTGCCCAGCCTGGGTACTCTGTGACAGCAGTCCTGAGCAGACTGGCCCTTAGGGCCTGTCACTAGCAGGCCTGGTTCTCCTTGGAGAGCCCAGCTCACTGCATAACACACTGTGGTCATTCACCCACCCACCCTAGTAAATATATTGCTCAAACTACCGAGCAGTGGTGCTGACCTTGACCCAGCGTGTTTGGATAACCACTGGCCAAAGCACAAGTCTGGAGGTTGCCCCACATCGGCTGGATCAGGTCCTGGGATCTTTACTTGAGCCCAGGTGTAGCCATGCTGGAGAGCACCTATGGGAGGGGATGAGCAGGCCTAACAGAGACCAGAGATTGTGCTTCGCCGTGACCGTCCCCTAGCCAAGCTTTGTATGCACTCATCCCTCCTGATGGCTGTGCTCACACTGCAGTGAGGTTGGCAGCCGTGAGGCAAGTTGGACTACAGAGCCGGCTTGTGGCTTCTCAGCCTGCAAATTTAGCCATTTACCACAGTTGGTCTGCTTCCCACTTGCAACAAAGCATCCCGAGTCTGGCATCGACGGCCTCTGTCCTATTTAGCCTCAGGGCCAAACTGCAATTTAAAAGATGTCAGAGGTTTTATCAAAGGCTATGGCTTTCAGGGCAGTGGGAAGTATGGTTTACAGCAAGAGCTTAAATCAGCCAGAGCAGGGCTGGCCACGACCCTCTGGACACCCATCAAAGCCTATGGCTGAGTGCCTTTTCTTCCCCTGTCCTCCCCAGGCCCTGCAGTTAGCACCGCTGACCCCTGACCTCAGCTTCAGGCCCTCAGCCTTCATCAGCTCTTGCAGAGCCTGACCCTGGAGGCTGCCAGTCAAAGCCCAAGCTTCTGCTGGGCACCTTGCTGGCTATTAACTTGGGCATGTGACTGTAAGCCTGTGTGTGAGCCTTGGTTCCCTATCACCAAAGCAGGGGACTCTTTCATGCCACAGGTTACTGAGAGATTGCCATGAAATGGGACAATTCACAGAGGCACCAGGCTGGTACCTAGAAAGATCTTAGCATGGGGGTCAAGGACATGGCTGTCACCGCATCCTGGGGAATTTGTCTTCACTTACTGTTTCCCGATCTGCTTCCATCCACAAGTCCTTGGTTACATCTCCCACAATTATTTGTGTTGCTCTAAAATACCATTTCCCAGGATGCCTTTGAGCAGAGGAAGGGAGGAGGCTGTGGTATCTTCCAGGGTGTTCTCTGACGCCCTTGAGGATGCATCTTCTCCATAGGAAGCCAGTGAAGGTGTGCTTGCCCTGGAAACAGCTGCATACATCTCACCAGCTTATCCACAATGCCGGGTTTATACCCCTGAATCACGGAGCACCGTTTACCTGCTAGAACCCACCATGGGCGTCAGGCAGCTTAAAGGCTCCCATTTCACCAAGCACTTTGGTGCTTGTGGACAGAAGATGACAAGTGGGACATGGAGGAAGACACCTCAGAAAGGACAGGCTCCTCCTTGTGTCACAGGCTCCTCCCTGAGTCCTCCTTAGCTTAGGGAAGGTTTATTCCCTTGGAGATAAAGAAGACATTAAGAAACTCCAGGTCTCCCCATTCCAAGAGTAAGCATGAGATTCTCACCGTCTTTGGTGGTTAGAGATCTGCAGCTGGGCTGAGTAGGAAGCTCAGCTTGCCTGGCACAAAGTCATGGGTTCAAGCCCCAACACTGCATACCAGGTGAGGTGGGGCAAACCTATGATCCCAGGGCTCAGGAGGTGGAGGCAGGAGGATCGAGAGTTCAAGCCCAGGGGTTAGAGAGACACTCCAGCCGTTAAGAGCACATACTGCTCTTGTAGAAAGCCGGAGTTCAGTTCTCAGTACCCACATCTGGCTCACACTTACTTGTAACTCCAGCTACAAGGGATCTGGTGAATTTAGTCTCCACAGGCACTTGTACTCCCATGTACATACATAACCACACAGACACACACATAATTAAAAATAAGTGTGTGAGGCCTGCCTTGGCTACATAGTGAGTTTGAGGCCAGCCTGGGATGCACGAGTCCCTGTCTCGAGAAAAAAGAAAAGAAACATAAATATATATTAACAATGTTAAATAAGCTATCTGTATTTTGGTTAGTTTTCTTTCTTCCTTGTTTCTTTCTGTTTTTCCTAAGACAGGATCTCACTGTGTAGTTCTAGCTGTCCTGGAACTTGCTCTGTAGACCAGGCTGGCCTTGAACTCACAGAGATCCGCCTGTCTCTGCTTCCTGAGTGCTTGGACTAAAGGTGTGTGTCACTAAAGCCAGCTTCTGGTTGGTTTTCAATATAAATATTTTCATACCCAGGAGGATTAAGTTGAAAATGCCCAGGTGCTGGCAGGATTCAGGGGGCTGGGCCCTCCAGCGGCAGGACAGGGCCTGTGGGGTGCTAGCCTCAGCTCCCTCTTAGTGTCTTTTTCTCCAGCACCATTGTAGCAGGCATTCCAGACATTTCTGCCGCTCTAGGTGTCTGGCCACCACGCTCTCTTCTGCCCTAGCCCAACTCTGTCCTTCCTTTCCTGTCCCATATCTTCAGCTCTGGCTGTTTGTGAACATCAATGTCACCCCCTGAGCAGGAAACCCCAGAAAGTGTCCGATTATGTAAAGTCTCCATTCCTGTTCCCTCCCAGGCAGCTCTTCTGCCTGGATCTGTTTATAACAGGACAGCTGTTTGTAGGGAGGGTGGTCGGCTGCACCAAGCTTCCAAGTCATTCTCCAGTCTCCCAATTCCACCTGCGAATGTCCCCTTCCTGCACTTAGTGCCCTTGCAGGTGACATCAGAAGATTCTTACTCCAACTTGAGAGTGACAGGTTCCCTAAAATATTCCAGTCTGAGGCTCAGGGAGGGCTGCAGATCTGCCTTCTGTCCTTTATGCTTGAGTCTTGCAAATGGGATGCGCAGGCTGGACGTCAGGTGGCAGGGAGTGGTCCCTCTTTGTGTTAAGTTCTTTGAAGAGGTGGAGGCAGTAGGGTGGACTAGGTTGGAGACGCTCTGGGGTTTAACAGAGAGTTAACTTTGCAGCCAGCTATGATTTGTAGGAGAGCTTAAAGGTGGCAGAGAAAATCCTTTTCTTACATTCAGCAGCCTCTCCTAATCGGCTGCTTCTCTGGGTGTCCCTGCTTGGCTGACTACAGATGCATTTTCTTCCCTCCATCTCTAGCTCCCGTTAAGGAGCCAGAGGCCCAGGAGACCCAAGGCAGGGTTAGTCTTCCACAGAAAGAGGAGGCTGATCCTAGCGTCCAGAGCATAGGAGCTTGTAAATCAAACTGTTAGCTTAATGGCTTGGGCCATTATTCTAAAGCAGTGGGGCTGAAACCAGAAGCCAAATGAAAATATAGTCAATTTGTTCATACTTTAGTGACTGAAAGACTATGTAATGTTGGTGGAGATCAGCACTGCAGACAGACAAGGACTTGCCAGGAGGATGGAGTGTCTGGCCAGAGATGGGGCTGGGATGTGCCTTGAGCAAAGCCCTCTTTCTTTTTGTGTGTGGTGTGTGGTGTAGGTGTGTGCAAGTGTGTGAGTGTGTGTGCATGATGTGTGCGCGTGTGTGAGTGTGTGTGCGTGTGTGTGATATGTGTGTGTGGAGATGTGTGTGCGATGTGTGTGCATGTGTGAGTATCTGTGTGTGTGTGTGATGTGTGTGTCATGTGGGGTGTGTGTGCGTGTGTGCGCGTGTGTGTGTATGTGTGCGCACTCGATGTGTGTGTGATGTGTGTGTGATGTGTGTGATGTTGTGGTGAATGTGTGCATGTGTGTGCGTGCACATGTGTGATGTGTGTGTGTGTGTGTGTGATGTGTGTGTGTGGGAGATGTGTGTGTGTGATGTGTGTGTGTGGGAGGTGTGTGTGTGTGTGTGTGTGTGTGTGTGTGTGTGTGATGTTGTGGTGAATGCACGTATGCAGCTGCCTGGATGATATGGTTGTCATTGTAGGAACTGTCACCACCTCCCCCGTGTGGGTTGCTGGCTAAGTGAACACTGTGTAACTGGGGGCAATACTCTCCAAACTTCCCCCATCTGTCTGTGTATCTTCCCATTTGCCAGTCTTGTCCATCTCGTGCTCATTCAATGGCTGGTAACTCCATGGCATCGGCAGTGGCCAAAGTTTCTGGCTCATTCACCACCATGTCCTCAGAGTCTTACCAGGACCTGGCATGAAGTATTCAAGATAGAAACTTGTGAATGAATGAGTGAATGGATGAATGAGTAAATGAATTGATAGGTGAGTGAGGAAGTGAGCAGACAGATGGATGAACGGGGTCCTTCATCTCCAAGAGTCCTCACTCCCCCTCCCACATGGCTCCTTGGCCAGGTAAGAGAAACCATGGAGCCTCAGTCCTGAGCAGGCCTCCCAGGCCTGCAGCTACTTCTCTCCTTTTTGGATGTGGAGATCGAGGCTCCAAACTTCCAGCCTCTCAACGGGGCCCCCACAGTATGAACATCCCGGCTGGAAGGCTCCCAACCCGCTGCTGGTGTCCCTCCACCCTGGCACTGCTACCTCCTGCCAACTGCAGGACACAGAGACCAGAAAGAAGCCAGGGCCACCAGAGGCCCTGCCTGCCCGGACCATGACAGGGATGTGTCGCTGCCTCCCTTGGCCTTTCCTCACCCTGTGGTCCAGAGGTCTTCGCAGCTTCCCTCGTGGCTGGTTGAGAGGAAGCAGAAAGCCAGCCTGTCTGACACGGTGACCCAGCCGCGGGATGGCCGCCCCACCCTGCCTGCTGCTTTTCCATGTGAAAGGTGTTTAATTATTTCTGACAGAGTTCAGCCTCGACATCTGTTCATGAGCGGGGAGGGTCCATTTAGGTTATCCATCACCGTGACAGGTTCAACTTTTTTGGAAGTGCATTTTCCCATCATAATGGCGCTGGGGTGGGGGCAGCAGATCAGCAGTGACATGCGACCCAGACAAAGACCCTCCTGGGGCTTCATGTACCATGAAACGACAGCAGCCTGACCTGGCCCTCGAGTGCTTTTTGAGCACAGGCCCTGAGTTGGCAGCAGGGATGTGGCAGTGCTGGGGCATCTGTGTGGGTAGGAGGGTTTCATTGTGCCTGTGGGAGGCTTTGAAAATCTTTGGCCACTCTGGGCTGGTTACTTATTCACGCATTCGTTCCAAGGGTTACCACCCCCTCTCCTGTGCAGGCACCCTGCTTAGCTCTGGGGCCATGACTAGGGCCTTGAAGCTTGGTTTTTGTGGACTTACACATTATGAAGGAAGATGAAAGTCTGTCTAGTTAATCACCTGACTCCCAAGTTGCTAAGCTCTTCAAAGGGAAGCAGCGGGGCCTGAGGCGCCCCTCGGTGATGAGGGGGGACCTGGTGGGGTTGCCACAGAGGCAGGAAGGAGTCTCAGGAGCCCCTGAATTAGGGCAGCTCTATCCTCAGCATCTATGCGGGTGCACTGGTACCTACAAGATTGTGCTCATCCAACACTTGGTGCTGCAGGCTCAGTCAGTATTGCTATTGGCCTAGGTCCTATAACGTCAGCTCTCAGGGGTTTAAGAGTCTCTGCTGGGCAGATAACACACCCGATAGAACCTGGTGCATGTGCTGTGTTCCAGGGCCTGTGTGACAGGTGACTGGGGCACTAACTTGCAGGATCCCAGGGGTGTCCTTGGAAGACACAGAGGAAAGGCTTGGGGCTCGTCATTGCCCTTCTGTCTCAACTAGTTAGTGTGCTATCAGCATGGGCAATGAAGGCACACTCCAAGGATGCAGGCTAGCCACTCTAGGGAGTCTGGAGATGCACCAGACCCACTTCGCCTGCAAGGCAGGGTTAGGGTGTTTGTTCTGAGGATAAAATGACATTCTCTGCACACACTAGCCATACATGACACCTGCCACCAGAAAGAGTTGTCATTGCTGGGTCACTGCTTCTCCTAACAGTACCTCAGAAGTCCTAATGAGTAGCAGAGCTCCTCAGACCCCGAGACAAACCCCCTCTCTTGCAAACAGAAACACTGAATTATTTCTACCCTCCAGCTCCTGTCAGGGCCAGCTACTGTAAAACTAGAGGCCACCTGGAGGGCATCTTGTGCCTTTGGGAGCTGGGGGTCCTGGTGCCCCTCTGGCAATGTCACCCAGATGCCTACATGCACTTGGTCACTGGCATAATAGAAAAAAAAAAAAGGCCAAGGAGGAAATGAAAGAGAGGAGGGGCCCGGGGGAATGTTGTGAACAAGTGAATGTAAGTGGAGACGTTAAGAGAGACGGAGAAACAGGGGGGAGGCTTTGCTGTTGAGGCTCCGAGCTGACAGGTGCTAAGAAGCGGCAGTGTGGTGGTGACTCCTGCCACCTCCTGATCAGTGTTCGGTCATGTTCTTTCAGTGACATTTGCTGTGAGCTCAGCAGAGGCCCGGGCTGATGGGCAGCGGGGCACATGGTCACTGACATATGTCGATGGAGGCCACTTGGGCAGGACACGAGAGGCCACATCCAGCGGGCCAAAGCAGCTTCCCCGCTGAAGCTCAGCGGCTTGTTCAAGCGCATTAAGCTCAGGAAGGCAGCCGTCCCTTCTCTGTCTAACTCGCAGTTTCGGGCAGCGCAGCCGGGCCGGCTGGCTGGGAATATTGCTCGTGCAGCTGTCTTGATGGGGCCGGGGACATCCCTCATGACCTTCAAGAAAGATTCCTTCTGCCTGGGTGGGGTACACACAGCCTACGCAGCTTCTTCCTCGTCCTGGACCCAGCATTTTCAGCCCCTCCCATTTCCCTTAGTCTGTACAACCCTACTTCTCCCCCCCCCCACAACCCCACCCCCACCGTCATTGTCCTGCTAAAAATTGCTGAACGTGTGTCTCTGCCTGGGTGTTACAGGAACACACGGGTGAACGAACACAAGGTCAGCTCTAAAGCCAGAGCACACGATTCATCTTCAGTCAGCACCCACCCCACTTCTGGGAGGAACCTAAGGTCATTTCCTGCCTCTCAGCAGGGTGTCATCATACAGGTGGATTAGCAGGGAGGGCCCAAGCTTGTTTCCCACCTGGGTACATCTTTCCCTTACAAGATACACGAGGACCCTGTCACTAGAGTGACGCTTCTACCCAAGACAGCCTCTGCTTCTGGGTAGCCAGCCATCCCATGCTAAGATGGTCTGAGATCTCCCAAGACTCTGCCTCTTCCCAGCATTCTCCCTGTTTCCTGTCTATAAAACAGGTCAATATCAGCAGGTTGCCCCATGGGTGCTTATCAAGAGTCTTAGCTGAAAGCTGTTGGGGTGGGGAAGCGGAGACAGGAGCCACATGCAAGCTTGTTCTCATTGTAGACATCTGCACTCACATACATACATACACATATGCATACTCCGCCCCCCACCCCCACCCCTGTGCACATGCTAGATACACATTTAAAAAAAATAGAATCTCTGGTGAGCTAAGTGGGCTCAGAACCTGGATGGGGGATGAGTTCACAATACCAGGTGCCACCTGCTGCTGTGTTCTGAGCGTCAGTGGTCAGAAGCCCACAGGACGCTGAGACGAGTGCGCATCAGCTAGCCCCAGCTTTGGTGCCCAAAGAAGGAGATGAAAGGGCCACTGACCTTCTGGAAGTGAGGCATGTGCCAGAGAGCATCCAGCTTCACAGGCGGCTTGTACTTCCTCAACTGACTGCTCCTTGTCTCATATAGCTTCCCCAGAATCACCTGTAGGCCAAAAAGGCAGTGGTGAGATGCTTGCCCTGTGCCCTGGAGGCTTTGGAATCACCATGGAAACAAACCCTCTGAGCATGTCTGTGGAGTGGTCTCTAGATTGGGCTAATTGAGGAAGGAAGACACACATTGAATGTGAGGTCTGCCATCACACAGCCTGGGGTCCTGGACAGAATGGATAAAGAGAAAGTGAGCTGAGCAAAGACATCCATCTCTCCCTGCTTCCTGGTTGGTGCAATGTAACTCCACCTCTATCCTTCTTCACCACCATAGATGTATCAGTGTAACTCCACCTCCATCCTTCTCCACTATAGATGTATCAATGTAACTCCACCTCTATCCTTCTTCACCATGATAGATGTATCAATGTAACTCCACCTCTATCCTTCTTCACCATGATAGATGTATCAATGTAACTCCACCTCTATCCTTCTTCACCACCATAGATGTATCAGTGTAACTCCACCTCCATCCTTCACCACCATAGATGTGTCAGTGTAACTCCACCTCCATCCTTCTCCACCATAGATGTATCAGTGTAACTCCACCTCCATCCTTCTCCACCATAGATGTATCAATGTAACTCCACCTCCATCCTTCTCCACCATAGATGCATCAATGTAACTCCACCTCCATCCTTCTCCACCATAGATGTATCTTCACACACTGAGCCTAAAGAGCGCCTCTTTAAGTCATTTTTTGTCATACCTGTCATAGCAACAACACAGGTAACACACCGGGGCAATGACCAAGGAGCTCTGTGGCAGGGGCTAGGATGCTTGGGTGACAGGCTCAAGGGTCACTTTCCTCTGGGCTTTGATCTTTCTTCTAGGCCATTTAACAGTCCCATCCCCACTGTCCCTGCCCCTGGTTCCTTTGGTTTCTAGTTCCCCTGAGCAGCAGCTGGAAGGGGGTTGCCCTCACACCCCTCCTGCCCTAAAACTAACTAACACAATTCCTGGGGTTCACACAGAACTCTAGTATCTAGGTGAAGAAATGTATGATCCAACAGGGTGTCACTGTCCCATGCAGCAGGTGCATATGATGGACCACCCAGGAGGAGGAAGGTGGGGGTGAGTGTCTTGGGGGAGAGGGAACGTGAGCTCCTTTAGAGCCTGGGAGGTCTCTACGGGGTTTCAAAGGTGGAGGAAGCCCATCCCTTCTGAACCTTGATTCCATGTCCACCAATAGGTACCAGCAGGCCCATAGCCAGTGCTGTAGTTCATGGCGTCTGTCCAGAACTGAGGTGTGTCCTTCCAAACTCAGATGGTGCAGTTCTAACCATGATGTGATTGTGTGGAGATGACACTCATGAGGGGTAACTAAGGTTGAACGGAGTCAAGGGGGGCGGGGTCCCATCCAACACAGCAGGAGCCATTAAAACAGAAACTTTTGGTTTGGTTTGGTTTTCTTCTTTTTTAAAATAATTTATTTGTTTTTATTTTATATGCATTGGTGTTTTGCCTGCATGTATGTCTGTGTAAGGGTTTTGGGTCCCCTAGAACTGGAGTTACAGACAGTTGTGAGCTGCCATGTGGGTACTGGGAATTGAACTCAGGTCCTCTGGAAGAACAGCCCCTGCTCTTAACCACTGAGCTATTTCTCCAGCCCTTGTTTTGTTTTTTGAGACAGACTTTCTCTGTGTAGTCCTGGTTATCCTGGAACTCACTCTGTAGACTAGGCTGTCTTTAAACTCACAAGCATCTGCTTGCTTCTGTCTCCCGAGTGCTGGAATTAGAGGCATGTGCCACCTTCACCTAGGCTTTAACTAGAGCCTTTAGAACAAGGGGGTGGATGATAAGGGTTCTCTCTCCAGCATGTCAGGACACAGTGGAAGGTGGCTATCTGCAGCCAAGGAGTGAGACCTCAGCAGAAGTCAGTCCAGCAGGCACCTTGAACTTGGAGTCACAGAGCTGGGAGATGCTGGAGCCATACCTGGAATAGTGAGGTGGGGGTTGGGGAGGCACAGGCACCCAGTGGGTTCCAGCCTCTCTAGGAGGCCTCCTCAGCCTACCCTGTGCTCCTCTACTGCCTTCCTTCCTGCAGTCTTTGTGGTGGCAGCTCCCTGGGGACAGGCCCTGGGGTAGGCTAGGGCTTGAACCTTGGCTGGCCTACATCTGAATTCTTCACGTTTCTATAAATGTCCTGGGCACTGTTTGTGGCATATGAGCCCAAGTTGTACAATGGCCTTCTCCCTGTTCCTAGAACTCTTCCAACTGTTTTAGCTCCAAAGGGTAGAACCCCAGGCCATGACTTCAAGTGACCTAGTGGAAGCAAATGTCTGTGACAGCCGGAGGACTGAGGGAGGGAAACAGGCTGTCCGCACACATTCATATGGTCGAGCTGCAGGGCTAATGTAATGTCCACAAGGAACTTCCAAGCCCTTAGGCTGGCTATTCACTCTGCCTTCTAGAGCAAGGCTGAGACTTTAGTCAAAGCAGAGAGGCTGTCTAGTCAGAGGTGGCCAAGCCGGCCTTCAGGACGCAGCAGACAGCCCTGTGGTCTTTCTAGTGCTCCATTTCCTGACTAGAAAAGGTGGCCAATGCCTGTCAGTCATGGTTCTTGTAGGAGCTGCTCATGGGTGCTTCGAGCACAGTAGTTAGCCCAAGGTTCACTAGATGGCGGCTGTCACCAAGAATGTCATTGGGGGTCATTGCTGTCCAAGATCCTGGGTCCCCTCTGCAGCATGCTGGTCTATGGCAGAGCCAGGTTTCCTCTGGGATGTGGGTGGTTTGGCCTTGAAAACTTATCGTCTTTTTTTTTTTTTTTTTTGAGCTGAGGATCGAACCCAGCGCTCTACCACTGAGCTAAATCCCCAACCCGAAAACGTATCATCTTTTCAAGCCTAGTAAATTGTAATCAGTTCAGACAGCAGCCCCAGCCCCTGGCAGCTTCGCCAGCATGTTCAAGACAGCACAATACCTACAAAGACTCGGAGCAGGGTGCTGGAAGGGCAGTTCAGTGGGTAAAGCGCTCGCCAGGCAAGTGTGAGGACCTGAGTGCAGACCCCAGTACTCACATAAAAAGTCCATGTCTGTAACCGCAGCTTTGGGGAGCTGGGGATAGGCAGATGCCGGGCCTTGCTGGGCAGCTAGTCCAGATGAACCAGTGAGCTCCAGGTTTAGTCACAGACTCTCAAAAGACAAGGTAAGACTGCCTGAGGAAGACAGTGTTGACCTTTGGCTTCTACATGTGTGTCTGTATACCTGAATGCGTCACACACACACACACACACACACACACACACACACACAAACACACACACACACACACACAGATTGATAAGAGAATTCTGAAGCTGGCTTGCCGTTTTCTGAGTGCCTGCTCTGTGCTAGGGCATAGGACTCAGGACATTATATCCCAAATTGCTACCTCAGCCTCTGGAAAAGACACACCCAGCAAGTTCCTCCAGCGCAGCCACCCTTCATCCTTGAGGTGGGACCCGCATCCCAGGAATGATGCTCTGCCCATCTGCTGCAGGGCCCTGAGACCTCTGAAGGGCTGCTTTACCACAGGAGGAAAGGACCACCTCGTCTCTGAAAAATGCAGGGCACAGAGGAGAATCTGAACACACGTACCTTGCAGGATCACCCTCTGATCATAATCTCTTCCTCTTCCCCAGGACGACCCACCACCTCCTCAAACCCAATATGAGGACACACAGGCTTGTTTCTTTGGCTCTTCTTTGCAAAGATTCCTGAGTCAGGAGGAATTTTTATTCCACATGCTTTTTTCCTGCTCATTTAAACATTTTAAAATATTTTACTTGGTATGTCTATTTGGAGGGCATGTATACATGTGTATAGACACCTGCAAAGGCCAGAGGTGCTTGATTCCTCTGAAGCTAGAATGATAGGTCATTGTGAGCCGCCAGACCTGGGTGCTGGAAACTGAATCAGGTCCTCCGGAAAAGTAGTATGTTTTCTTAGCCCCTGAACCATCTCTCCAGCTCTGTTCCTCTCTTTTATCACACAGGCCTCAGCTATGAACCCAGGATGGATGGAAGGGAAGATATTTTCCTCCCCTAGGCTGGTTCAACATGGGTGTCTGCTTTAGCAGGAGGGGCAGAGAGGCTCTGAGCCACGGGAACCAGCTGTTGATTGAAGTGTGACACTCTCCTGTGGAGCCACAAAGCAGCTTGGGGCGGTAATGCTTCCTCCACACTGTCACACAGCCTGGTGACTCCTGAGGTAGTAACAGACGAACCACAGGCCACTTTAAAAACATTTCAGTGCTGGGCTGGCTGGGAGAGAACCAGGCCGCTGGGAGACTGCCATCCTAAAGACTCTGTGGTCCCTTCCTGGGAAGGCTCCCCTGGGCCCCACTCGGGCCCTAGAACCATTTTTTCTGTTCTCCTAGTGTTCGAGAAGTCAAGAGGGCTCCAGCTTCAGGGAGAGCCGGCACTTACTTGGCCAGAGAGCCATGGGAGTCATTTCATCTCTGTCTCTTTTCTCCTTGAGTGTGCACACGCGTGTGGGGGTGCACACACACATGTATGCACACGCCTGTGGGTGTCAGAGGCCTGTGTTTGGCGTCTTCTTCAATTGCTCTTCACCTTATATTGTTTTAGAGTTTCTCACTGAACCTAGAGCTTCCCAATTAAACCCCAGGGATTCTTGTCAGCCTCCTTCTTCATCAGCACTAGACACTCAGCTTTTTTTTTTTTTTTTTTTTTTTTTTTTTTTTTTTTTTCTGAGACAGGGTTTCTCTGTGTAGCTTTGTACCTTTCCTGGAACTCGCTTTGTAGACCAGGCTGGCCTCGAATTCACAGAGATCCACCTGTCTCTGCCTCCCGAGTGCTGGGATTAAAGGCGTACGCCACCACTGCCCGGCTGACACTCAGCTTTTAACGTCGGTGCTGGGAATCCAAACTCAGGTCCTGATGCTTTCCTGGCAAGCATTGTGTCAACTAAGCCATCTCCCCAGCCTCCGCTGCTTCATTTCCCTGAACCTCAGTGTCTCCATGAAGTGAAGCAAACTAAGATCCCCTATAGGGTGAGATGCTGACCTGATGGAAATCTCAGATGCCTGAGGACAGGACATGGGCACTTGCCAGCTCTCAGGGAAGGGAGCTAGGCTTGGTGCTGTCTGTGATTGTTGCAACATCCAAGATCTGCATGTTCTGCTTTGTTCTGCTCTCAGGAAGGATCTCTCCCACAGCCCAGGCTAGCCTCAGACTTGCTAGGCAGGCGAGGCTGGCCTTGAACTCCTGATTCTTCTGCCTCCACCTCCCAGGTGCCGGCCGGCATAATGGGCACATGACACTATCCCTGGCTGGTGCCCTACTCCCAGGGAAATCTTAAAAGCACAAAATCTGACTTGGCAGTCACAGGTCTGGAGCAACTGAGGAGGCATCATGAACTCTCTTGAAGTCTGAAGTTTGGAATATTTTAAAGGAAGAGCCTTTGAGTACTTTAAAATGCGCAGGGCAGCGTAAAGAAAAGCAGGGAGTATTTTTCTGGTAAAATCTCACCAAAATGACTTCCTGCCCAAAGCTAATGACTCACATCAATAGCAGCTGGAGGGGTTTGGGTGCAGCAGGCACCCTGGACCCCACTTCTCTGTGCTGCCCTGCCTTCTCCACACAGCTTTCCCTGCCTAGGATGTGGGGTAAGGATGCCTCCTGGGATCCGGTATGAGAAGATGTGTTCCTCATGAGAGGATTACTCACTACTTAGTAACAAAATGCTTTCCTACTGCTTAAGAAAGCATTTCTTTAACACACCCTTGTAGACAGGTTTCCTACCCTGTCATACCAGCCAGCGTGGAGCACATGTCTGTGTAGGCTGGTGGAATGGGAGCCTAGTTTCCTCCATAGGAAGGTCGGATAGGAGTTCAGGAAAAGATCTCCATGCAAGAGTCAATGTGACTGGGTCCCAATCCCAGCTGGGAGGTGACAGGACCTGCTGACTGGTGTCCAGCCATCTTTTACACCATCCAGAATTAGGTGCGAGCAGAACCAGACCATCAGTGAGTCTGGTACAGATCTGAGTTTCTCTGCAGCAGGAATGTGCCTGCACCCCTGCCTCCTGCCCCAACCACATACTGACTCCACTGATGTTGACCTCTCCCCCCCCAAGCTTCAGCCCCTCAGAGTGGGGGCAGCACTACCTTCTGTTTCTTCTCCAGTTTGATGGCTTGCTGAGTGGCCTTCTGCTCCTGTACCCACAGCTGCTGGTACCGATGTTGTAACAGGTCAAAGAAGGGTGTGGACGGCCTGTGGGGAGGAAGTTTCATAGAGCTTGAGGCCTGGGGAAGACCAGGGCACCCACATATAGAACAGACACCCCCCTCTCCACAGAGCACCGGCCCCACCAGCTGCAGACCACATCATCCTCCCTGGGGCCAGGAAAGGCTTCCTGTAGCACCCAGAAAACCCAGAGAATCAGATCGCATGCACACACTGCTCTGCAGACATGGGGAACCTCCACGTGTTATCTGGATAGTACAAAGATTCTGTCCTTGGGCTGATGCTGGATAGGGTTCAGAGCTTCCCCGATCCCTTTCTGCTATGCCTCACCCACCCAGGGCTCTGCCCGCAGTCTGCTGAGGCTAGCATTGCAGAAGACTCCTGCCAAGCAGGTGGTCTAGCCTCAGTGTCTGATTTCCCTGGGAACAGCTCGGGATCTTCATTCCCAGCCTTGGGGTCTGATTGTTCTGGTCCTCGTCAGCAAGAATGCTGCCAAGTTGGATGAGCAAAATGCTTCCCACCCCACCCTTGGGGTCTCTCCTCATTTAAACTCTGTCCCTGCTCTGGAGATGTTGGCTCCACATTGGTCAGACCCACTGGCCTGGTGGAACTAATCTCAACTTTACACTAGGACCTATCTCTTTCTGAGGCAGCACTAGATGTCTTCATGGCTTGCAGCCTGGAACACTGAGCCAGTACTGAGTGCTCTGCTGGTACTGTCTGCGGGTGATGTCTTCGGGTGATGTCTTCGGGTGCTCTCTGCGGGTACTGTCTGCAAGTGCTGTCTGCAGGTGCTGTCTGCGGGTGATGTTTTCGGGTGCTGTCTGCGGGTGCTGTCTGCGGGTACTGTCTGCGGGTGCTGTCTGCAGGTGCTGTCTGCAGGTACTGTCTGCGGGTGCTGTCTGCGGGTGATGTCTGCGGGTGCTGTCTGCGGGTACTGTCTGCGGGTACTGTCTGTGGGTACTGTCTACAGGTACTGTCTGCAGGTACTCTCTGTGGGTGCTGTCTGCAGGTACTGTCTGCGGGTGTTGTCTGCGGGTACTGTCTGCAGGTACCACCCTTTATCATTTTAGTGATGAAGAGGAGAGGCTGGTCCCAGAGCAGTGTGGGGCAGCGCTCCAAATGAGGTCGGTTGAGCCATAAGGCTCAAAGCTAACGTAGATCTAAATCCCCCAAAGGGGGTGGGGCACTGCTCCCAGGTTGGGGCTGAGCTCTAAACAGCTTGCAAGATAGAGTGTGCAGCTGCTCTGTATAGCAAGGTCATGAAGAAGGCAGACTGTGGTGGTGCGGCCATTTCTTCTGCCTCCCATGTCTGTGCCCCTCACAGAGCAGCACCATGTTGGACGAGAGTATCTGGAGGCTCACCACCTCCGTGGTCTGTCATAGCCACTATGAGAATGGCCGAGGGGGAAGAATTTGCCATTTTCAGTGGAAAACAAGTGATATTGGTTATGATGACCGTGTACTTGGATCTGGATTTGGTGCTCCTTTCTTTATAGGGAGGCACCAGCTACTTAAAATGAGGATATTTAATTCATCCCTTTACCAGAATGAAGATTGTGTAAGAGATGTGACCTGAAAATTGGATTAAACTCTTGAACTCTAATTACTAAATAAAATTGTAAATAAACAAAAAGAAGTATGAAAATGGACAGTGACCATGTACCAAGAAAAACTGATACTCAAGTTCAGTACCTGCTCAGGAGGCAGACCTGTTGCCTATACTGTCTAGCCAGGCAGCCATCCCACTGCCTATGGTGACCAGACAGGAAGTCATCCCACTGCCTGTAGTGACCAGCCAGGAAGTCATCCCACTGCCTATGGTGATGAGACAGGAAGCCATCCCACTGCCTACAGTGACCAGACAGGAAGTCATCCCACTGCCTATGGTGATGAGACAGGAAGCCATCCCACTGCCTACAGTGACCAGACAGGAAGTCATCCCACTGCCTGTGGTGATGAGACAGGAAGCCATCCCACTGCCTATGGTGACCAGCCAGGCAGCCATCCCACTGCCTATGGTGACCAGACAGGAAGTCATCCCACTGCCTATGGTGACCAGACAGGAAGCCATCCCACTGCCTATGGTGACCAGACAGGAAGCCATCCCACTCTGTCAATCTTGCAGAAACTAAAGCTATCAACTCACTCAGGAGATGGAGGCAGGAGAATCACAAGTTCAAGGTCACCTTCAGCTATGTGAATTTAAGGCCAGCATGGGTTACATGAAACTTCATCTCAACTCCCTACCCTCCAAGAATTAATTTTTAAAATTTATTTAAAAATAATTTTCAAGTTGGGTGCAGTGAGGAAGACTGCTAGTTACTGAGATCCTGTCTCTAAAAATATGTGATAATGGGGCTGGAGCGATAACAGGCCTCAGCAGTTAAGAGCACTGGGTGCTTCTGCAGAGGACCCAGGTTCTGTTTCCAGCACTCACATGGTGGATCACAACTATCTGTGACTTCAGTTCCAGATTGGATGTCCTCTTCTAGCTTTCAAGGGCACCAGGCCCTTGATACATAGCCGTACATAAAAACTTAAATATATAATAATAATTAGTTAGAATAATCAGTAGAAGTGTGGGTGATGCTCATTAGTGGTGGCTGAACCGGCTAGAAGGCTAATAGGAAATGCCTGGCCCATGGTCGCTTCAGCCTCAGTTCAGAATGGCCAGGCCTCAGTGCTATCACTACCACTGTGGTAGACAGCCACAGCATGAGTGTGCTCCTCTAGGCTAGGGACATTCCAATGGTGGAGTGCTTGCCTAGCTTGGGTGAGGTCCTGGATTTGAGCCCCAGTACCACAAACCAAATAAATGATCATTTTAACCCTGCTAGTGGCGGCAGCCAGCAGAGACTATTCCAGAAGCCATGCCCCGGAAGATGTGTGGAATCTTCTGGCACACGTGTGGAGAAAGGTGACCAGCCCTCCAGACCAGCACTATCCAGTAGAATTGCCACCCAGAATGCAAGCTAGAGTCTCCTGGGGCCTCGAATGAGGGGAGAGGAGACAGCTCAGGACCAGACTTGTGACCTCCAGAGCTGTGAGGACTGGAGTTCATGTTGTCTACCCCCCCCATCTTCTTCCCTAACCTCCCTCACCCCTTTGTGGCAGCTTGTTAAGGAAGCCCCAAGATGCTCTGGAATATGCCCTGGGAACTGCTGTCTGGGCCTGAATTGAAGTCGGAGCCAGAAACACTAGAGACAGTAATTCAGCTTTTCTCTCACTCCTGAGACTCACGACTCGGAGGGCTCAAGATGCTGAGCTGCATACAGACACCCATCTGGGTGGTCACAGTGCTGATGGTTTTCCAAAGCAGCCAGAGAGGGTATCAGGGGCTGCTCAAACCTGAGCTGAGTGGTAGAGACACAGGAGAAGCAAGGCCCCATGTCTGCCCAGCAAGGTCCAGAGGCTGCCAACCTCTGCCCCTGGATTTGTTGGATCTGGTCTGTGCGGCAACACTGAAAGTCTGAAATCATTGTCAACGGTTAGAGATACAGATGTTTGGGGCTCGGTTGTTGATGCTCAGTCTGTGTAGTGCTTGCTGTATAAGCATGGGGACCTGACTCTAATGCCCAGAATCTGTGTAAAAACAGCCCGATGTGCTGGCATGCACTGGTGATCCTAGCACTGGGGGAAACGGGGGACCAGACAGCCTAGTCTTCTTGACAAGCACTAAAGCCAGTGAGAGACCCTGTCTCAAAAAACCAGGTAGACCTCTGAGGAATGGCACCCACAGATGACCTCTGACCTCCACATGCATGTACACACGCATACCTACGTGTACACACTCTACACACAAATAGGACAGCCAACGTTTCAAAACATCTTTTAGATTGTTGTGAAAGTGTGCAAGTTCTGACCACATAGGCCCGCATTCCCAGTTGGTGTAATTGGCTGGCACTGAGTCCCAGCTGCCATTAGTCCTGGTTCTCAGTCTTCCCCGCTGCCCTGGCACTGGTGAGCAGTAATCCCTGACAGGCCCCTTCTATGAGTGAGACTGTGTGGCCCTGGAGACAACCAGATAGTTAGCCAGGACCCTAAATATCCACCCACTTCTCCAAACTATTGCAACTTGGCATGAGGGCACCAGAGGACCTGGGAATCTGGCTAAGGTGGATTCTATTTGAGAAGCAGCCCAAGGCTTTGATTCGCATAGACAGACAGTGGCTCTTTGTTCCTGCCTCCTGTACCCCTGTGGTGACTTTTATTACTTAATTATTACACGCCCCATGCCTCTGAGCAGCCTAATTTATAGCTGTGCTTTCTAACGACACTGTGTGCGTAATCTGGAAATATCTACCCCAAGAGGCTGCTCCCAGCGAACAGCCCTCTTCCCCGCAGCCCCGCGTATCCATCACTTCACACCAGCTCTTCAGCCCTCCCCTAGCCTGGCTGACCGACTCAGCGTCCTGCTCTGGCCAGCCCAGCAATTCTTATTCTGGCAGTGGGGGCTGAGCCAAGGGGAACCTATGATGGCGTGAGTTATGGCAGGCAGCCCTGGCCTAGGCCCTCCATGGCCACCCACGAGCTGGCTAGTTTCTGTTCTGGCTCATTAACGTGGATAAACAGGTGCAGAGGCTGGCCTGGTGTGGAGAAAACTCAGGCCATAAATCGGATGTTATCACCCCTGCATGCTCTCCAGTTTCGGAGCTAGGCCTGGACTCACAGCCATGGTCCACCAGGTTCAGCCTTCTCTTCAACTCCTGGCATTCACCCTACCCTGCATGGCTTCCCCAGACTTCCAGCCCTTCTGGGTGGAGTTCTCCTTGCCAGCACATGCTAGTACATGCATACATGTCATCTCCTTTTCTTGTATGGGCCTCAATTGTGGGGTTGCCTCCTCCAAGGGCTGGTTCCCAGCTACCCTGCCCTAAACAGCCCTGGCTAGGTGTCTTCCACCTGAGCATAAGCCTGTTTATCCCTTCTGGCCCCAGTGGAGCCCCAGAGGGCAGAAACAATTCTGTGCCTGCTGTGAGCTGATGTGCTCTACCCTGCATAGATATGTGGAGGCTAATAAAGACCCGAGTTAAATCCCCTAGAACCCATGTTAAAAAAACAAACAAAAAACACTTGGGTGTGGTGGTGTACGCTTTGAATCCCAGCACTAGGGAGGTGGAGACAGGTCCCAGGCTGATGGCCAGCCAGCCTGGCTGAATCAGCAAGCTCCAGGCCACCGAGACCCTATGTCAGAAAATTCAGTGGACAGCACCAGAGGATCTTCCACACACATGTGCACACATGTACTTACATGGACAGATGGACACACACACACACACACACACACACACACACACACACAGAGGCAGGAAGAGCGCAAGGCGGATGAGAAAAGAAAGGGAAAATAAATCTTAGGCAAATTTTTGACAGATACATTTTCCTTAGTTTGCTCGGTACAAATTAGGCTGCATGTGTGTTATAGTAAATTACCAGATTAAATGGTGGAATCTGCCTTCGGGGAGGATGCCATCCTCCTCACAGGTGCCGTGGTGCCAGACACTGAGCATCTTAGACAGAGCAACTACCAAAACAAACCCAAGTTCTTCCACTGAAGTCTCACACCTCCAGAGGATCTCAGTTTAAACAGGAAACAAACACTGTCAGGTGCACAGGAGAGAACCTTTGAGATTTAGAGCTAGGGGAAGACTATTTATTCATTTAGGATTTTGAGACCGAGTCTCACGTAGACAGGCTTTCCTCAGACGCATTCTATGGCTGAGGATGACTTCGAGCTTCTGATCCTCTGGCCTCCATCTCTTAAGTGCTGGGCATGCCTTTAAAGGAATGAGGCAGTATGGTGGGTATGAGCAGAGCTGGGTCACCAAACCCAGGACTTCCTGCATGCTAGGCAAACACTCTGCTCACTGAGCCACATGCCCCACACCCCTCCTCTCTTGACCTTTCCAGGAGGTGTTGTTAGGAACCAATTACCCTATCGCGCCCTCCCCCCAAGCCATCACTGTTGCTGTGTTACAGCTCACTTATTTGTTTGCTTGTTTGGTTGTGTGTGTGTGTGTGTGTGTGTGTGTGTGTGTGTGTGTGTGTGTGCACGTGCTTTGAAATTCAGCTTTTTATTGTTGCTCTTTCTAACTCCAACATGAATGATTTTGCCACAGGCTGAGGCCCCTGTGGTAACAATTACAGCTGCCCTTCCTGCACACCTCTCTTTTGAGGAGCAGGAGGGGTTCACGCAGAAAAGCTTAATTATTGATCCTCACTAAATGTGCACAGGAAAGGGTGGTATTGGGGCAGCTGATGCCCAGAGAGGTCAAACGGCTTGCCCAGGGTCACACAGCACACACTAGCAGCAAAGCTTGGACTCCCAGCCTTCCAGCTACAGATGCCACAGCCCAACAAATTGCAATCTGTGTTCACCAAGGGCAGTAGTTAAGGATGAACGAGGCTGGCCAGCCAGCTACACCTGGAGGCCAGGTCCAGGGAGTCTGGCTGCTTTCACAGGAGACCCCAGACTTGCCCAGGCAAGGTTTCTATCACCAGACACCATCTCCTGGTCTCCAGCCCACCCCACATAGGAGCTGAGGTTTTAGAGGAGCTTCCCAGCTGTTCCCAGCTGACCCCTGTGGCTTCCTGCTGTCCTCAGGATGTACTGCCCCATTTCCTAAGGTGTCTGTGGCCGCCTCTCAGCTGACCCCTGTTTTTCTGATCCCCAAGGGCTCCTAAATATCCTCTGCTTCCTCCTCCCAGGATTTTCCTAACCTTTGTCTGGCACCCGCAGGCCCCAGGCTGTCTTCATGGTCTGTACTCCACACAGGGTGGTTTGAGACCATTTCCAATGACATTCGTAGTAAACACCAAGTATCCCTGGAGGCCTTTGGACTCTCTTGAGTGCAGCTGCCCAGCCCATATGGAGAGCCCAGGAAAGGGCTGTGAGAGGAGCAACCCTGTTCTCAGGGAACCTTGCAGACAATCCCATAACAGGGATGGCCTGGTATTCTTAGAAAGGGTGCAGGGAGCCGGGCGGTGGTGGCACACGCCTTTAATCCCAGCACTTGGGAGGCAGAGGCAGGCGGATCTTTGTGAGTTCGAGGCCAGCCTGGTCTACAGAGCAAGATCCAGGAAAGGCACAAAGCTACACCGAGAAACCCTGTCTCGAAAAACCAAAAAAAAAAAAAAAAAAGAAAAAAAGAAAAAAAAGAAAGGGTGTAGGGACTCAGGACAAGTATCAATGTCTCACCTGTGAAATCCTCGTGACAGCAAAATTCAGGGTCTCTCTACCCGCTGGGGGCTCGCCATTCCTTTTTGAGCATAAACCAGGGGCTGGAGACACGGACACCTGTGGTTCTCAGCCATTCATGTTAGATTTTGAAAAACTACCCAAAAGCCATCTGGATGGGCTGTTCTATTCTGTATCTCCAGATAAGGCTTGGGACCTCCGTCCCAAGCTCAGGGGCTGAGGCTGCAGGGATGGCAGGGGAGGAGGGCAGGACAGCCCTGGGGATGGTAAGGTCTGTCCAGTTACCCAGGTATTTGAAGCCCTTCTGAGTGCAGAGGGAGAAGAGGCAGTGGAGGGATGCATCGCGAATCCTAATTAGTCTTAATAATAAAAACCCAGAGCCAGATATCGGGGTAAATGCTGAAAGATCAGAGAGACAAAGGACAGCCACAGCCACCTCTTTCCCTCGCCAGCTTCTCAGCCTGAAAGGGGACTGAGCTCCTGTCTCTGCCTGCCCTATGATTCCTCTCTCCTCCCAGCCTTATCACTTCCTGTCTCCACCCCATAGTGCTGGGATTAAAGGTGTGAGCTTCCACTGCCTGGCTCTGTTTCTCTTTTAGACTGGTTTAAAAGAGTCTCGTAAATCTAGTAGTCCAGGGTGGCCTTGAACTCCTGATCTTCCTGTTTCCTCCTCCAAGTGCTGGGATTAAAGGTGTGTGCCACCACTGCCTCGCCTCTATGGTTAACTAGTAACTAGCTCCACACTCTGATCTCAAGGAAAGCTTTATTTGTTACAACACAAACAAAATATCACCACTGAGGGAAGCGGGTGGTGTACACAGGTCTGGGAGGGGCAGGAAGAACTGAGCCAGGTCCACATCAGAGTTGGAGAGCTTGGTGAGACCTGGGGTCCCCCAGGAAGGGGAGGAGACTGACTGCAAGGAGATGTCAGGGCTTCCAAGGAACGAAAATGTGCTCAATTTTCTCTGGCTATCAAGGTTTACAAATGTACTGATCCACAATGGGGTGCCTGCACTGGGCCCCGCTGCTTCCCCTGGCTCTGAAGTCAGCTGGGGACTGGCCCATGGATTCTCACACAGCCTCTGCTGTGGTGGCCGGGCCACTGCTAAGAGTTCTGACAAATCCTTTGCTCTAACCTGGAAGGAACCTTCAGAGAAGTCCCTTCCGGCCCCATGCTCCACTCTTAGCCACACCATGTCACAATTAAGTCTAATGGTGCAAAAAGTGGGGAATAAATGAAACGAAAACCAGCTCTGACTCCGGGTGTGCCTTGAGAAAGTTCAGATTCGCCCCATCAAATCCATCCTCAAAGCTTTGCGATTGATACCCCGGACCAAGGCTTGATCTCCAATGAAGGCTCAGGGTGAGCACACGAGGGAGATGGAGGGAATCATTTGCAAACGTTAGGTTGACATGGGTGCAGTGTGGTGCGGGGTGGGTACAAATGAGGCCTGACAGCTCTGATTCGCCCGCCGCCTCCGCGCAAGAGCTCTGTGGATCAGAGGGGCCCTCTCATAGAAGCTCATCTTCATCCGAGATGCTCATTAAAACTTTGCCGAGCCCAGAACTTGGCGGGAGCCAGGAAAGTGAAGACGCTTTCTGAGGGACTTTAGGTACACATTTGTTGAAAGGTGTTTAAGAAGGAGATTCGGGTCTGACAAACTGGATTCAGTGCAGCGCTCCGTTCACAGCGGGCTAAAATAATTGGTCATCAGTGACTACTAATTTCGTTTAGTAGCCAGAGGCGATTTTTTTCTTCCTAGAAAATCAATGACAGCACCGAGGTCTGTTCAATGTGATTCCACTCCAGATGGGCCCTTCTTTCACGCTTGACGCCTCTTCCAGTGGAGACAGCTATTTTGTTAAAATAAAATTAAAATCCGTCCCTAATATGCCAGCGGCCCGCTGCTCCTGGGGGGCCAGGAGCTGATGGCATGGGATTCACACAGCCTCGAGGGGATGAAGGGGTGGACAGTGAGCCAAGTGTGGTGGCGCGTGGTTGGAAATCTAGCTATCGGGAAGAGGAAGCGGGGAGATTGGTGCAAATTTGAGGCTAGCCTGGTCTACATATGGAGCTTGAGACTAGTCAACATAGCAAGATCCTGTTTCAAAAATAATGTAAAAAGAAGAAAACCAGACAGTGTCTTCCATCTGGGCCTCACACAGTCCATGGGCCTTGACTGTGAGCCATGCACTTTAGAAAGAGAGGTCTGTCTGATGGGTCACGCTTCTCTTCTGGTTTGGGTCACAACCCAGCCTGTGACTCAGGCATGGTGGTACATGCCTTTCCAGCACTCAAGAGACAGAAGCAGGCGGATCTCTATGAGTTCAGGCCCAGCCTAGTCTGCATAGTGAGTTCCAGGACATCCAGGGCTACACAGTAAGATCCTCACTTAAACACAACAACCACAAAAGCCCATAGCCTGTGGCGATGCCATCTAAAGAGACCTTTTGTCCTCTCCCACTCCTGGGACTTACCCCAGGCCCAGGGATGGCGTCCAGGGATGGCCCTGGTATTCTAGACAGCACCATGTTGCTACCCAGCATGCCTTTCTTCTTGGCAGAGCGGAGGCTACAGAGGGCTCATGGTGTGGCTCCCGAGGGACTGTAAGGACGTCACTGAGGACTTAGCTAGTGTTTAAAACTCGGGCAACAAGCCCGCCCCTGCGCTGGTCTGCATTTTCTGCCATTGCAAGGTCTGGGTAGCCGATTCTGTCAGTGAAGTCAGTGAAGTCGTGAGGACCTGGGTTTGATCCCTGAAACCGTGTGGAAAGGTGGGCATGGTGGTACATGCTTGTCATCCATCTGAGGAGGTGGAGATAAGACTATTCCTGGAGCTCACTGGAATGAGCTCACACACACACACACACACACACACACACACACACATACATACACACATGACACACCATAGACACTATACACACTAACACACCACACACACTAACACACACTTGCACACCACACACATAGACACTCCACACACACTAACACATATATACACACACAAATCACACACACTAACACACACACATACCCACACACCACACAGACATTCCACACACACACACACACCATACACACTAACACACACACTCACATACCATACACACCACACACACATAGACACACACATACTAACACATACACTCACACACCACACACAGACACTCTACACACACACCACACACACTAACAGACACACACTCACACACCATACACACAGACACTCCACACATACATCTACTCACACACCACACACCCTCACACACATACCACACACACTAACACACACATACACACACTCCAAACACATACACCATACACACTAACATACGCACTCACACACCACACACACAGACACTCCACACACACACACACCATACACACTAATATACACACTCACATACCATACACACCACACATACACCACATACACAGAAAATACATACTCACATACACACAGAAATACACTAACACATACACTCACATACCACACACCCTCACACACACACCACACACACAGGCACTCCATACACACACACACACATACTCACACACTCATACACACACCACCCAATACTCTCATATACACACGCATACACACACTCATACACCATATACACATTCACATACCACACACACATACATACACACATACACAAACCACACACATATACACATACCACATACATACACACACATACACTCACATACACAACACACACATACAAGCACATATGCATATATGCACACACACACACATGAGAACACACACACACACACACACGTACACACGCATACACAAATTTCCATGAAGAGCACTACAGCAGCCCTTGCATTAAGATCTAACACAGGCCTCCATCCGGCACAATCCTAGCCTACCTTCTCCTGACCATAATATCTCGCAACCCTGGAGCAAAGCGTCACCCCCAGGATGGTGGCGTTGCTGCGGCCCACTGACATTACTTGAGTTTGCCCGATTTCACCTGTGCAGTCTTATCTGCACGTTCCACCTCTGCAGCTTCAGATGGACACAGACCAAAAGTACATTTTTGTCTGTTTGATGTTTCCACATGTCAATACATGTCTGAGGTGCAGAGGCAAGAGCCTTGGCAGGAGAGCATGGTTCAAGGCCTGGGCAATACAGTAAGACCATTGCCCTCATTAAAAAACAAACCTTATCTGGTGCTGTTGTTAGATGAGACATGAGCTTGGGTTGGGCACAGTCCTCACGACTCACTATTACTGTACCAGGGCTTCCTCGTTCATCCACGACGTCATGGCCTTGTAACCTGGTCTCTGCCTCTTACAACATAAATACTTCACATCGCTCTCTCCCAAAAGCTCAAAGAACAGTTTAGAGCTGAAGTCACATCCATTTTCCCGATGTGAGCAGAGGCTGCATTAATCACACTGAGAGATTTGGAGGCGACCCCAGAGATGGCACCAGTAGCTTTCAAGGAAGGCAGAGCCGAGCTGGTGTGCTGCCTTGTCTCATGTGGGAAGCCCTTAGCCCCATGATATGGAAGGGGGCCCTTACCACATGCTGTTCACATGGCCCCACCTCAGCTACCACAGAGCGGGCCCTGGAGTCAGGGGAAGGATGGAGAGCCCTGAAAGGTGGCTAAGCAGGATGAGGTAGAGTCTGTATGTCCATCTGGCCTCGGAGGCAAGTTACAAAGTCCCAACACACTTTCAGGGACCCATGAAATGGTTTTTTATTTCTTTTAAAAATCAGCCTGGAGCCGGGTGGTGGTGGTGCATGCCTTTAATCCCAGCACTCGGGAGGCAGAGCCAGGTGGATCTCTGTGAGTTCGAGGCTAGCCTGGTCTACAGAGCAAGATCCAGGAAAGGCGCAAAACTACACAGAGAAACCCTGTTTCAAAAAACAAAACAAAAAACCAAAAACAAACAAACAAAGAATCAGCCTGGAATCTATCTCCCCTCACCCCAGCAGTGCCAGAAAATATTATTGCAGACTTATGTGAATGGGAGAAGTGGCTCCGGAAGGCAGGGATGTCCTGGGGCCCGCAGAAGCCCTTCTATAGGACTGAGACAGAGGATGGCCACCCCTCACTCCTCCATCGCATGTCAGTCCACTTTATCAGCCTGGGTCAAGAGTCACCTTGCTTCTGCTGTCCAAACCGGTGATGCTCAGCAGAGAATATGAAGTATGCAGAGAGAAGGTGGGACCGGGAGATGCCTGAGTCTGTCAAGTGCCTGTCTTGTAAGAACCGGGACCTGAATTTGAGCTCCAGAGCTCAAGAAAAAGAGCCAAGTGTGTGGGGCTCGCACTTAATCCCAGCACCGGGGAAGTGGAGACAGTGGATCTTTGGGGCTCTGTGGCTAGCTAGGTAACCTACTCGGCCAGTGAGAGGCTCTGCCTCGAGAAAACAAGGTAGATGGTGCCTGAGGAATGACACCCCTGGCCTCCACGTGCACGCTGTCACCCTGTCACACAAACATGCACACGCATGTGTGCCTGTGTGTGTGCGCGCGCGCAGACACACACACATACACACAGATGCCTGCGTCTCAGGTGGGACATTCCATCCAAGGAATCCACAGTTTCCCAGGGTACACGCCACCCCCAGACCTATGATTTTGTGAAGGTTGCCACTCTGAGCGATTCCCTGCAGAGGACTCTTGCCCTGCTGGCCATCTGTTTCTTGTAGGAACTGAGGAGGGCTGGTCAGCCCCAATGCCCAGACTCCTGCCTTATGCCTTGGCTTTCTGTTGTACAACAGGAAAGGGCAGTGACCAGGCCCTGGCAGGACTCTGAGAGCTAATTAGATGCCAAGATCTTTGGGCTCACAGATCACTTCTTAATTGTTTGTGGGTTTAACATAAGAGCTAATGATGGAGGGGGAGGTACCATCACAGCGTAGCCCTGACTTCTAGATTGTCTAGGGGGTCATTTGCAACTTGTTAACATTCGTCATCAGGGTGATTCAATTAGCAGCTCTCTGGCACAGGTGTCCACCCCCAGTGTGGCAGAGGCCTTGGGCTGAAGTGGGGAGGAAGGTGGCTGAGAAGCATGTTCTCCAGAGGGCTGGGAAATTCACCATGGGGGTCCCTGGCACCTGGGGGCAAGAGGAGAAGCAGCCTATCGCCCCTCCAAGAAGGGAGGGGACGGTAGAAAGAGCTGTGTGCAGAGGCAATGGAAACTGGTTCTCACGTGCAACTTGCAGCAGCATGGCTTTTCTGTACCCTGTGTGGCAAGGGAGCCGAGCCACCAGGCCCCAGCAGCCTCCGGATGGTGTGGAGAGGAGGATGCTGCAGAGGGAGAAGAGGCCCGCAGCTGGGAGGCTGGTCCCTGGCCCACTTTGCGCTGGCCTCCAGCTCTCAGGGAAGCCTAACTGGGAAAACCTGAAGCAGGGCTGGCAGCCCAGGATGCAGTGGGGGAAGCCCCGGGAGGAAGCAGCCAGCCTTGTTAGCGCTGACCTTGGCACCCAGCAGCTCCTGATGGATGGGGTTCGGCCTGGACAGGCCCCATGGGAGCCGCAGGCGATCCATTACAGGCCCCCTGGTCCCCATACCGCAAGCAGCAGGCTGGGGATAAATCTCTGTCTGGGCAGCCAGAGAGCCAGAGGGGAAACAGCACCGTATGAAAAATGTCTCTGTCCTGGCTCTAGCTACAAAGCTCGTGAGGAAGGAAAGGAGGGAGTACCCCAAAGAGGAAGGAACCCCAAGTGCAACCTTGTCTCAGGCCACTGCTCAGTCTGGACCCCATTCAGCCTGAGTCCCTGGAGATCCAGATTCGTGGAAGCTTGCAACCTTGAGGACAAGCGACTCCTGCCCCTGCTGGGCAGCTGGACAGATCCGGATGTTAGCCAGAACCACCACCTCTGGAATCCCCTGCAACCTTTCATGAGAGAATAGAACTCCATGCCTGTTTCCTGTGCTCGTTCCAGGAGCTGCCTAGGGTTTCAGTGGTTTTGCTCCAGCGAGAGCCGAGTCCTCAGAAGTGAGTTCAGGGTCGTGCTGAAAACTGTAACCAGTTGTTCCCAGCACATCTGGCTGTTGGGGGTCGCACAACTGCACCAGGCCACTCCCATCATCATAATTGCAGCTCAGATGAGGAGTAACGTTCTCCCCCGGGGTCTTGCTCTACCTCCTGGAAACCTGTGTGTACAGTCACCACGGAGGGAGGCTTGGTTTAACCCTGGCACTACCACCAACTGGCTCTGTGGCCTTGACCAGTTTCCTCACGGACAGAATAGGGAGGTCAGTTCCCATTCATTAGAATCGGGAGCAGTTAGTGAGATAGTGTGTAGGAAATGCCTACCGCTGCCCTCAGGGGTCACATAGGGATCAGTGGTCCTCCTGTGGGTCTCTGGAGGCCCTCTGTTGTCTCTGTCATGGCCTCCAGGAGGCGAGTTGAGGCCAGATGTGGTGTCTCCCCGGCATCTTTTCCCAGTCAACAGCAGGACTCCATTCCTGGCACCTCCTCCTTGCCCCACACACCATCCTGGAAGCTCCCCTCTGGCTACTGTCCTGTTAGCGGATCTTCTCCTAAATGTTAGTGCCATAGTTACCGTCTTTTTCTCCTCCTTTTCTTCCTCTCTTCCTCTCTTCCTTCTCCCTTCCTTCCTTCCTTCCTTCCTTCCTTCCTTCCTTCCTTCCTTCCTTCCTTCCTTCCTTTCTCTCTCCCTCTTTTTTTGAAGAGGTCTCATATAGCCCAGGCTTGTCTTGAATTCCTTATGTAGCTGAAGACGACCTTGAACTTCTCATCCTTCTGCCTCCACTTTCCAAGTGCTAGGGTTACAGCCATAAATCGCCACCATGCCTGGTCTTATCCAGTACTGGGGGTGATCAAACCATGTCAGGCAAGCACACCACCAAGTGAGCCATCCTCCCCAGCACCGCCTGGCATTTTTTAACGTGGCGCTCCAGGTATGATCCCAGCAGCAAGGGGTCACCTCCCTTGTTTTTTAATTTCTTCCTCTAATGCAGCCAAGGGACACGGTGTCTGAGGCAGCACCATGCTGCGCACCTGTCAGCAGAGTCTGTGAAGTGACAGGAATGCCTGGCTGTCCAGTCCCTTCTCAGAGTCTCAGGCAGACTCTCTGCTTTCAGTCACTGTCCCGAAGCCTGAAACAGACTGGGACCACATTTTTCCTCCAACAAAAACTTAGCCAGGACCTGGGTGTGCCAGCCAGAGACTAAGGCTCTGATGTCGTTTTTCTTTCTTTGCTGTGTTGGGGAGGGAACCCCAAGTGTCACTCACAGTAGGCCAGTGTCCCCCAGAGGAACACTGACCGCCTCAGTCTCCTGGGGCCTGGGCAACCAGAAGGGAAGCTGTCGGAAGCTGAGGTGCAGTTACTGTGGTGTGAGGCAAGCTAGATCCTGGGAAGGACCGGCGGTTGCACTCTCCTCCCAGCTCCCAGCTGGGTCTTCCCAGATCTCCTGGCTCCCCCTTGCGGTCAGCCAGGCCCCTCAGCAGCCACAGAGCCCTGCCTATGACAGCTAAGCATCTCCTTCCTCCCCTCCCAGGACTTTGGGTGTCTGGCTTGGATTTGGGTATTGGCTCCAGCAGAAGCAAAATAAGGCAGTGTGATGGATGGGTCCACCATAAATTTGATAAATAAATCCGCTTGGCAGAGAGATTCACAAGGCCTGTCAGGCGGGCAGCACTTATTAAACTGCCTGTGAAACTTCTTCCATTCTTCACTCTTGTCCCTCAGGCTGGCGATGCCTGAGAACAGGGTGAAGAGCACTGCAGGACGTCGGAGGTAGTGGTCCCTGCTTCTCATTCCTCCACCACCCCAGAGCTTTCAGCTCCCTGATCTGTCTGTCCAGATCAAACCAGCGGGATGAGCCAAGGCCTCTGTAGAAGCAATGGATTGCTACAGGCTCCATGTTCGGATCCCAGTGTGGTCGCGTGATCATGCATTCACTCAGCCAACACTCACTGAAGGCCTCTTCGGCTAAGAGCCTCTAGTCAGAACTGGAGATAGTGAGATGGGCAGAGGCAGGCCTGGAGCAGCCAGTGCAGTGAAGCCTTGGAATGTTGCCTCACAGAGTCTGAGTCTGTTGGACGTGGAAGTCAGGAGAGGAGGAAGAGGAAAGGGAAGGAAGCGACATATATGGTGTGGTCCCTAGCCCAGGACTGAACTGGAAGGTGGGGAGCCTTTAAAAGGTAGAGCCTAACTGAATGTCAAGTAACAAGCTGGTTAGCAGCAATGTGCCACATTCAGGTGGTCGGGGGGACCTCATTGAGCGCCATTATGTTTAGATGGAGTTCTGAGAACTTTCAGGAAATCTAACCTGCTGTCCTGACCCCAGGGAAAATTCCAGTATCACCCTCTGCCATGTCACCTCTGCCTGGTGTCTGTTAGTGCCTCTGTCCCTGTCACCCGCATTCAGGCTACACCAGTTCCCAGCCCCACTGCAGAGCAGGCCCAGGCGAGCGAATCTGCCTTTCCAACCCTCTGTCTCCTCTCTGAAAACATGAGAATCTAAAGGTTCTAAAGGGACACACGCACGCACGCATGCATGCATGCATGCACGCACGCACACAGACACTGTACTTCTCTTAGTGAGGATGCAAATAAGGGTTTCCAATACGGAACAGTGACAGACAGGTGTGTGTACAGTTCATCTTGCCTGTGGTCAGGGTACCCTTTGCTGGCTGAGGGATGATAGACCCCCACTGGTGACTCTCCCTGAGTGTGGCATGAGGCTCAGCTGCCTGGACTCCACCAGCTCTGGCTCAGGCTATTCCCTGGCTCCACATCTCTGACTCACTGTTACTGAGAACACAGGACCAATTAACAGCAGGAACAATTAAGATATGCGGGGGTATGGGCACCCCCTCCCCACAAGCCCTTATTAAAACACATTAATAATTAAGCAGGCCTTTAATAGCTACAATTCTGGCCTGCAGACATGTCTCTGTACAGGCCTCAGGATGCAGCCTGCTTTGAGAGCTGTGTTATGGCCTTCTGTACTGGTGATGAGGTTTGACAATCCCACCCTGGCTGGAATGCTGCCATGGGACAGTGAAGCAGAGCTGGAGAATTCCCAGTGTTTCACAGCTGACTGTAGAGGTGAAGCCTTCCCAGCTGGGGCCAGACCCTATACAAACCCTATATCCCTCATGTTCCTCTTTGAGATAAAGCCTGACCCTCCCTCGCAAGGCCATGGGGTGTACAGGTTGACCCTGCCACAGAGGAAAACGGCAGTGGTTAGCTTTGTGTATGCAAAACACTCTGATGTCTAAGTGTTAGAACAGCACTTCACAGGACAAGAAGGGACCATGGTGAGCTAAGAGATCAAGAATAGATGTGGTGGGACAGCTGTGATATCTGCACTCGGGGATGGGGGTGAGGGGTGGAGGCAGGAGGATCAGAAGTTCAAAGCCATCCTTGCCTTCATAGCAAGTTCCTAGCCAGCCTGGGACACATGTGATGCTGTTTCAAAACATCATAATAAAGCAATTATCAGTCCTCACCAGAACAAGACCCCTAAGACAGACCTGAGAGAGGCCAGGCTAGCAAGGACGGGATACAAGGAGGGCATGGGTTCTGCGCAAAGCACAGCCAGTGGGGTGGTGAGACCCAGCTGCCCAGGTTTCTCATTAGTCTAGAGGCACAAGAAGTCCACTGTTTATGTGTAGTTCTGCCTTGTTTCTTTTTAATGAAGCAACTTATTCAAACTTTTGACACTGTGTGTGTGTGTATGATATGGGTATGTAATGTGTGTGGTGTGTGATCTGTGTGTGTGTGATGTGGGTATGTGATATGTGTGTAATGTGGGTATGTGATATGTGTATATGATCTGTGTGTACGATGTGTGTGATGTGGGTATATGATATGTGTGTGTGATGCGTGGGTGTTATGTGGATATGTGATGTATGTGTGTGATGAGTGTGTGATGCGTGTGGGTGTGTGATGTGTATGATGTGGGTGTGATGTGTGTGTATGATGTGGGTATGTGATGTACGTGTGTGATGAGTGTGTGATGTGGGTGCACACTGAAAATGCCATGGCACAAACGTGGAGGTCAGAAGACACCCTCAGGTGTTGGTGCCTGCCTTCTACCTTGGTTGAGACAGATCTCGCATTTCCACTGCTTACACCAGGCTAGCACACCCTGGAGCCCTCCCTCAGTTTCTTCCGGTCTCTGTGGGAGGATTGCAGGTACAGATGCTTGTCAGGTTTCCATGGGTTCTAGGGTCCCAACTCGGGTCTTCACTCTTGCCCGGTGATTCCCAAGCCTTCTCTCCAGCCCTCTCTCCTTTTTAAAACTTATTACACGAGACAAGGGAACCTCTCTGCCTTGTCCCTGTCCCTCCTCCTATTGTGCCCATGGGCCATGTGGCCCTGTCTTCCAGACGCCTGCTCAGAGCTCTACTTTTTTGGGGGGTGGGTCCAAGACTGGTGATTACAAGGCACCTCTCCTACTTAAAAGTAGGACTCTCACCACCGAGGAAGTAACTGAGGGATTCCAAAGTTGGGCTTGACACCCACATGGCACAGGAGGCTGCATGAGCCTGAACTTGGGGGTGTCTGGCAAAGAGGGGTACACCCGTGGGAAACATAAAAGGTGGGGTCTGCATTCAGCCTTTGCACTCTCTAGGATTTCTTGTAGTTACCATGGCTTAGCATGCTATTTCCCACTTGGTGAATCTAGTCTGTCTGAGACTTTGTTTTAACACATCTTACAGGAATGTAGGTACTGATCATTTACTTCATTATTTATTTATTGGGCCAAATCACTCCCACAATTCTTTTGCCTTCCAGTATAATCTGATTTGGTTTTCAACATGCTTTTAAAGTAAAGAAATAAATACAGCGGAGGCTTGTTAAAGCTGATCACCAGGGAATGGGCCTTGAACCCATAACTTTAAAGTAATAGCCCCATTACAGGGCGGGGCGATGGGTTTTTAACTGTTCCCAGGCATTTAAGTCAGAAGGGTGAGGGGCTTGCCACACAGTCTGGGCAGCTCCAAGTCCTTCCCGAGGCCATTTAACCTCCATTTACAAAGAAATAAAGCGAAATTGATGCTGATCAGGCCGGCTGGGGGATATTTCTGATCCATAAAAGCCCTCTGTCTGCAATTTGTGGAGTGGCCCTGTCACATGGGAAAGGCCTCACTGATAAAGATAGAGCTTTATGGCCCGATACTCTAGGCTAACAGCAACCTAATTCCACATTTTCATTTCTCTGCAATTAATGTTAATGTCGACTACGAAATTGTCATTAAATACCATTTTAAAATCCATTCAATTTGCATATGCAAAGCTCATTTACCATCACAGGAGATGCAGCCGGCACTTCATCACGGCTTTGCCCTGGAATTGTGGCCACTCCGTTTTATAGCAATTTAAGATTTTTATATTGGGAACTGATGATAATGCATGGCCTTTTTGAAACCAGCTGACTTGAAGGATGGAAAGCTGAAGCCCCCCAGGGACCAGAGGTTCTGGGTGTCTGTGCCATGCCTACATTAGAAAAAGGGGGACCCTAGGGAGGAACCCCAGATAAGGAGCCTGCCACCTGACTGTAGGCCTGGCTCCATCAGCGGCAATGCTGTGTGACCTTGGAGTGCCCTCCTCACCTCTCTGAACTCTCTACTTCTCCTGTTTTCAATAAGAGCTCCCAGTCAAGTGATTGCTAATGTACATTCTAATATTAAATGTTTCAAAATAGAAGTCCACTTAAGAATCTGGGCCAGGCTCCGACTTGTATGAATTTGAGGAGGTCAGTTAACCCCTCCCGGATTCCTGTGGGTAGATAGGACCTCTACTAGTCTCCAGTGAATGTCTAATGAAGGTTCATAGAAAAATGGGGAGAGAGAATGAGGTTACTGGTATGGCTCCCCTACTACACAGGAGGAGGGAACAAAATCCCCAGCGAAAAAGATTGTCAAAACTCAAGACACAGCGATCACCTTCTAGAAGCCCATATATAAAACAGGAGAAAGTAGGAAGAAGTTCAGAGAGGCAAGCAGAGCTCCCACGGTCACACAGCAGGTAGTTCACTGAGCTGAGCTGAACCAAGCTGGCAGGCTCCTTGTCCAGTGGCCCCTCCTTTGGGGACTTGGGAATAGAGACAGAACTGGTACCAGAGGCTGACTCTTGACCCAGACTCCTCCCCTGATACCAAACTGTCTTGAGGATTACAGGATGGGCTACCATGGTAACTCTACAGTCTGCAGATGAGGAGGGCACCTTCACGAGGTTGGACTGCCGTGATCCGAGAACCCAGGTGATCTGTCCAACTCAGAAGCAACTTTCCCACGTGTCATTACCACATCGAAGTGGTGTTTGCTCCACCCGTGACCTTGGGCTATCGGGCCCGAAGGAGACGGTGCTTAAAAAGAGAGGAGAGAGGGGTTACGGAATGGGCGGAACAGTCCTTAAAATTTCCTGCTTCACTGAAAGCTATGCCGGAGACTCAAGTCTGTAGGCTGAAGACAGACGCCCCAACATTACAGAGGAACTTAGGATGACTGTCCAGGCAGCCAGATGTCTCTGCCATTTCTAGAGTTATGAAAGTTGCTTGCAATGTACTTCCTGTTTACTCAGATAATATTATATCCTTCTGGGGTCTTTGATGGAGTTGAAGACTAGATAGTTATAGTTGTAGTTTTCAAATATAATAGATAATAGAATATTTTCTTTAATTTTACCAAATACAAATAGACTAGATATTATAACTCTAATTCTTGCTTGATAACTGTTTTGTTATATATAATTTTACTATGTTAAAGCTAAAACCTTCCTTTTTGACTAGGTAGAAAAGGGGAAGTGCTGTGGGATGTCTTTCTTATGCTGTGAATATGTGTGGCTCCCATTGGATAATAAATAAAGCTGTTTTGACCTATGGCAAGAAAGCTTACAGCCAGGAGGGAAATCCAAGCAGAGATACAGAGAGAAGAAGGGCAGAGTCAGGAGAAACGCCAGCCCACCACCAAAGGAGCAACAAGATACCAGCACACCAGTAACGCCATGGCCATGCGGCAACATATAGATTAATAGGAATGGGTTAATTTAAGATGAAAGAGTTAGTAAGAAGCCTGAGTCATAGGCCAAGCAGTTTATAATTAATATAAGCCTCTGAGTGATTATTTTGTAAGTGGCTGTGAGACCTTGGGTGGGAGAGATTTGTCCGGACTGCTGGGCAAGGCAGGACCTGAGAAACTTCCGTCTACACCACATTCCAGGTTCTAAGGGTGTTGTGCACAGAATGCATTTCTAATGGGAGGTTGGCATGTTAATGATAAGGGGCTGCTGGACTGGACTCTGAAGAATGAGAGCATTTTTTCCTGGTGAGATGGTGTAAACTGAAGTTCCCAGGAAAAGCTGCTTGGGTATTAAACATTCTACAAGGCTGATTGACTGACTTTAAGGATTGCAGAGAGTTGGAATGTTGCAGGTCCAGAGCCAGATTTCTTGGGCTATTTTTAGCCCCCTTTCTAGCCCTTCCTTGCCCATGTGTGTCTGAGCTAACAGCCTTTTGTAAGGTACACACAGAACCCCTCTTCCACCAATCCAAAGATTAAGAATGTCGTCAGATGGCATCTAAGACCTGAGCAGAGGCTTCCCTGCTAGGGAGCGGGTGGACTTTTGGGGGTGAGCTTCAGTTTGGGAAGAGGAGCAACAGGAGGGACAGTGGCTGACAGTGACAGGAATGTGCCCATCCCCACGGGTTAAAATGATAGGTCTTGTATCGCATGATTTTACCACAATAAACACATGAGAGGAAAAAGAGATTCCAGCCAACCAGCAAGCAACAAACAAAACAGGAGAGGAGTGGTAGAGCCAGTTCCTGGGGGCAGGGAATCGGATATCTGAACAGCCAAGCTTGAGCCCATGGCCTTCCCTGGAGTCAGGGTGAAATGGGTACCCATAATGCACATGAGCTGATGTAGGGGAAAAAATATGGAGAGAGACACTCTCGTGGAGGCCGGCATGAGTCTGCAGAACTAGGGAGGTCTGAGGTGACTGATCTGAGCTCCAGACTGGTCATGTCTTTGCTGTAGAGTCCATTGCACTGATATTAGAAGTGACCCTTGTGGTCTATGTGATCATAGGACCAGAGAGCTCGTTTCTCAGGGTAACCCATGCTTCCGGGGTACAGGCTAGATTTTCTACATTTGTCTGATAGTTTGCAGCAGGAGAGCTTTCATTTCATAAGTCAAACACTAATAATACAGTTTACTGTGGAATAGTCAAAAAAACAAGATTTACTTTTATTTTACGTGAGTGAGTGTTTGCCTGCATGCATGTATGTGCACCATATGTGTGCAGTGCCCACAGAGACCAGAAAGCATGTCAGGTCCCCTGGAACTGGAGTTACACATGGTTGTAAGCCCCATGTATGTATGTACATGCTGGGAACTGAACCTGGGTCTTCTGCAAAAGCAACAAGTGCCCTTAACCACTGCTGAGCCATCTCTCCAGCCCCTAATCTCCTTGCTCTTGGGTTACATTTTAAATTGTATCATCTTAACCACCGACACAGCTCATGTGCACCGAGGGCTCACTGTGTCCAGCTGCGATAATCGAGTCTTCAATGAAGTTAAGTCTTAAAACCTCTTAGCAAGGAGGCAGCAGGCACTGTTATGATCCCACTGTACAGGTACGGGAACTGAGGCAAGGTTCCTGGCTAGCCACAGTCCAGACTCAAGTCCTCATACTTTCGTGGTGGGCACTTGGCTGTCTGAACCCTCTTTCCAGCCCCAGTTGGTAGATTTTGTTTTTTTTTTTTTAAGACAGGGTCTTATGTAGCCTAGGCTGGCCTCAAACTTGCTGGCAACTTAGACAAGAATGACTGTGAATTCCTGTCCTCCTGCCCCTACCTACAAAGTACTCTGACTGCAGGTGTGTGCTACCACACCTGACCAATGACCTTGAATGAGAAAAATCTTCAGCCAGTGTACAACTGTTCCTGTTCCCTGGTGGTCTTGTCACCCTCGTTAGCCACAGAGAAGGTAGGAGCTGGGTTCCCTGACCTTACCGTGAACGGATCCCAAAGGTCACGTTGGGAGGGGCAGGGGGTGGCTCCTTCTGTCGCCGCTCCTCCTGGTCGCTGATTCGGATGTCGTTAAGTTCACGATAGAGCATATTTTCCCGGGCAGTCACCAGGCCAGCTTTGACAGCCCCACGGTTCATGGCAATATAGTTCCGGGTCAGCTCGTGGGGGCATGTGGGTTGCTGCTTAAACACATTCCAGTGCCCAATGGCTGCAGGCAAGGAAACAACAGGAGGGTGGGTGTCATGGGAGGAGAGGGTACAGGGCTCCCATCACAGGGGACAGTGCTGCCTGGCCCTGGCCAGCAACGTCTCCCGGAGATCCTGGCCAGCAAGGTCTCCCGGAGATCCCAAAGCAGGAATGTGACGGTCAGCTTCAATTGTCAACTTAGTTTCAAGGAGAGATTTTCTACATGGGGTTAGCCTGTGGGGGTTGTCTTAACTAAGTTAATTGATATGGGAAGATCCAGTCCACTCTGGGCGGCACCATTCTTAGGCAGGGGGTCCTGGACTGTGTAAGAGTAGAGACGTCAAGCTGAGCACAGGCAGGCATGTGAGCAGGTGTGCATTCACTCTCTCTGCTCTTGACTGAGGATGTAATATGTCTGTCCATCTGCTTTATGCTTCTGCCACTGACTCCCCTGCAGTGAGGGGATCCCCTGTAGTAACCTGGGATTCTGAGCTAAATAAGCCCCCCTTCCCCCTAAACTGTTTGTTGTCAAAGTTTTGTTTGTTTGGTTGGTTTTTCCCAAGACAGGGTTTATCTGTGTAGCTCTGGCTGTCCTGGAACTCGCTCTGTAGACCAAGCTGGCCTAGAACTCAGAGATCTTCCTGCCAGTGTTGAGACTAAGAATGTGTGCCACCACTGCCTGGCTTTGTTGTCAGAATATTTTATCACAACAAAAACCAAACCAGTTGGCTTTGACTTCCAGTGGGACCTCAGGGGTTGGCCCTGAGACTGTTCGATGCTTACCTCTTGGTAAAGAACAAGGACAACCACACTGGGGGAATCTTTGATGGTCCCCTACCCCTCACTCCTGAACCCCTCATGTCTCTCCTCTTTGGCCGTGGTCTTACCACTGGGACACCAGCTCTTTCCCTCTTTTTTCCCTCTGTCCCTGCCAAGCAGCTTTACCCAAGCTGGCTGAAAACGGGGTTTGAGTCTCTCCTGCAAATGAGTCCTCTTGGGTTGGGGATTTAGCTCAGTGGTAGAGCGCTTGCCTAGCAAGCTCAAGGCCCTGGGTTCGATCCTCAGCTCAAAAAAAAAAAAAAAAAAAAAAAAAAAAAAAAAAAAAAAAGAGTCCTCTCCAATCTCTGTGCTCCCAAGGACATCCACTCACCTTCAGGAACCCCTCCATCCAGCCCCCGGATGTAGAGTCCGTAATTGAAGTTGATGCCAGGCAGGCTGCAGCTTCTCTCCCTAGGCTTGCCAAGCTCTGCCTGTTGAAGGAAGAGGGCTGAGGTAAGAGGTGGAATCTTAGACTTAGCGGGAGTGAGCACAGTCTCCCCCAGCAGTAGGGGGCTGATAGGGCTCTTCCTGTGAGGGGCAAGCAAGCTGCACATGGAGTCCTGAAGCATCCACACAGCAGAGCAGCTAGCTGAGTCTGGAAGTCCAGACCCATTATCCTGGAACAGGAAAAAAAGTTCAGAAAAACTGAAGGAGGAGACAGGACACTGTGGACACTGCATACTGGCCGAGGACAGCCCAGCCGAGCACAGGCGCCCACAGGGAGCCGCTTCCTCTTGAGTTCTCACCTGGGGGCGGGCATGGGAACTCATGTCACCCTCTTGGCATCTGGATAGTGAACCCTACTTTCTGAATGTGCAGAAACATCTCCCAGGATGTCATCACTATCAGCCACAGACCTCCCCCCACTTTATAGACAAATCACCCACAACTCCTAAGGGATGAGGAGTCTGTCCAGGACAGGCAGACTTAGCCTATGTGAGGAACGAGGACCCTCACATAGGAATGAGCAACGAACCCACAGTAGGGAAAGCTAGACCATTTCTTCTATGATCTTGCAAGATTGGGAGCCACCCTACACAGTGGTGGACATGCCTTGAGCACAGAGCAGTCATGTAACCCCGGGGGCTGCTCCTGCTCCTGCCCTCCTTTTCCTTGGGAGTATCGGGAGTGGGGGGAAATGGGGAGCAGTGGGGGTGTACATATCAGCTGCTTACATTTCTCTATTTCTTTCTCTTTTTTTATCATTTATTTATGGAGGTGAGTGTGGCAGACAGAGGGTGTCTTAGTCAGGGTTACTATTGCTATTGTGAAACACTGTGACCAAAAGCAAGTTGGGGAAGAAAGGATTTATTTGGTTTACATTTTTACATCATAGGCCACCATGGAAGGAAGTCAGGGCAGGAACCTGGAAGCAGAAGCTGATGCAGAGGTCATGGAGGGATGCTGCTTACTGGCTTGCTCCCCATGGCTTGCTCAGCCTGCTTTCTTATAGAACCCAGGACCACCAGCCCGGGAGTGCCCCCCCTACAATGAGCTGAGCCTTTCCCCATCAATCACAAATTAAGAAAATGCCTTACAGGCTTGTCTCCAGGCAGATCTCAGGGGGGCATTTTCTCAGCTGAGGTCCTCTCCTCTCAAATAACTGCAGCGTGTACCCAGTTGACAGAAGACTAGCCAGCACAGGACAGCCTGTGGGACTCGCTTCCCTCCTTCCATGAGAGTTCCAAGAACTGAACTCAGGACGTCAGGATTGGCAGCAAGCGCTTTTACCTGCCGAGCCTGCTTGTCCTCTATTTGTCTTTTCTCAACCGAGACTGCATGCGTTTATCTCTACTTTTTACACCACCACCACCACCCCGTTTATTTTAAAGCTTTTTAGACATGTGAACTCCGTCACATCTGTATACTGTTAAACAAACTTGGCTGCTAACAATATTTGACTTGCTGGGCGGTGGTGGTGCACGCCTTTAATCCCAGCACTCGGGATGCAGAGGCAGGTGGATCTCTGTGAGTTTGAGGCCAGCCTGGTCTACAGAACAAGTTCCACGACAGCCAGAAAACCCTTTCTCTGTGGTTACACAGAGAAACCCTGCCTTGAAATACAATAATAATTTTTGACTCTAATCTTCTAGTGGGTGGGCATAGCTTGACTAGCAGGTGCCTGCAGGGACTCGGTGTTTCTGATTTTTCTCTAGGTGGGCAGTTGTCTTGACAGTGGACCACTCTATGCTGTTCCCTACACTAGGACTGACTTCTTTCTTAATCTCCACACCCCTCTAGAACGTAAGTTCCCCGAGGCTGGAGGCCTTGCCCTGTCAAGCACACAGAGCATCTCCTACACCTTCTTCTTCACATGTGAGTACTCTCCTGTGGTTCTTCCCGTGCCTGCTCTCATTCACTTCTCACAACCATCTAGGGCAGTGGTTCTCAACCTGTGGGTCACAACCCCTCTGGGGAGTCAAACAACCCTTTCACAGGGGTCACCTAAGACCATCAGAAAACACAGATATTTACATTAGGATTCATAACAGTAGCAAAATTACAGTTATGAGGTAGCAATGAAAATAAATTTATTGTTGGGGGTCACCACAACATGAAGAACTGTATTAAAGGATCGCAGTGTTAGGAAGGTTGAGAACCACTGATCTGGAGGCTCAGGGCTCATCACCCCCACTTTTCAGATGGGGAGGGTGAGACTGCATATGGCCATGGATAGGAGAGGCTGAGTCTAGGGGGAATCCCAGTTTTCCATCTTCAGCCCATGAGCTGAGTAAATGTCAGGGCCATGTGGCTTTCTGGTGCTGTCAGTCTGTGGACTGTGGACACACTCTTGCTGGTGTAACCATGGTCACAGGCTGAGAGTACCCCCTAGTGGCCGGGATTATGTCTCCCAGGATTGGCCCACGTTGGGCCGTTCTGAGGATCTGGCAGCTTCCAGCTTACAAAGTGTTCCATGGTGTCCCCCCAGCTTGTTGGGGCGTGGAGGAGCAGAAGTTGGGGAGTGCCCTTCAGGACTGCTCACAGCTCTGGCTGGCTGTCAGGACCTCACCTGCAGCCCTTGCTGCCTCTGCAGCTTTGGCCGTTCAGTAGCCCTGCGGCTGAGGCAGAGTATCCGTCAGCCGAGGGACCAATAGGCATCCCGGCTCCATCTCCTATACTCCTGGTCCGCCATTTACCCTTCAAGCCCTGTTTCTGCTGCCACACCCTCATTCCCAAGCTTAAAGTGTCCCCTCCCTCCTCTGAGTGTCTGTACTTTCCTGAGATGGGATCTTATGTAACATAAGCTGGCCTCAAGCTCACCGAGACAAGGATGATCTTGAATTTCTGATCCTCCTGCCTCCACTTCCCAAGTGCTGGGATTCCAGGCTTGAGTTGCCATGCCCAGTTTGTGTAGGGCTGGGGATCAAACCCAAGGCTTTGTGCATGCTAGGCAGTATCGTTCTTACATCCTCTCCCACTCACTTGGGGCTTGGAAGAACCCTCCTTCATTGCCAGGAACATACATACTAGGCCCTCTTGTATACGAGTCATACAGTCCCTGAAGCTCCTCTTCTTGGTGACACATGGCAGGTATGCAATAGGTGCCCTAGATAAAAAGCCCATTGGCTTGGAGTAATAGTTTGGTGCTTAAGAGTGTGTACCACTCTTGTAGAGGTCCCAACCAACATTGAGAGGCTTGCCACTGCTTGTAATTCCAGCTCTAGGGGATCTGATGCCCCCTTCTGGACTCTATGAGTACTGCACTCAGGTGCACATACCCAAATACAGACACATACATTCACATAAATAAAAATAAATACTTTTATTTTTTGAGAGAGGGTCTTACTATGCCTTACTATGCCTGGAACTCACCATGTAGGCCAAGCTGGCTTTAAATCCACAGAAATCTGCCTGCCTCTACCTCCCAAGTGATGGGATCAAAGGTGTATACCACCATGTCTGTTACTATTACTAAAAATAAGTAATCTGTAAAAGCTTCTTGGGAGAAGCCTCTGGGATGGCAGTCTAGACAGGTTCCTTGTCTTTCAAGGTCATGGTCCCAAGGCCCATAATGGTATCTCCCACAGCATGCTGTTCCTTGACAGCATCACTCTGCAAAGGCAGAAGCAGAGGGCCACATGCCATGAGAGTCTGTCATGTGAATGCCAAGAACAGGCTGTCCACAGAGGCAGGAAGGTGCGAGGCTTCTGGGTCAGGGTTGGATGGCGAGTGAGGGATGGTGGGGCTGACTAAGGAACAGTTCCCTAGGAGGAGAGAAAAGCGTGCTGCAGCTGATGGTGTCGGCAGTTGTATGACACTGGTTAACCTAAGGGCCATTACATCTTACACACTGAGAAGAGGTGAACTGGGTGCTATGATAATTACATCTCAAACAAAGCCATGGGCGAAGTGTGAAGGAAAGTAGTTAAGTCAGCAATTGCCTGGTGTTTGGCTAGCTCCACCCTGTCTCCTGGAGGCCGTGTGTCCTACGGAGGCAGTGATGCAGTGTGTGTGTGTGTGTGTGTGTGTGTGTGTGTGTGTGTGTGTGTGTGTGTGAGTGTGTGTGTGTGTGTGTGTGTGTGTGTGTGTGTGTGTGTGTGTGTAGGGATGGGGGGATGCATGCATGTGTGCTTGTATGTGCATGTGCATGGAGGTTGGGGACAACTGCTGTGGGACGGTCTGTATGTCAAAGTGCTCTGATTGGTCAATAAATAAAACACTGATTGGCCAGTGGCTAGGCAGGAAGCATAGGCGGGACTAACAAAGAGGAGAATTGCGAGAACAGGAAGGTGGGGGGAGTCACTGCTGGCCGCTGCCATGACAAGCAGCATGTGAAGATGCCGGTAAGCAATGAGCCACGTGGCAAGGTATAGATTTATGGAAATGGACTAATTTAAGCTATAAGCACAGTTAGCAAGAAACCTGCCACGGCCATACAGTTTGTAAGCAATATAAGTCTCTGTGTTTACTTGGTTGGGTCTGAGCGACTGTGGGACTGGCAGGTGACAGAGATTTGTCCTGACTGTGGGCAAGGCGGAAAACTCTAGCTACAGACAACCCTAGGTACCATTCTTCAGGACACTTTCCACCTTGTTTTTGCCACAGAATCTCACTGAGCCGGTAGGTTGCCCATTAGGTTGAGCCTGGGGATCCTCTTGCTGCCTCCGCTTCCCCTGCCCTGGGACCCCAGACATGTACCACCACGCTCACTTTCTGCATGAATTCTGGGGATCAAACTCAGGTCCCTGTGCTTGGAGGGCAAGTACTTTACCAGCTGAGCTATTTGCCCAGCCCTGCCTGTTTGTCTGTTAATAGTCACTTTAACATTTTTTAACAATATATACGGATTTTTAAGAGGGTGAAACAACTCAGTTGATCTTAACATGACTCGAAATTTGTGATCACATATTTATAGGTTACATTTGGTTCCCCCAGTACCCAGCAATACAGTAGATGCTAGCAAACACGGCTTGGATAAGGGCATGAATGAACTAGGCCTGTGGTAAACCAGGTGCTAACAAACACACTACAGACGGCAGCAGGCTTTTTTGGACTGCCAGCCCCCAAATCATGACACAGAGACTTATTATTAATTATGAAAGTTCAGCCTTAGCTTTGGCTTGTTTCTAACTAGCTCTTATAATATAAATTAACCAATTTCTATTAGTCTACATGCTGCCACACAGCTTGTGGCTTTTACCTCCCTTCCTGCATGTCCTGATTCTTCTGCCTTTCTTCTCCCCCGAGACCTCTCTGTCCCCAGAAGTCCCGCCTAACCTCTTCCTGCCTAGCTATTGACCATTCAGCTCCTTATTAAACCAATCAGTGACACATTTTCACACAGTTTGAAGGAATAGTCCACAACAACACACACTAGATAACATAAACATCATTAGTTCTTTCTAGATGCTCTAAGGCTGGGAAGCCCCAGATCTAGACAGCAGCTCATCAGGTCTGGGGAGGACCTGCCTCCCTGGTCAGCGAATGGCTACCCTTCACTTGAAGCCCCACAGGAGGAGAATACAGACCTGAAATTCTCCTCTGCTTCCTAGAAGGGCACAAATTCCACTGTGAGCACCCCGCCCCAGACCTGACTGTCTCCCCAAGGCTCTGTCTGTCAATATCCCTGGAGGTTAGGATTGTCACGAGTGAATTTGGAGAACACAGCACACCTCCCAGAGGAGTCTCTGTTCTTCCCACAAGCAGCTGGCCAATCCTCTCTCTCCCTCTTCCTCCACATCTCAAATCTCAGACCCCAATCTCCCTCGAGAGCTGGGGGTTCTGGGTTCTAGGCAGGCACGTTGCTGTGTGGTTTGGTTTTAAATTCCTTCCACACAGCTCACTCTGGCTATAGATGAAGCTCTGGCCTCTCGCTTGTTTATGAAAACTGGTGTCGCCAACGACTGCTGGGAAGTTAATTAAAATATGGCTTCTCTGCAAGGCCCTGCCTCCCTCAGGGTAGGTGCAGGTGGGCCGACTTCCAGCTGGAAGAGGAACAATGGACAGACTCGCTGAATGCCACCTTCAGCAAGGGGCAGGTGCCTCAGTCTCCATGCTCTGCACACCTGTTGCCTGGGACTCAGCAAAGAGAGACTTCTGGCCATCAGAAATCACCTTTGGGGCGGGGCTTGCTTGTATTTACTCCACAGATCTTCAGTTTGCTCCTTTTTCACACCGAGCCCTGTGCTGTGAGGTCTGAGATCAAAGTAGCCAGGTAGCCTTGCTCTTCAGAAGTGAACTGTCATAGAAAGGACCCAATGACAGTCAAGAGTACCAGCAGTGCAATGAGGAACACTCAGACGCTTCACCTTAAAACCTCCAAGGCTACAAAATGAGACACGTTATTTGTGACACATGGTCTGAAACTCGTGTTCATCCTATATAAAGAGCAGTCACAAATCAATACAAAGGAAAAACATGTCTGTAGAAAAATGAGCAAAAGACTTGAATAGACACTTCATTAAGAAGATGTCTGAATAGCCAAGGCCCACACATCAAGGTATTCAACCTCGGCAAAGCACAAAATAAAAGTTCAATGGCACTGTCAAGATCTGAAGCAATCAGAACACTCACGATATGTGGGATTGTGAACTGGCACAGCCGTGGGAAACCTGGTATTAGCTATTAGAGCCGAGCGTCTGCCTAGCCTACGATCTGAGCGTTATGTCATGGATAGCCACAGTGGCTCATCCTCACTGTCAACCTGGCTGGACTTACGGTTCCCTACGAGGCATGCTTCGAGCGGCACCATCCTATGGGCTGCAGGCCCAAACAGAACAAAAAAGGAGAAAGCTAGCTGGACTCCTGACTCGGCTTTCTGACTGCGGATGCCACGTGACCGGCCACCTCACGCTCCTGTCACTATGCTTCCCCACCATGACGGACTGTGCCCTCAAGCCAGGAGCCAGGACAAACCCTTCCTCGGCTAAGTTGTTTTGTTTCCCCCAGGGTATTTGGTCACAGCAACACGAAAACAGCAAACACAACACTGGAGAAGTACGCGTGTGTACACACTCCGAGACATCTGTAAATGATACTAACAGTTCTGCGCAGGTTAGCGCCAGAAACCCTACCTCACCCCCACCGCACCCCCACCGCACCCCCACTGCACCCGGGGCAGCTAAAACAGGACAGCAGTAGTTTTCCTTTCTTTCTTTTCTCCCTTCTTTCATTCATTCCTTCCTTCCTCCCTCCCTTCCTTTCCTTCTTTCATTCCTTCCTTCCTCCCTCCCTCTCTTTCCTTCCTTCCTTTCTCTCTCTCTCTCTCTCTCTCTCTCTCTCTCTCTCTCTCTCTCTCTCTCTCTCTCTCTCTCTCGTGTGTGGGTCTGTGCCTGTGTGTATGTTTTGAGACAGGGTTTCTCTGTGTAGCTCTGGCTGTCCTGACACTCGCTATGTAGACGATCCAGCTGCCTCTGCCTCACAGCCATTCCCAGACAGCACTTGGTACTGGGAGAAGCCCAGGCTGAAGCTACTGTCTGATATGTGGACTAGTGGAGAGAGATGTGGAAAGGCCACTTCAGAAAACAGTGCTTACATCGGCTGGACGTGGGGTGGTTAAGTCTTACTGAGTCTGATAAAGTGGTCAGGAAAAGAGAGACACGTGTTTCAAACTGGCATTTTCTGGAGAATCCAGCAGGCACCCAGGGAAGGCAGAGGAGCCCAGCTAATGCTCTGCAGCTCTCCAGAGGCTGAGGAGAGAAACAGCCCGACAGAGGGGACCCTGGGTCCCTCCCTGGGCTGTTGGACACCAGCTGAATGTGGCATGGTGTGCTGGGGGGGGGGTGACCCTGAATGCTAGACTAGGACAAACAGGTGGTGACAGGTGTCTGAGGCCAGCTGCCACTGTGCTGCAAGGAGACTGGAGGCCTGGCGGTCACCTGCTCTTCCATGGCAACCTCACTCTGACATCTGTGGAGCCGATGCCACTCAGTCACAAATCTCAGCTTTGATGGGCCACGTGGGTCCCCAAACAGCCTGCCTCTCATATTAAGAAAGGACAAGAGATGGCCACTTGCAAAAGAGGTCTCTGGGCCAGCAGTCAGGCTGCGCTGTGAAAAGGTCCTGCGTAGGCAGCCTGGCAGCTTGTTGGGCCTTGCGGATGTTGGGAGCACCCTCCCTAGACGAAGAACTGATGTGCAGTCTTTAGTGAAGAGAAACAAGGAAAAGAATAAACATTTATTATTTCCTGTGTGCAAGGCGTGCACGATGCCCTGTGAACTCGGAGAATGCCTTATGTGGGGTTACTCTTCCCATTTTACAGATGAGCAAACTGAATCTTAAAGAAGTCTTACGAGGGGCTGAAGCAATGGCTCAGTGTTTAGAGTGCTTGCTGCTTTTGCAGACAGCCTGGGTTCAGTTCCCAGCACCCACACCAGGTGGCTCACAACTGCCTGAAAGCCTAGCTATAAAGAATCTGTCCCTTCCTCTGACCTCCGAGGGCACTGCACACATGTAGCATACACTCACACATAGGCATGCATACACATGAATAAAAATAAAATCTTAAGAAAACAAATGGAAGTCTGTATCTGATCCAGTCTAGTCGTAAAGGGGTGAGCTGGATTAAAGTCACCTCTCTGTCTTGGCGCACACAGCCCCTCACCCCTGTAAGGGAGGATATATCTTTCCCACTGGACAGATGGGAGACAAAAGGTCAGGAAGAGAGAAAAACTAAAAAAAATCGTATCCGTCTCAAATCCTGCCTTCCTCATTCTTACAACTGACTTTTAAGACAGCTCACCCAAGTCCTCAAGGTCTGCAAGAGGCACATCTTAGTTTTGCACGTCAGAGAACTGCGAACTATCCGGAAGCCACTTCAGCATGGCTCCCTAACCTTCATCCCTCATCCCAGGGCTGTTCACTGCAGGGAGCAGAATCCCAGCTCCAGACTGGCCACCCCGCCCTCCCCAGCCTCCTTCAAAGCCCTCTTTGCCGGAGTTTCCTCTGTCACTGAGTGGCTTGGCTGGAATACAGCTCTGGGTGACAGCTGTCCCCATCAGCAGACAGCTTCATTAAACCTTATTAACATGTCATCCCTCTCCGCCTTAGTCCCATCCTCTGCTCTAATTAAAACCATCTCTCTTCCCGTCCCAGGGGGTCCCGGGATTCTCCCAGTCCTTCTACAACAGCAGCTTCCTCCAGCTCCCCAACACAAGGATCGGAGCTCTGGAAAACCACCCCCCAGCAAGGGCTGGTCGGCAGCTCCGGAACCGCCTAAGGCTGGTGGCCCTGTGAGAACCACAGGCGCCTCCCCCAGGCAGATACAGGTGACGTTTCCCACGGGCAACTGCCTCACTCTGAAGTTCCCTGGGACCAGAGAAGTGGCTGAGCCTTGAAGCCCCAGCACCTCATACCCTTTTATATCCTCGGTGAGTGTTCATTTCCAGTCGAGGATGTGAAAACAGGTGCCGTGGCCGGCGTTGGCACTTGGGTAGTCCAAACTGAATTTGCTCTAGACAGATGGGGAGATGTGTTCATTTTCCAAAATGGCACACATGTGTTTATTTATGACAGGGAGATAGGTGCCTGAGTTCCAGACCCACCTTAGGTGTCCATCCCAAGAGAGCGAGCCCCCCAAATCATCAGCCGCCCTCACTTCCTGGTTACCACATACAGTATAACCTGTTGTCTCCTTAGCCAGCATCTAAACAAAATAGATGCTTGGTCTGGAACTATAAAGCCTCCCCTTCACTGTCCTGCATCCTATTAGAACTGAGAGAGGTGAAATCCCAGTTACTGCCCAGTAGTTATTAAATAAATATCCGTGTACCATCCCACTTCTGAATACATATGCACACACATACCCTGTGCCTGTGCTCAGGGTAGTTCATTACTGTAAAACAACTTAAGATCTTCCAATGAAAAGCACAATATAAATGCAAATTGTGATCGCTATTAGCATAGGGATATTTATTTATTTCCATAATGAGAGCCTCAGATAAACAATCACGGGAAGTGAGGCGCATTATGCATCAAAGGACCCAGGCAGCCTGGGCTTTGAGTGGTGTGCATTGTCTGAACACTGCATAATATACCAGAAGCCACACACCGGAAGAACACATTCACACATGATCAAAGTTGTGTAAGATAACATCAAACAAACCAAAAGAGGCACAGCAGGACTCAGCATTTTACATACAGCACCACCATCCAGACATGTTGTTTGTTATTTTTTTTAATGCTTTCCTTCCTTCCTTCCTTTCTTTCTATCTTTCTTTTTTAATACAGGGAGGAACAGAAAAGCACAAATGCTGTGTGAGGGTATGTGGCTAGAGATGTCACTTTTCTCATTAAAAAATAAGAAAAGGCAGCTCAGTTGGCAGAGTGCTTGCCAAAGGTGCACGGGCCCTGGGCTCCGTCGCCAGCCCCACAGGAAACAGCTGTAGTGGTCCACATCCCATAATCTCAGCACTGAGGAGGTGGAGGAAGGTAGGAGCAGGACGTTCGGTCCAGTTTGGTCTCCAGGAGACTCTCTCAAAGTAGCAACGCTTTTAAAAGGACAAAAAGCAGGGTCTTTTATGCATGTATTTTATTTTATATTATATATATATTGAGACCAGGTGAGACGATGGTTTCATCACCACACTGCAGCCCATCGATGGGAGGGACCAAGGTGGCCAGAGTGGGTTCCATGTCCCTGGAGTTTTCTATGCCCCACCCCATGTCCTCACCCACTAAGCGTCCTCAGCAGAGAAGTTCCCGGACCGAGCCCAGCAGGCATGCTCATAGCTAAGATCTCCACGGTGCCTCTCCAGCCCAGGTTTGGGACAGCAGGCACACGGCTGCTCCAGACCCCTAGGTCCAGCCCAGCCGCTCTATTCAAGCCCTTCCCTGTTTCTCATGGCCCTGGGCTGCCTGGACCTCACAGCCTGCCTACCTGGCTGCCCGGCTGTTCCCCAGAGCAGCCAGCCTCCCTCTGTGAGCCCCCAGCTCAGCTCTTAGTCTGATGTATGGCCCTCGCCCCGTGAGGCGGTCACGGTGACAGAGCCCTGGTGCTCTCTCCCCTCCCCCTCGACAGCTTGAAATCAGGTCTTTCATTTGCATTTACATGATCTCGCTGTGCAGCTTATGAGATCGAGAGATTTATTTGCTACTTAGCTTGATGCTTGATTACACCGAGAGAAGGCAGCGTCTGGGAGAGTGTACGGATGCATCTGCCCAGAGCCGCAGCCTCTGGGGGCCGGTAACTCAGCAGCAGGTTTAGGTGGATGAGGGGGGCACAGATTGGGGGAAAATGCTAACAGGAGACAGTGGAAGGAACTATCACCACAGTTTTTAAGGCTTTTTCTTTAAGTAATGAAAATGGTTAGATGTCACTCGAGATTATGAAGAGACTCCGTCGTTCCTAAGAGGCCTTCCATTGTCTTGGGGAATGAACTTCCAGAAGCTTCTCTCCCAGGAGGAATAGGAAGCTCTAGAAAGAGGCACATGTGGATATAAGGAGTCAATGAGCAGGTCTCCTGCTCATATCCACTCATAGGAATGTCTGGGACCAGCAGCTCCCCAGCCATACCTAAATATCCATGACCTGGTCACGACACAGACCCAGGAAGACACGTTCTCTACCTGGCCTCCACCCATGGAGACACAGAATAATGGCAATGCAATTCTGGGCAACAGGCTCTTATTGGAAGAAACAGAGGAATAAAGCAGCCACACACACACACACACACACACACACACATGCACGTACACATGCACGCATGCAAGCTCATGTGCTTGTGGGTTATGAGCAGGCTGGGTGAATTCTAGTCCCCAACAGGCACACTCCTCACACTCCTGCTGTCCACAGCTGGGCGTACTCAAGGCAGGAAAACTCATTTTCCTGGCAGTCTGCGCCTGGCATGGTGAGGATGGAGTTCACGGCTGCCAGCCCGTCCCCTGTCACATCATCCAGATCCAAGAGGAAATCATCTGGCAAGTTCCTGGGACACGACAGTTTAGTGATTGAGAATGAGCTGAGGCCAAACCACCCGAAGTGCGGTTCTGGCTGCCTGACTCCTTGTGACTTTGACCAAGTTAACCTCCAAGCAGTCAGATTCCTTACCCACGAACCAGGCTCGGGGTGCTGGGGATGCTTTCAAGCCAATCAAGTTCTTAGCAGAGGACTTGGTGGGTCCTGAATAAAAAGTAGTATTTGCACTGGATGGCGAGGGCACACGCCTTTAATCCCAGCACTCGGGAGACAGAAGCAGGAGGATCTCTGTGAGTTCAAGGCCAGCCTAGTCTACAAAGCAAGTTCTAAGACAGCTAGGGTTGTTACACAGAGAAACCATCTCAAAAAACAAACGAACAACAACAAAAATCTTATTGGGAGTAACCAACTGACATCTACTTTGACTTAAGACCCACTCCACAAGATGAAACCCATGCCCAACACTGCTTGGATGACCAAGAACCTGAGACTAGATAGTCCAGGGACCAAGAGAAAACCAAATACTATTGTTGTAAAGAAGAAGGAAGAGGTGAAGGAAGAAAGAAGGAGGAGGAGGAAGAGGAGGAGGAGGAGGAGAGGAAGAAAGAGAAAAAAAATGGCTTCTTCTAACAACAATCTGTTGTGCTCCTGCATCAGAGCCTCGCTCAGCCATCATCTGAGAAGTTCCCATCCTGCAGCAGATGGGAACAAATGCAGAGACCCACAGCCAGACATTATGAAGAGTATGAGAGAGCTTGGAACACTCAGTCCTAAATGGGATGTCTCCATCAAATCCTTCCCTTCAGGGCTCAGGGAACTGTGGGAAAGGAGGCAGAAAGAGTGTGAGAGCCAGCGGGGATGGAGGACATGAAGGAAACAAGGCCCTCTAAATCAACACAATCAGTGCACACATGAACTCAGACTGAAGCAGCATGCACAGGGCCTGCATGGGTCTGCACCAGTTGGGGTCCAAGAGCTGAAAGGAGAAAGTGGACACGTGCCCCCATCCCTAACCCAGAACCAATCTCCAGTTAATCACCACTTGCAGATGAAAATTTAGTTTCCTCCAAGGCAGTCGCACTGGGGAAACAAACTATTCTCAAGGGCAGGCTGGATGCCCAGCAGTCGATGGCCAACAGAAAATGAACTCAATAGTATCTTTGGAGGTTCCTTGTCTCATAATGTTATATCAGGGCTCTCTTTTTGTTTAAAAAATATCGTTATCTTCTGATTTTTTTATTAATATACATTTTTCTTCCCTTTTTTTACCCTATAGGTCCTTTGCATGTATATTATATGTCTGAGTTTGGATTTCTATTGCTGTGAAGAGACATCATGACCATAGCAACTCTTATAAAGGAAAAACATTTAATTGGGGTAGCTTTCATTTTCAGAGGTTCAGTCCATTATCATCACCGTGTGACATGGTGGCGTGCAGGCAGACATGGTACTAGAGAAGTAGCCGAGTGTCCTACATCTTGCAAGCAACAGGAAGTGAACTGAGACACTGGGTGTGGTTTGAGTTTATATGAGACTTTGAAGCCTGCCTCCAACAAGACCACACCCACCCTAACAAAACCACACCTCCTAATAGTGCCACTCCCTTTGGGGGGCATTTTCTTTCAAATCACTGCATTATGGCTTCCAATTTAGTGTTTTTAATGGAGTCCCTGAGTATGCAAATAAGCAGGCCTCTGTTTCTTGTGCCTTCTCTTGGGCTCATTTCCTTCTGTTTGTTTTTATTTTCTGTCCAATTCTAATGTGTTAGTTTTTATTTTGTATTATATTAATTATATTATATTATTATCTCATAGAAGCCTGTTTTTTATTTTCTCTTTTCTTTCTTTCTTTTTTCTCTGTGCATCCTTGGCTGTCCTGGAATTCACTATGTTGAAGGCTGGCCGCCATCAGCATAGAGTCATGGGTACAGTCCCAACCACCCGCCTGTTCCCTGTATCACCCCAGACTGTAGATGAATGACTTCCTCTCAGAGGACTACTATACCTGTGGCTCAGAGGAGTTTAGGGGTAATTCAGGTGGATAATGAAGAGAGAAGACATGGAGGGTGGGACTCATGATGAAGCCCCTCATCCCAACCTAACCAGGAACGCTCAATGTCATGCTTTGCACATGACAGTCTCCATACCAGACTCCACTTGAAGGCCTTCAGGAAAAATCAATTGATATATGTGGGTATGGTGATACACACCTGCAATCCCCACACTCAGGAGCCTGAGGGCAGTGAGTTGAAGCCTAAACTACACAGGGATAACCTGTCCCAGAAAGCCAAGGCTTGGGGATGGAGCCTAGTGGAAGAACACTTGCCTGCCGTGGGTAATACATTCCATCCCCACTACAGAAGGGAAGGAAGGGGAGGGGAGGGGACTGGAGGGGAAAGAGAAATAAGAGAAAAGGCAGGAAGAGATCCTGGCTGGAAAACACTGAGAGTGTGCAGCACACAGTAGGCAGACAGAAGCCAGGAGGAGGGTCCTTCGGTGTGCTTCCACTTCAGTGTGACACTGTCTTCACAGGAGGAAGAAACCCTTGGAGGTGGCTTTGATTTGGAGACCAATGTGGAAAGGGAGGTCTAGGTGAGGAGGCATGGGCAGGGTGAGATCTGAGAGAGCAGCGCCCGGCATTTGGTCAGCTTGGCCACCAAGGGTCAAAGCTGGAGGATCCAGGAGAGAGCAGATTTTAGAAAGAGACTCCCTATAAAAAGAATGGGGGAGTGGGGTGTGAAAGAAAGAAAAAGCCGAGGATGATCTATGTACATTTCAAAACTTAAAACAGAAATCAAAGAGAAAGTGAGCTGTTTTAAGTTTTGACAGCTGCAGGGATCACCCTGTTTGGACACTGTATTTATGTTTTCGTTTTCTTTATAGATTCATTGAAAATCGCATCATGTAATCGGGAAGGAAAATGTTCCGTGTCCCCTCCCATCTCTTCACAAACCCTTGCTCCTTCCCTAGAACAGATGAAACCGCCGGCGCGGCCGCCTCCTGCTTTGATGTATATTTCATAAGAGCTCATTGATTGTAAGTTTTATTTCCATGTCAATAAAAAAGTGGTATTGTAATGAATGGGAAGGAGTTTAACACAAAACGGCAGCTGATCCGTTCACAGAGTGTAGTGAAGTTCAAGAAGGGGAGAGAACACTGGCTGATAAGGGGGGGGACAGTGGGAGCGGGGGCCGGGTGGGGGGGACCTGTGGTGGCTGCTTTTAACCCAAGCTGGGGAGGCTCAGAGGCCAGAGGCCGGCGCCTTCTTCTTTGCAGCCTGTGGGATTGTTTTATGATGGGATCCTCCAGGGATGATGCATGGCCCTCAGGAACGTAATGGAGGCAGAGGCGGCCACCTCAGAGGTAGCAGGGGTCACTGTGCGTGTCTCCTGGGGTGGGAGTGGGGGCAGCTTCTCAGGCATCTCTTGGTTACTTGGAGGAGGAGGAGGAGGGTTGTGGGAATGAGTTCCAGGATTTGAGGGCTAATCCAGGAAAAAGATACGACCACATTGCGAGAGTGGGGAGCCCCTCCTGGCTTACACTGTCTAGCATCGAGGGAACTTCTGTCCACTAATGGGGGAAAGCAAGTTCCCCCAGGGAGAGGGGCTCAGGCTGGCTGTGTATCTGCTGTTGTGGCAGGGAGTCACTGAACCTCAGTGTTCCCATGAGTGTTGGTAGCTCGGGCCTTACAATCCTAAGAACTGGGCTAAGGCTGAGGCTCGTTGGAAGAGAGCTGGCCTCGAATGCACAAGGCCCTGGTTTGATCCCCAGCTCCTCATAAACCAGGTGGCGCACGCCTGTGTTCCCAGCACTTGGGAGGTGGAGGCAGGAAGAGCAGAGGTTCAAGGTCATCCTCGGTTACATAATGACTTTGAGGCTAGCCTGGGCTATATGAGACCCTGATTCAGAAGACAAAATAAATAAACAAAATAAGCCAAAAAACCTAGAGACAAACCAGAGCCTTAGCCTACACAGGGCTGCCCTGCCGTGCCAGGTTCTCACAGCAGACCCACGGGCAGGTTCTGAATGGCTAAAATCCTGCTTGCTCGAGCAGCTCTTAAAATAATTGAATGTGTAAAACGTTGGGTTTGGTGCCTGAAGGCTTTTCAGCTACGGAGTCTCAGGGAGGAATAAACCACGAGGGACGCGTCGCGTGCAGCAGGGAGCTCAGGAGCTGTTGGAGGCACCCACACACACACACACTCTTAGCTGTAGCCTGCCTGCACCCTCCCCTGCTCCCCTCCAACCACGCCTCTTTTCTGGGTTTTTCAGAAAGCTTGAACCATTCCCCAAGTGAAGTCTGTAGTCCTCATTCACCCCTGGGGCTCCCAAATGCCTCACTCAAATGCCACTGCCCAGGGAGAGACGCTCAGCCTTTAAAAGGACTTGCTGCTCTTGCAGATTTGGTTCCCAGCGTCCAGACAGTTGTTCACAACCATCCATAACTCTAGTTCTTGGGGGTCTGACACCTTCCTCTGACCTCCTTGGGCATTACATGCCTGTGGTGCACATATATCCATGCAGGCACACATTCATACACATGAAAATTAAATTAAGTTAAAAATAAATACGTACTCTAGATAACACTGCTAGGGGGTGCCCCTGGACTCTGCACCCTGATTGAACATCCAGCCCATGAAGTCACACCCCAGTAGCCCGACACATCAGTCTCTTGGGTGGTGGTTTCTGCAGCTCAGGCTCAGCTGCAAGAGTACAGGGCAGGCCCCTTTCTCTCACCACAGGATCCCAGGGCCTGGCACATAGTAGGTATTCAATAGCCTTCCTGGAGTGCTGGTGTGACTGAGGGACATGCTCAATGTGTTGGCTAAGACTTTGGAAGCTAGTGGACAAAGCCCATGACCTCCCAGGTCTAGATCTTCTAAAATGAGCTGCATTCTTCAGGTTACTAGGCAGTTAAGCTAGCTTTGCCCTCCTCTTCACAGGGTCCCATACAACACAGGCTGGCCTCCAACTCTATATAGACAACGATGGCCTTGAAACTCCTGACCCTCCTGCCTCTGTCTCCGGAGGGTAAAGTAAAGGTTTCCGGGCAGAGAATGAGCAGCAGTGGCATCTTCTTGCCTTGACGAGGCTGACAGGGGTGGGTGTGGGTGGGTAAGAGTGTGTGTAAGTGTGTGAGAGTGTGTAAGTGTGAATGTATGTGTAAGTCTGTAAGTGTATGGGGGTGTGGGTGTGGGGGAAGCTAATAGGAAGAGTCACTCCTATTAGCTCCAGGTGAGCATGGCTGCCTCACCTGTCTTCTGCCTCAGACTTCCACCGACAAAATGGTAAAATGTAAAACTTCCAACTGATCTCCAGGACCTCATGGACTCTGTCACCCTCTTTCTGGAGCTTACCCAGACCCCCATGATCTAGAGCCCCATCTTTTGGGTCTTTATCACCTTGAACCACATCACCTGCTTCATTCATCCAGGAATTCTAAGCAGTACTGTGAGAGTCTGTGAGTGGCCAGGTCTGGGGCCCATGGCAACATTCTCATCTCTTGGTTGGTGAGTATTTGAACATAGACCCACAGACCTTAGCACTGCCCAGGCTGTCTCACAGACCCACAGGCCTCAGCACTGCCCGGGCTGTCTCACAGACACACAGACCTTAGCACTGCCCAGGCTGTCTCACAGACCCACAGACCTTAGCACTGCCCAGGCTGTCTCACAGACCCACAGACCTTAGCACTGCCCAGGCTGTCTCACAGACCCACAGACCTTAGCACTGCCCAGGCTGTCTCACAGACCCACAGACCTTAGCACTGCCCAGGCTGTCTCACAGACACACAGACCTTAGCACTGCCCAGGCTGTCTCACAGACCCACAGGCCTCAGCACTGCCCGGGCTGTCTCACAGACCCACAGACCTTAGCACTGCCCGGGCTGTCTCACAGACCCACAGGCCTCAGCACTGCCCGGGCTGTCTCACAGACCCACAGACCTTAGCACTGCCCGGGCTGTCTCACAGACCCACAGGCCTTAGCACTGCCCAGGCTGTCTCACAGACCCACAGGCCTCAGCACTGCCCAGGCTGTCTCACAGACCCACAGACCTTAGCACTGCCCGGGCTGTCTCACAGACCCACAGACCTTAGCACTGCCCAGGCTGTCTCACAGACCCACAGACCTTAGCACTGCCCCGGCTGTCTCACAGACCCACAGACCTTAGCACTGCCCAGGCTGTCTCACAGACCCACAGACCTCAGCACTGCCCAGGCTGTCTCACAGACCCACAGGCCTCAGCACTGCCCAGGCTGTCTCACAGACCCACAGGCCTTAGCACTGCCCAGGCTGTCTCACAGACCCACAGACCTCAGCACTGCCCAGGCTGTCTCACAGACCCACAGGCCTTAGCACTGCCCGGGCTGTCTCACAGACCCACAGACCTTAGCACTGCCCAGGCTGTCTCACAGACCCACAGACCTTAGCACTGCCCAGGCTGTCTCACAGACCCACAGACCTCAGCACTGCCCAGGCTGTCTCACAGACCCACAGACCTTAGCACTGCCCAGGCTGTCTCACAGACCCACAGACCTTAGCACTGCCCAGGCTGTCTCACAGACCCACAGGCCTTAGCACTGCCCGGGCTGTCTCACAGACCCACAGACCTTAGCACTGCCCAGGCTGTCTCACAGACCCACAGACCTTAGCACTGCCCAGGCTGTCTCACAGACCCACAGACCTTAGCACTGCCCAGGCTGTCTCACAGACCCACAGACCTTAGCACTGCCCAGGCTGTCTCACAGACACACAGACCTTAGCACTGCCCAGGCTGTCTCACAGACCCACAGACCCATGTCTAGGACTCCAGTTGTCACCTGGTGATGCCAGCCAGACCATCATGGTTGGGAAGAAAAGATAAACCATGCAAGAAAAAAATTCAAGTTCCCCAAATACGCTCAGGGTGATGGAGCCACAGGAACTAAGGGCAAGGGGCCGCTCTGCCAGTGACCTAACGGGTGGCTTCTCACTGTTGCAAAATAGAGGTTGCAAAAAAGACTTCAAATGTGTGCCCTGACTTCTCCGTGTGAAAGCTGTTGGTCTGTAGCTCTCCATCCTGAAAATGACCAGGCTCTGTGTTGCTCTACCAGGAAAGACTTGAGAATGAAGTCCCCACCTGCCCCAATATGGTAAGAGATTCCAGTGGCGGCCTTGAGCCAACGTATAAACAGACAGGTTGGTGCCACAGAATAATTTTCCTCTTCCCTGCACCAAATCAGGGATGCTAATCAGCCTCTCCGGCTGGAGTGAAGGCTACAAACGGGCGGAGACCAGCCTGTAATTACCAAAATAGAAAAAGAACAGCATTTTGTAATGAATGACAAGCGGCTGAGTGGAAATCTAATTTGGTCTAATTAAGCAGCCTTTTGTGAGGATTTGTCTTTAGATGAAAAGAGAGAGTGAGGAGATCTAAATGCAAATGAAGCCCTTCTTTGGGTTTTAAAGGGCCAGCGAGATGAGTGGCTTGCTCTGGCTTGGCTTCTCCATCAGGCTGTAAGTCTTTCCACAGCCTCAGGTCCATGCTCGGTGAACCTGCCTTGGTAGGACCTGGTGCTCTTTTGTTCCCAGCCTTTTATATCTTTTCAAACAAGACACCTCAACGAGGCTATCAGGGAGCTTCCTCTATTCAGTAGCAAATCTCATTTCACCCAAAGAACCAGAATCCAGGAGTTTGGGTGATGAAAGGAATCTGTCCTGTTCTTTGGAAGCCCAAAGGGCTCAGCACACACTCAGAGCCATGGGAACTGGGGGATCACTGAGGGGAAACCAAGTCCTCTCCTACTATCTCACCCTCAGGGAGAGACCTGCTGTCATCTACGACTCCCTGGGGGCTCCCAGGGTGTCCATTTCTTTAGCTCATCTCTAGCTGGTCATCTGACCCAGGCTGTTCTCCTTGTCCCACTGGTGATAACAGAACACAAGACCCAGATGAAATGAGGCATGGGCCCTTCAGCCATGTCACAAGGTCAAAGTGAGCCGAGGCACGGGGGGGGGGGGGGGGGGGGGGGGACGGGGACGGGGACGGGGGGGGGGGGGGGGGACGACGGGACGACTGTCATCCCAACCCAAGGCCATCTTCAGCTCTGATAATTCACTAGAATGACCCACTGAATGCAGAAAAGCCACTATATGTGGAGTTATGCTCTGTTATAAAGACAGACAAGAATCAGCCACAGAAAAGGGCACGTGGGACAGCAGCATCCAGGAAACACCAGTCAGTGGCTTCTCCTTCTTGTCCCAGGTAGGCCAAGTAGCATTTACTTTGCTCAATAGTGAGTGACAACATGCACAGGGTTGTCCACCAGGGAAGATGACCTGAGCCTTGGAGTCCAGGATCTTTGTATGTGTGGTACACATTCACATACCACATACATGTGCATGGGCACATTTGTACATTCATATGGAGGCCAGAAGTTGACGTCAGATGTCCTCCTCTATTGCTCTTCACATTATTTTTTTCAGACAGAATCTTTCACAGACAAGATCTTTCATAGACAGGGTCTTTTTCACATACAGGGTCTTTCACAGACAGGGTCTTTTTTACAGACAGGGTCTTTTTTACAGACAGGGTCTTTCACAGACAGGATCTATTCACAGACAGGGTCTTTCTGAACATGAAGTTCATTGATTCAGCTACTTATCTGGCCAGCAAGCCCTAGGATCTTCATGCCTCTGCCTTCCCAGTATTGGGATTGCAGGTGCACATGATGCCAGGCACATGCATGCTGGGATGGAGTCAGGTCCTCATGTTTATGTAGCAAACAAACCCTTTACTGACTGAGCCATCTTCTTAGTCTCAGAATCCAAGATTTTAAACAGTAAGATTTCTTTTTATTTCTTTCTTTGTGTGTGTGTGTGCAGGCCTTTGGAAGCCAGGAGGTACAAGATGCCCTGGAGCTGGAGTTATAGGCAGTTGTAAGCTGCCTGACCTGGGTGCTGGGAATTGAACTCAGCTTCTCTGGAAGGGCAGTAAGAGCTCTGAACCACTGAGCCATCTCTCCAGCCCCAGAATCCAGAATTTTTTTTTTTAATTATTAAAAACGGGTACACAGACATGGCTGGCCCCTTATGAGGCTGACTTTTGAGTCTGGTCCTTCCAGAGGTTAGCTGACATTGTGTGGTCCAAAGCCCCTACTACAAATTACCTGCTAGCCTGGACCAACTAGTATGAACAGACCTTTAAATTAGGTAGGATAAGATATTATTGGTCACCACCCAGCAACTGGGCTAGGGTCAGAGCTTTATTGGGAATGTCAGAGTGCAGCCAACAAAGGCCTGCTAGGTTACCCCAGAGTGCATGATGTCTGACGGCATCTCAAGTGGACATGGAAGCAGGACAATGCTGGCTGGCCCCCCACCCTGACCCCATCTCCATCCAAATGCTTTTCTTTTTTCTCAAGAAAAAGTGTGCAGCTGTTTGGGGTTTTTCATGTTCTGGGCTAGGACAAATTGAATGGCTGTGACGGGGGTGGCTGTTGTAATGACCCCAGCTTGGCCACAGCCTCTCCTTTGTAAAATCAGGTCAAAGTTCCCTCTCTAGCCTGCCCTGTACACAGTCCCTCCTCTTCCTCATCTTCCTCTTCTCTTCCTCTTCTTCCTCCTCCTCTTCTCCTCATCCTTTTGTTTTGAGACAGGGTTTCAGGTAGACCAGGTTAGCCTTGAACTCACTCAGGGTCAGGTGAAGATGGCACTGAATTTCTGAGCCTCTTGCCTCCATCTGCCAAGCACTGGGATTACAGGCATGCACCACCACCCCTGGTTTATGCAGTGCTGGGGACAGAGGAGAGCTTTGTACATGCCAAGCAAACACTACCAACTGAGAGCTCCATCCCCAGTCCCACGCTTCCTCTTTCTTTCTGTATGTTTGGATCATTATTGCTTTACCCCTAACTGTCTGGCCTGCAAAGGACCCTAAAGAGGGAGCTGGGAGCAGAGCCTAAGCTGAATGTGGGGCAAAAGAAGGCACGGAGCACTGTACAGAAAAAAATACTCAAATATACCTATGGTACTTCGAAGTCAGAAGTCTAGCCAAGGTATCAGCTTCCTTCCCTGCCTCTGCCAGCATCCCTCGGCCCTCAGCTTCTGACCACATCATTCCAATGTCTGCCTGTCTTACACGGCTCTACCTCAGAGTGTGTGTCTCAAGTCTCACTCTATTTTCTCTATCAAAACACCCATCACCTTAGATGGAGTGTGGTATCCTAAGAGCCTTAACTGAGACATCTGTAAAGACCCCATTTATCGATAAGGTCACATTCATAGAGATTGGAATTAGGATGTGGACATATCTTCTGGGAGGACACTATTCAACTCCCATATCTCCAACCACATGGCACCATGATGCAGAGTCCACTACATTTTGGGGGAGATTGTACGGTCTGAATGGGGACAGCAACTCCATGGACCCTCCTAGTGCAGTGGTCAATGCGAGATGAATGACCACTTTAGAATCTAACCTCAAAAATGGTTCCCTGTAGAGACGCTGCCAGCCCAGTTTCATACACATTCTTTATTCTTCCTGACCTCAGTGATGGATGCCCTCTCCCCTTCTGTCTCATGCTCCTGGTGTCTCCTTGATGGGTGGGGGGCGGTACAGGGGGAATCCCAGACAACGTTATCTGCTCAGCTTCAAAGTGGAATTCCCCAGCATCCCCTCAGCAGGATAACGTGGCTTTAGGCTGTGATGAGCCCTGCATCCCCTGATACTAAGTGGCCTCAGTGATGCCGAGGGTGAACACAGCCATAAGATCAAGAATGAAATCACAGTTCCGACCCAGATTGGCTTCCCAGATGCTGCTGTTCCTCCCTGCCCTGCAGTTGCCTGGGGAATCCAGCTGTTCTTTGCTGGATGCCTGAGAAGTATGGTTTTCAAGGCCAGGAATGAGGCTTTAAAGGACCATACCACTTTGCTAGATAGCCAAAATCAGTTCTTCCTTCCTTGAGGACCTCAGGCTCCAATGATGTCACCCACAGGTGACAACACCTTCTCACTGGGTGAACTCTATTCAAACAACAAAATAGTTAAAAGTTTTTTTTTGTCTAAGATGACATCACCTTCATGTGAAGCGACCTGGGGAGGTCTGTGCATTTTACTATTCTACAGCCCAGAATTCCCACAAGAAATCAAATATAAGCTCTTTAAGAAGCCTTAAATCATTTTGAGCTTTCTTATTGACTTATTAAAATGCAGCTTAGAACACGCCTTCACACGATCCTTTTACAAGGGTCAGGGATATAACAGTTGAAGGGACGTGATTAGAAGGGTCGGGTGGGAAAGGCAGAAGCAGTCACACCCAGCTTTGTCTATCTATTTCTGGGATAATGTCCCTGATATTTCCGGTAAACCCTGCCCACCTGCTCTGAGCCCAAGGCTGGTTTTGCCTGAGGTAGCCCGGCATACCCACTTGTCACCACCTTGATAGCCTGCTAACCATTCTCTGTGCAGAAATACTTCCTGCTGGGACCCCTCTCTGTTTCCTTTGCAACTGGACCCCAGTGGCTTTATCTGTGAACAGCCCTCTGCTTCTAAGGTAGGACTTTCTACAAGGCCTTTGTTACCGGCTTCAAAGGGCTTGGAACATTTGAGGGGCAGCCTTTGATCCCTGCATACTTGAGTGACATGAGCCAGCCGTGAAACGCCAGGCCATGTTTATCCCGTTTCACTCCAGTGTGGATCCTCCCTGAGGTGAAGGGGGTCCAGGGCCACAGCTGAGGTGCGGCTGAGTGAGCGAATGAGTTGGGTGCACAAGGCTTTCACGAGAGTGTTGACTGTGAAATAGATGAGAACACAGTGGGGAGGCCACACTCTTCAAGGCAAGGGGTCCACCACACTCCACTTGTTCCTCCCCAGACCAAAGACGCATATCTGGGGGTGGGGGCTCTATTTCTCCCCAGCTGGAAAACCTTGACAAGGTCATCAGGGGTAAGTGAGGGATGCCACACACACACACACACACACACACACACACACACACACACACACACACACACAAAAAAAAAAAAAAAAAGCCTCAGATTTTTCTAAGACTCTGATGAGCTGCCAAATCAAGTCTCTCAGATCCCAGGTCACCATATCACAGAGAGGATATCAAGACCAGGAAGGAATAAGGACAACCAGTCACCTCTGGATGGACACCTCAGCTTTCAAGGCCCACATCTCTTTTCCAGCACTTATCAATAAGGGGGCCTGAATAAGAGGCTACCCCAGAGAACCCCACTGTCCTCATCTGCAAGTGGGGCCCAAGGGCGCCTCCTTGCTGGGTCACTCAGGGCGTCCTCGGTGCTCACTAAATTACACTGGCTATCGTAGTTCCTGAATACTGGTGTCGCTAAAACATCTTCCTTAAAACGATGGAGCAAATGGCAGAATTCAAGTCAGGCCTGTGGCTGGACCACTGTCATTCTCCTGCCTTTGTGGCTTCCTTAGTTATTAAGTTGTTACCTCTGGGGGTGACTCGGGGAGGCTTCCCAGGTCTTCTCTCTACAATTTTTGCAATTTCATTGGAATCTCTAATTATTTCAAGACCAGAAAAACATTTTTTAAAAAAGACGGGCCAGTGAGACTCCCCACATACAGCAAAGAGTATATAGAGGTGCAGATATTTTCGTATTTTCCAGGAACTCCATGAGCCTCTGTCAGCCCCCACCCACCCACCCCCCACCCCCCGTTCGACTGCCTTGGTATTTTCCTTCATTATGCTGGCGCCTGAGAAGTAAACCTCTCTAATTTCCTACACCACAGCTATTTATTTAAATGCTAACTCGCATTATGAAGTGATAATCCACACGCGCAGGAGATAATTTATGAAGCATTTAAATTAAGAGCAGCAGCTAATTGGGAGCATGTGTCTTATAAGCCTTGCTAACACCAGAAAACTACAAATTAGGGGGAACGGAGGGCGCTTTTATCTTGCCTTCACCTTCTTTTGTAAGGTGCTGGCGGCTTGGGTGGGGGGTGCAAATATCTCAGATCACACAAGCCGGTCCACCTGCCCCTCGGGCGGCTGTGTCCCTGCTCGGTCCTGGAGAGTGTGGGCTCCTCCTGCTAACACAGCATTGCTGTGTGTTCTCAGGAAGCCTCTCAGCTCCACGGTAGAGATGTGTGTGTGTGTGTGTGTGTGTGTGTGTGTGTGTCCGTCCAGGACCAGGGCTGCTAGCTGGGCACCATGACACGTGTCAACGTGAGAGGCAGAGGTAGGAGGATCACGTGAGCTCAGGAGGCTCAAGGTCAGCTTGAGCAGTTTGAGACCGTTTTGGTTTTGGGGGATGTGGCTTTTTAGACTTTGGACCTATTCAAGAAAGAGAGGAATGGGCCAAGGACTGGAGAACCAAAAAAGGCAATGGATTATGAAATGTATTTTATTACATTTGTTTATTTATTTGTGTATGAAGGAGGTGAGGGGGACATGCACCTGCCATTGCTTGCTTGCATAGGGAGGCCAGAAGACAACCCTAGGGGCTTCAGTTGTCTCCTACCACGTGGGCCCAAGGGCTGGAACTCAGGTAGTCAGGCTTAGCAGGAAGTCCCACGACTCACTGAGCCATCTTGTAGGTCCTCATGAGGATTTTTTTTCTTTTCAGTTTTTCAAGACAAGGTTTCTCCATGTAACGGCCCAGGCTGCCCAGGAATTCACTCTGTAGACCAGGCTGGCCTCAAACTCAGAGATCCACCTGCCTCTGCCTCCCAAGCGCTGGGATTAAAGACATGCATCACTACCACGCAGCTTATGATGCATTTTTTTTAAAAATATGTACTTACTTTTACGTGTATGACTGTTTTACCTGCATGTATATCTATGCACCGTGTGTATGCTGGAGCCTATGGAGGCCAGAAGAGGGTGATGGGATGATCCCTTAGGACTGGAGTGACAGATGGTTGGGAGCCACCATGTAAGGTCCTGGGACTGGACCCAGGTCCTCTGCAAAAGCAGCCAGTGCTCACCTTTTCAGCTCCTCTACTTCGGACTCTTCATTTGACAAGAAGCTGCCTTTGTTTGTGTATTCAGGTGAGAGGTCAACATGAACAGACGGGTGCTGTGTGTGATACGGGTGCTTGTTCATCAAGCATGTGTGTGCGTGTGTGTGTGTGTGTGTGTGTGTGTGTGTGTGTGTGTGTGTGCTGGTTTTATCTTTTCAAACTCCATCAGATGAGCAGCAGCTCTGTGGGAGAGGTGTCACAGGGGTCTGGGAAGATGGCCCAGTGGATAAGAGTGTGTGTTGCTCAAATGTGAGGACCTGAGTTCAAATCCTCAGCATCCATGTAAAAAGCTAGGCATTCACTTGTAAGGCCCACACTGCAGGGGCAGAGACGGGAGGATCCAGGGCTCGCTGGCCACCAGCCTAGCTCCAGGTTAAGTAAGAGACCCTGTCGCAAGGGAATAAAGAGGAATGTGATAGAACCCACATGTGATGTCTTCCTCTGCCTCGTCACATGACCTCACTCAGCTTTTTTAAAAGGGGATTTTGGAAAGCAAACACAGGTCTTCATGTGTGTATGGCAGGACTTGACCAACTGAGTCATGAGTTTATACTGACTGCATTCTGGAAACTAATACCACCTGTTTCTTCCTTCCCCAGACGTCACACAGCACCTGTGTGGCTCATTTTATGTAAGCAGGGTGCAGTTTCCTCCAGAGCTGTTCGCTCCCTCCCAGGAGGCAGTGAGGATATCACAGCCTTGAAGACGGGCGCATCTGAGCTGAACCTCCTGTGCCGTCTTGTCCTGGGTTGTACCTGGAGCCTTTTAACCCTCTTCAGCCTCAGTTTCCTCATTTGAAAAATAGATTCTGGGAGGCCATCTGCCAAGACACCCAGCATGATATCTGGATCCATGCTATAGGATGGCATGCTACCTACCTATTGGTTGGACAATGAGCATGTTCCCTTTATTTATTTTATTTTTGTTTTGTTTTGCTTTTTTGAGATTGAGTTTCTCTGTATAACCGCCCTGGCTGTCCTGAAACTCACTCTGTCTGTACACCAGGCTGGCCTTGAACTCACAGAGATCCACCTGCCTCTGCCTCCCGATTGCTGGGATTAAAGGTGTACGCCACCACACCCGGCTGTATGTTTCCTTTAAATGTGAAATCAGGGACTGCTTGTGTTCAATTTAGATGGCATTTCCTAAGGAAGCTTAGGAGCAGACGGCTTTTATCATCTATGAATGAGAAACTAGCCTTGCATAGGGAAGGCTCAGGAAAGGTGGAGTAGGCTGGGCCAGCACACAGGGCAGTTTGCCTCTGTCCAGGACTCCTGGACAGCTCCAGCTGAGGTCAGAGGCTGAAGGCCCTTCTCAACTTGGCTTTCCTTGGGGTTAGAGTAATGAGTGCTTATGATGCCTATGTGTCCAGAGTGGAGTTTAAAGCCTTCTAGATTACATCAGGTGGATTTCTGCCTATTCCTAGCAGCTCAGTTTGCAGGTGCCAGGCACTCTGGGGCTTGACATCTGTCACAGGCCTAATTTAACTCTTGACTCCAGGCCCAGGCCAGCTTCCAGAAGCTCCCTGGCTGGGTGTGGGTAATGCCATGGGGCTGCCTCCAGAAGCTCCCTGGCTGGGTGTGGGTAATGCCATGGGGTTGCCTCCAGCAGGGCATCCCTTCACCCCTGTGCCACCATCAATTAGGTTGTCGCTTCCTTGCTCTGTGTGCCGCTGGGGCGTGCGGAGGGGGATGGGGGTGGGGGGGTGTCTTCTATTGGAGTCAGGTTGTCCCTGCTGTGGAGTGACTTCAGTAGGTGCCAGTAGGTGGTAGGAATCTGAGAAGGCCGGCTTCCTTCAAATCTCCAGCTGGGTGGTCTAGAGGGACAACCAGCAATGCGTCCCAGCCTCCTGAGAGTGAGCAGGTGAAGATGCCTTTCACCCTAGCATCAGGTTCAGTGCCTGCCGATAGTCGTGTGTGTGTGCAGGATCCTTGACTGGCCTGTTGCTGTCAAGCACCTTCCCTGAGTCCAGTGGCCCCAGCAGCTGGCAGGAGACTGGGTTGGGGGACAGATGGGAAGGCAGGAGAACACAAAGGAGGCACAGAGACAGGATGCACAGACGAGGTGGCTGCACAAGGCTGGGGTGGGATGGCAGGTGGCCATGGGATTGAAAGTTAGCTGACCTCTGCCAAGGGTCATTCTCTCCCTCCCTCCCTCCCTCCCTCCCCCCCCCTCTCTCTCTCTCCAGAGTTTCTCTCTGTGTAGCCTTGGCTGTCCTGGAACTCACTCTGTAGCCCAGGCTGGCCTCGAACTCATAGAGATCTACCTGCCTCTGCCTCTGAGTGCTGGGATTAAATGTGTGTGCCACCATCGCCAGGAGCGAACAGTCATTCTCAACACCTTCATACCTTAAAACATGGGTACTCTGGGGGCTAGACAGATGGCTCAGTGGTTAAGAGCACTGACTGCTCTTCCAGAGAACCCAGGTCCAATTCCCAGCACCCACATGGCAGCTCACAACTGTCTGTAATTCCAGCTCCAGGGGACCTGACACCCACGACAAAACACCAAAGCACATAAAATAAAAATAAATAAATTTTGAAATAGCAACGACAATAAAAACATGGATGCTTTGTGGCCCAGCGGCTCCCCTATTTAGCCTTAACCTGCATGTATTCTGTCCAGCAGTGGTGTAACCTTGACAACTGGAAGTGACATATGCAGATGGCCATTGACAGGGCTGTCTGACAGCACAGCCAGGTAAGGGGGTGAGTCAAAGCTATTGGAAAAGAGGAAGAAGAATGTGGCCTGTGATGATTCCGTGGTTAAGATCACTGGCTGCTCTTGCAGAAGACCCACGTTCAGTTCCCAGCACCCACATGGTGGCTCACAACCATCCATAACTCTAGTTACAAGGGATCTGACGTCCTCTTCTGACCTCTGTGGGCACCAGAGAGGTACGTGGTGCACAGACACACATGCAAGCAAACACCACACACATAAAATCAAATAAATCAATCTAAAACGGAGGAAAGGGGGGCTAGGCATGTTGGGTGCGTATGTCATTTCAGCCCTTGGGAGGCTGAGGCAGGAGGATAGGGAGTTTGGGCCAACCCAGACTACATAGCAAGACTCTGTCTAAGAAAAAGTGCTTTCTATGTAAATATGAGGACCTGAGTTTGCATTCCCCAGCACACATATAAAAAGCTGGGCATAGCAATGAGTCCCAATAACTCCAGTGCTGGGGAGGTGGAACTTAGGGGGAGCCTTGGGGCTCGCTGGCCAGTGTCGCCTAGCCAATAAGCTTCAGGTTTAGCAAGACACTCTGTCTCAAAAATGAAGGTGGAGAGCAAGAGAGGAAGACTTCAACCTCTGGCCTCCATATGCATGTGCGCGTGCACACACACACACACACACACACACACACACACACACACACACACACACACAGGCACCCACGCACGCATACACACATGGCAAGAATAGATATGTCTGCTATGACACGATACCAGTTTGTAGAAAAAAAAGCAAACACATTCAGAAAAGAACACAAGAGCACTTGCATATACTTAGGAGTTTTCTGAAGTAACTCAGAAAGTACCCCCCTCCTGTTACCCCTGGGAAATGGGGCTGGGTTTCCTCTCCTGTCCCGGGGGAACCCTCTCCATTTTTGCTGCTCCAACTCCGAGCTCTATAAACGAGGACAGACACTGAAGCGCGGACTCACACTGGGAATTGGGAGGCCGGCTGTGTGACAGTTACTAATCGCTCCCTCTCTGGGCCTCTTTATTCTTCCCTATAAAATGAAGGAGCCGGGATGTTCAGTAAATAGATATTAGGTACCTGCCGTGTGCAAGGGACCACAGAGTCCTCTCCAGGTTTCCTTGATTTCTCTTCCTCTTTAACATTTGCAGAGGAGGCTGGAAAGGACCCTTGGGGCTTTTAAAAAATGCTTACTGCATTCTGAAGGACACAGGCTCTAGCACAGCCAGGGGAGGGTTCCCAGGCACTGCTCTGTGAGGCAGACGAAGCCTCACAACAAAGGCCGCCATGGCACATGCAGGAAGCCTGTCTGTCTTTAACAAAGCATTGCCCGTGCACACCAGTAATTGCCTTGTTACGGCCATCGGTGTCATCGTTCATCGGCCGGTCCCCAGAAGGGCCCAGGGGAACAGTTCTGCCTCTGCTAAACCAATATTCCCCACCACAGCCCCCCCGCAGTCCTCCCCTGCAGTTCCCGGTAGAATGAATCCTCTGTCGCTCTTCGCTGAATGATCATGAAGTCATGATTAAACCTCGAGATTTATAGCTTGCTTGGGCTTGAGGAAGCAAGCTGCTCCCGCTGCTAAGGCGTGCCCCCCTTGGCTACCGGGGACAAGGCAGGAGGGAAAGTGCCTGTCCTCAAGCCAAGGGAAGCCTGCTGAGGCAGTTACAGTGTGCGCATTAGCCAAGCTGCAGCCGATGTCACCGGCCCTGCCATCACGGTGGCAGGTGAGAGCAGAGCCTGGCACACACCTGTCCTTGCACACACTTTGTGTCTGATACGGGTTTTTGTCTAGCCTAGAATTCTGTCCTTCCTCATGTGTCCCGGCTGCAAGCATCTCCTGCCCTCGCAGCAGCACCCAGACCTGTGGGGCCTGAACATCATGAGAGATTAGTGTAGTCAGAAGCAAAGATTGCTACGACCGCATGACTACATACTGCACTGTGCCGAGGGCTTCACGTTAGTGAGTGTTCACATTATTTAATTCATTCACATTTTTATTTAGGTAGGAAATTGCAAAATACAAAACTGACCCATATGCATATGCGTGTATGCATGCCTGTTCACGTAAGGGGTACATGTGTACACACATGAGCATGAGGGTGGGCGGACAACCCCCAGGAAGGGGTTAATTCCTCAAGCACCGTCCACCTTTTGTTTTGTTTTTGAGACAGGGTTTCTCATGGCCTGGAGCTTGCCAAGTAGGCTGGACCAGCCAGCTAGTGAGTCCCTATGGCTGCTGGTCTCCACCTCCCCAGCACTGGGTTTAATGTGCCCAGTCCACCACGCTCACTTTTTTCTCTTTACATGGATTCCAGGAACCAAACTCAATCCTCGTTTGCAAGGCAAGCATGTTACTGGTTGAGGCACCTCCCCTGCCTCAGAACTAACCTTTTCAAACGCACTCTGCAGTGCCATTCAGGACATTCCCCACAGCTTGGCACAATGATTCCGTCTCTATAATGCCAACACTTCTTTCCTTTTCTCATCATCCTCGAGGGAAGTCCTATACCCATGAAGCAGTCACCCATTCCCTGAGGTCCAGCAGCTACTCGTCTATTTTCAGGATGGATTTACTTGTTCTAGATATTTCTTACAAATGACGTTATCTCGCACATGGCTCTGTCTTGTGTTCTTGCTTTGGTTGGGACGTCTCTGAGGCTCGCTCTTGCTGTGGTGTGGACCATTGCCCTGGGCCTCTTCAGTGCTAAATTCTATTCCTTAGTGTGGATGGACTTAGTGTGTCCAGCATGTGGGCATCCAGCCATCTGGGGTAGTCATTATCATGATTATATTATCATCATGATTATAGCCACTATCATCATTCTGGATAATCACATCATCTCCCCCAAGGCCCAGGACCCTTCCAGGTAGGGGAAGCAGATGTGGCCAGGCAGCCCGACTACTGTGCTAACAGGGACTGGGACAGGAGCTGAGGTCACAGCCAAGCAGGGGCTACAGCATGAAAGGGGCGTAGGGGCTTTTCTGCCACATCCCAACCGGTGCAGCCAGAGAAGTCCTGTGACTTCCGTGGGGTGGGCGGTGAAGCCCTCTGGTGGATGAGGCCCACTCAGGGTGGACATCAGAAGGCCTGGAAAGTCAGGAGGTTCTTGACAGGGTTTACAAGTATAGACACTTGCACACTCTCATGTATATACATATGCACACGCACACACACACAAACACAGAACTTCACATACATATATATGCACACACATACTCATGCATGCACATGGCCTCACACACAGACACACACACACAGACAAACACAGAACCTCACATACATATATATGCACACACATACTCATGCATGCACATGGCCACACACACACACACACACACACACACACACACACACACACACTGACACACTCGCTCTATCCCTTTGGCTGGATCAGACAGACACACAGGGATAAGTTAGTTGACTCTGGGCTGTAAACTGAGCGACCACAAGGAAAGGAAGGCACATTTATATGGACTATCTGCTAATGTTTACCCTAGGGAGGTTTCCTTCCCAGATCTGGTCTGGTTATCAAGTCTGCTCAAATTGTCACCCCTGGCTGTACCTGGGAGACAGTGTGACTTCAAAAGGGCTCAGCTGTTTCATGGTTTTCCTCCCTGCTTTTATCTTCTCTACACACCTCCGTTTGCCTGCGCTGCCTGAGAGAGACTGGCTGCCAACCTAACAAAAAGATGTAGCACAGAGATTGGCCTCTTTGTTTTCCAGAGGGCCGAAGTGAGTCTGGGCCATCTGGTATGATGGCCACTTAGGTGCCCCAGTCAGCTTTCAAGTGCTCAGTCAGTACCCCTGTGTGGTAGTCCCTTGAGACAGAGGAGAGAACGTAACCCACCCAGAGAGTCCTATTTTGCTGAGTAGAGATCATTGTTTGGGGTGGGGGCTGGAAGATGATTCAGCGGTTAATAGCATTTGCTGCTCTTCAGAGGACCAGAGTTCAATTCCCCTCAACCACAACTGCCTGTCACACCAGCTCCTAGGAATCCAGTGCCCTCGTCTGGACTGTGTGGGCACCTGTTCTCATACACACACACACACACACACACACACACACACACACACACACACACAGACTGGAAGAGCTGGGGAGACAGCTCAAGTTCCCGGTGGTGTGGCAAGGAGGGGGGAGGGGTACTGAGCCTCCCTCCTCCCTGCAGGGAAACACAGCTAGAGAGGTTGGTGGGGGAGCAGAACTCATCTGCAACTGTCCACAGCACTTTCGAATGCCTCTGCTCCTCCCGGCCAGGTCTTTTCTGCCATGAGTGGCTCCCACGTGAGAGAACATTCTGTACCCTCTGACTTAGGGCCTGATGGCATTTTCATGGCCTTACCCTAGATGTCACAGACACGAGGTGATGGTGCTGCCTTGAGTCAGGCGGAGACTCATCTCAAGCTCCTCTGCTGCTCAGAGCTACGGAGAAAATGGGACCATGATCCAGGATGAGAGAGTCAGGTGCAGAGTCTTTGGAAAAGAGAAACCCTGCTGTGAGACTTCTAACTAGACCTTCAAAAGGCAGAGGTCTGGACTGCCAGATTAATTGGATCCACCTTGAAGACACAGGCAGGCACCAGGAAAGCAGAGCTTTGTTTTAGTGAGCACATACACACACCACACACACATCACACACAGCGCTCACACACATACCCCCACACACACCAAATACACACACCACACACGCACCACATACCACACATACACACACACCACACACCATATACACACATACCACACACTAAAGACACACAACACACACTATACACACATATACCACACACACACACACCACGCACCACCACACAAACACATACCACACACATACCACACACACCACATACACATCTTACACACATATCACACACATACACACAAACACATACCACACATACATGCACACACACACATACCCCCCCACACACCAAATACACACACCACACACGCACCACATACCACACACACACATACCCCCCCACACACCAAATACACACACCACACACGCACCACATACCACACACACACATACACACACACACACACACACACACACACACACACACACGCACGCCACGCACCACACACATACCTCATACACACATACCACACATACCACATACACATCATACACACATACACAACACACACCATACACACAAGCACATACTACACACACACACACACTTCCAGGTGCTCTCCCTGTGATGCCTTCCCTTCCTTTTCTCTCTGCTTCCTGGAGAAGCCAGCAGGAGCAGTTTGTTTTCAACTGCTGCAGGAGACTTGAAATATGACGAAGGTGGCACAGGGAACGCTCCCTCCGGCCCTGCCCCGATGGCACGCGCACAGACATAAAAAGCAAACACCATCAGTAACCTGTCGCCGGAACCCGGCAACGAGGCGGGAGTTTTTCTCCCTGCCGGGGCTGTTAGCGGCAATGCATCTCCCCCTGCACTAAGCACCGTCTTTCCCAAGGCTGCATTATAGTGATTTATAAACCCCATTTCCGGGGAAAACGAATAGATCAAAGGGAGGAGAACAGGAAAGGCGACATGAGCAGCTGGCAGAAGATATTGAGGCATGAAACAAAAACACAAGTGAAAAACCAGGCGGTGACACGATCCGCCACTCTGCGCGGCACTTTTATCAGAAAGATATCATAGCAGAATCTCAATTTTCATCCTTTTTTCTCTCTACCTTCACAAGGTGGGGCCTCCTGTCAGTGGCTGGCGTTTGGTATCAGCTCAGGAGCATGTGTGGAAATGGGGCTGTCAGGATCCCACTGCTCGATGTGGGGTGGAGGGTTCTGCCAGGAGGAGGCATCATCTTCCTCACTTGCCAGGGAGGAGCTGGCCCATGTCAGAAGCTCCATCAGCCCTCAAATGCATAAGCCCATAGCTGCTTTCACAGTGGGGCCCACGCAAGGGTCTTTGTAAGGATCTGCCTGGGACCTGTGTAAAATCCGTGACTACAGCAGTGGCTGTCTCCCACTGCCTGGGCAGTAACCGCCCACGTGGAGCTGATGGGACCTGGGGAGGAGGCTCGGGCAATAAAGTACCTAAGCTCAAAATTCAAAACTCACAGAAAGAAAAAATCAGTCCTGATGGCACATACTTGTAATCCCCACACTGTTAGAGGGAGAGAGGACATTTCCTGGAGCTCCCTGCACAGTCAGCCTACTCTGCTTGGTGAACTCAGACCATTGATGACCCTGACTCAAAAAACAAGGTGGACGGTGCCTGAGAAACGACACCTGAGGCTGTCCTGGAGCCTCCTTGTGCACATGCCCACTTGTATATGTGCACACATAAAAGTATGCACACATACAAACATGCACACACATGATCATTCACTCACCAACATGACACACCAACACACACACACACACACACACACACACACACACACACACACACACACACACACGAGAAAGAAGAGTCAGATTCAAGGCAGAAGTGAGCAAGGCTCATCCGGAATGACTTGCTCTAGGAATCCTAATGGTGAAACTTGGGCCGAGTGTGAGAACACAGACAGCCCAGGGGCCAGGGCTCTGCACAGGAATAAAAGACATGGCCTCTACGTGGTTTCTTTAAGAGGTTTGGGGGAAGGCGTCTCTAGAACCTGGTGAGATGCTCAGGAACGGAGATGTCCTAGGCAACCTTCAGGGCGGGTGAGTCAGCCCCAGATCTGGGCCTGCTGAGTAGGGAAAGCGGAATGGGAACATGCTGAGGGCACATCAGACCTGGAAGACTAGGCTGGGAGGCAAATCAAGCTCCTTAGTAACCTGCTTGAGATGACCTTCCCTGTTTCTGGGCAGCTAGGAGCACATAAAAGTATGTTATTTGGTAGTTATTCATTCATTGGCTGTTTCCCCCCCTTCTCCATCAAAATGTAAGCACGAGAATGACGCCTCCTCTGCCCCATTCTTCCTTCCCCAGACATAGACAGCACCTGACACACAGTAGGTGCTTGGCAGAAACTCAGTGGGTGAGTAGATAAATGCATGCATGTCAGATGCCATGCTCACACCTGCCTTTTAAAATCCCCACAGCAACACTCTTAGGAACACTGGATTGACCCTGTTCACAGATGTACAAGCCAAAAGGGGGTTAGCAACCTGCTTATTGTCCACCCTCAATAAGTGGGTGAGTCTGGGTGAAGACAGGCCTGTGGACCTCAAAGCCAGCACTCTAGCCCCTACATTTGAGGGCCTCCCTACAGCCCAAAGTTAGAGCTTAGTGTTTCATGCTAGCAACTGCATTTGGGGACTGGGCAGGGAGCCCTGCTTGCTCTGGCGTCTTCTAGGGTAACAACCCCACGAACTACAAAGCGCTAATGGGTTTCCCTGTGAAGACTTCACCAGGAACAAAGTTACATCCATAATAAGCCCTAACAAAGGTCTTGACCAAGCCTGAAAAGAGAGCAAGGAAGCTGGCCGGTCTGATCCAGCTGTTGCCATCCCCAGTCCACCCCCCATGCTGAATTTTCCTGAGAAGTCTCATTTATCTGCTTCATTTTTAAAGGCCAGCCCAATAAAACAAAATCTATTGCCTGGCTGTAGCTAGGCAGAATTTGCATGTGGGGTCGTGACATTTTTGTGGCGTCTCACTTTGGGTGACCCTGGAATGTTGGAAGCGATCACTCATTTTTGACTCAAAGAGACTTTAAGAGAAGTGCCAGGGCACATGGCTGGGGGCAGGAGCTGGTTTAGCTCAAGGACTGAAGCCCACATGACCAGCTAGCAGCAGAGCCAACAAGCAGCTGACCATCTTGGTCCTCTCCATGATAAAAGCAGTGCTGAATCTTGGCTGAACCTACAGGGTTCTCTCTCTTTCTCTCCTCTCCTCCTCCTCCTCCTCCTCCTCCTCCTCCTCCTCCTCCTCCTCTTCTTCTCTCTCTCTCTCTCTCTCTCTCTCTCTCTCTCTCTCAGAATTTTGTTGTTGTTGTTTTTGTTTGTTTTTTTCAAGACAAGGCTTCTCTGTGTAGCAGTCCTGACTGTCCTGGAACTCACTTTGTAGACCAGGCGGGTCTCGAACTCCCTGAGGTCCAGCCGCCTCTGCCTCCTGAGTGCTGGGATTAAAGGTGTGCACCACCATCGCCCATCTGCGCCACCACTGCCTGGCTCTCTCTCAGAATTTTATAGTTATTTTCATTTTTATTTATGTGTATGTGTGTAGGGTGTCACATACGTTTGGGTACCCATGAAAAGGACATTGTATCCCCTGGGACTAGAGTTACAGGCATTTTGAGAGCTACCTGATGTGAGTATTAGGAAGCTAACCCAGGTCCTCTGCAAGAGCAGCAAACACTCTTAACCACCCAGCCATCTCTCCAGTCCCAACATCTGTCACTTTTCAGAGACCAACATGCCAGCTGTATAATCAGGATTGTTCATTTGCCTAGCTGAAGTCTTCACGGCTGGGGAGATAGATGCTCAGCAAGTACAATGCTAACCTTGCAAGAACAAGGACCCAAGTTTGATCCCCAGGGCCCACATGACAAGGGGCAGATCTCAGGAGATTGTAGCCAGCCAGCCTAGCCTAAGCATCAAGCTCCAGGTCCAAGTGAGAGTCACACACACACACACACACACACACACACACACACACACACACACACCATTTCTAGAAACAGATAGGCCTTCCAGCAGTGTCTCGAAGAGTGTCCTATCAGCTAATCACTCAATCCATAGAAAATAGGATTTGCTGATGGGTTTTCCAGAACACGCTTGCTGCTGAACAACTCGGAGACTTGGACTCCAGCAGCTGCCCCCTTCAGCTGCAGGCAGGAACCTTGGCAATATCCCAGTGCATCTGATGCAAAGAAAATCTTAATTCTACTCTATCCACACAGAAAAGCAGAACCACAATTTCACCCTGAAAGCTGAAAGAAAAGAGCCATCATGCTGTTGGTTTAATACTGCAGAAAGCATCTGGGGTCCACGGAGGACACACCACTTGCCATGTTCAGAATCTTATCTGACTTTTAAGAGATGAATTACAAACCTCCTGAAAGTTGGAGTTTATAATTGAAATATTGATAAACTCTTTCCCATAAAGCAGCTGCTAGATTCTGCATCAGTAACTAGAAAATACACACAAAAATATATATTATAATAATGTTTTTCTCTGTTTAGCCAAGAAATACAACAGCAGAGATTATTGCTTACAAAATAGAAATGCCTTTCCTCAAATTGGATAGGAAAAAAAAGAACCCTGATAAATTACGATGCCCTAAATTCCAAAGAATGTGCATCAATTGTTGAGGGTGTTGTCGACGTCCCTCTGGACAGCCGGCTGATTGGGACTGTAATTTATAATTATTGTGTTCTGGTGTAGATATGAAGGCTGACAAAATGCAAATCTATTAGCAGAAACATCTTCCTTTCTCCGAACCAGGAAGGGACAAAAGAGACCGCCATAAATTACAAAAGGAAATGAACGGTTCTACTATGCTCACAAGTCAACACAAAAAGGTAATTAAGAAAGGAAATGCCTACTCCCCAGGCCTTCTGCATCTTGCCACAGAGACTATGAATTGCCACAAAAACAGCTGGGAAGGCATAAGATTGGGATCTATGCCTTGGGTTTCTGGCCCCAACACAGGCTGTAGCCCTTTTTGTGAAGGCAAGGCACCACCAGTATTAATTTATAAGATTTAGCATGTGTGTGTGTGTGTGTGTGTGTGTGTGTGTGTGTGTGTGTGTGTGTGTATGAATGTGGCATGCACGCGCGCACACGCTCGTCTCATCTTCCTTCCACTTGGGCTCCCTGAGTGTTGTGAAGTCCAAGACCCTCTGGGCTGGAGTTAGCTCTGGACCTGACCCCTGCACAGCATGAGGCACCAGCCCACTGATGGACATGTCACACTCATGAGTGTCTCCACTACGTAGCCAGCTAGACTCTGCCTCCCCGATAGTCCACCAGGAGCTGAGTCCCAAACTTCAGCTCCCTGCACATTCCTGACCCCTGGTGGAGGACCTGGTGCTGGTAGTAGCTGAACAAATGATTCTTTGGGGAGCAAAACAGAGAAGGTGGCTTCTTAAGACCAGAAACTCCTGATCAGATTTAACTCTGCCTTTTCCTTTCCTTCACCTGGGCCACCCTGACCTGGCTTATGGAGTGCGCACATACACACACACACACACACACACACACACACACACACACACACACACACACCAGGCCTCTAGCACTCCAGGTGACCAAAATGCAAACAGGGTGTTCTTCACACAACAGGGCCAGGGGACTGGGGCTGCCTGTCCCAAAGGGCTCACCTCACACCAGTACATGCCACTGCAGGGCTGTCTTGGGAGCAGGTTTCATCTACCTTAGGAAGACCCTCAGAAGAATTCTGCCACGGCCCCTTCACTACAGCTCAAAGCAGCCTGGAGGAGACATGAACGTATGACCAGCCTTGAAGGCCTGGGGGGCCCTAAGAAGCTTTAAGTGGAGGGAGTGGAAACGGACTTAGTGATTCCTGTCGAGTGTGGGGATGGGAAGAAGCCTGGGGCAGGTGGAGAGGTATGATAGGAAGCAATTATGAGTATCCCTGGGCGGGGGGGGGGGGGGGGGGGGGGGGGGGGGTTGGGGGTTGGGGGTGTGCAGAGGGGCGGGGGGGGGGGGGGGGCAGAGGCCCTGACATTACAGGGACGGGGGAGATGCTACAAAGGGTCACAAAGGCAGGAGGAGAGAACCACAGAGGGGACATACACTAGTGAAAGTGATTCCCGAGTGCACTCCACATCCGCACACATACACATAGACATGCACACATACAAACACACATATGCACACACATACATGATATGCAAATACATACATACATGCAGACATTCACACACATATATACACATTAACACAGACAAACACATACACACATTTGCCTACACATGCCCCTCACAGTGCACAGTAAGTAAGTCTGCCCACAAAACGATGACTCTCCGAAAGGCACAGGCCTTCGCCCTCCCGATTGACTGTTAAGCCTTCAGCTCGCAAGAGCAGCATTCTGGGAGACCCACTCACTGCTCACGGGCAACAGAACCCTGATCTCTGCCCTGACAGGCTCTAAGTGGGATTCTCCCCTCTACGCTGTCATTGACACAGCTGCTTGAGCCAAATCCTGCTGCGCATCCTCTGCTCTTTCCCCCACACCCCCTGCCCAGCCAGGCTACTCAAGCCTTCCCCAACCCCCCTATGTACCTGTACCTCTCCAATCAGGATCCCTCTGTAGCCACAGGGTCTTGCAGAACATCACATCAGCTCATTTCACACCCCCACTTAACCCCTTTAGAAGCACCCCGCAATCCACAGAATCTGAACGAGATTTCCAAGCAGGTGTGTTGGGCCCGGTCGTGGGCTGCCAGACCACTAGCGCTCACTGCCTGCTCTTCTGCCCAGTCGTTAGCTGTGTGTTTATCTGTTACCGATCCATGTCTCTCTTTCCCATCTCTGAAGGGGATAACAGGAGGGCCTCCCTACAGACGCTTGGTGCCCGAGCACAGGTTTTAATGGGCTCTGGCTGCCCTCACTGTTTATGTTACTCATGGTCCGCAGCTCCTCTCCAACCCAGCTGCAGAGCACCTGGGCTTCTCACCCAGGCTGAGCATTCTTCCTGTTTCTCCGTGCCGTATTTCCTTTGCCTGAAATGTCCTTCCCACCACGTTTGCCTACCAAGCTCCTAGTCACCCTCCAAAACAACACCCAAGCACCAAAGTTAAAAGGACTGGCAGCTGCAGGCAGTGGAGGGCATATGAAGCACCCGGAACCCTCCCACACTACAGGTGGGAGCAGGCATTTTGGAAAACAGTAAGAACAACTGCATGGAGTTAAACTAACAGTTATTAGGGAACCTAGGACTCTCCTCTGCCCTCTCTTTACCTAGTGGATATGAAAGCACTTGCCCACAAATGTCCATGTGGAAAGGCTTCAAGGTATTGTTCATAACCGCCCCAGTGGTAGCAAGCCAGACACCCCATTGCCTGGGTGAATGAAAAGTAAACTGTGGTATGTCCATACAAAGGACAACTACTCAGCAATAAAAGAACAAAGTGCTAATAACACCAAATGCCAATGGAAGAGGCCAAGCCTAAGATTGTCCGTGCACTGTTTCCATCTACAGAAGGTTCTAGAAGAGACAAAGCTGTAGTGGCAGCAAGTAGTTCTATATCATCTGAATTACTCAAATTGAGCAAACCATATCCTCACTGTGGGTGGAATCTTTTTTGCATTTTGGAAATAATACCTTACATCGGGAGGGAGACATCTGGAATTTACCCTCCCGACGGGGTCCTTGGGAGTCCTCTTGCTCTGATTCGTTTCCAGGCAACCCCATCCTTGTCGCATCCCAGGTGTAGAGCTTTACCTGCAATTTTCCCATGGGATGTGGTGGGGCTTGGGTGAGGGTCTGGTGACCCTAGAGGCAGGCCCTCAGCTCCCGTGGAGTGCCACGGATTTCACTAACAGGGCACTGAGTCTGCCCCTCATTTCCTCCTCAGAGGCAGGAGATATGAGTTACTGTCCCAGCTTTATGTGAAGATTCCGAGCTGGGCACGGTGGTGGAGCCCCAGTCTAGACTGCACAAGGCCCTAGATTCATCTCAGCACCGACCGAGAGAAGCCTGAAGGTGGAGCCATGCTCAATGGACACCTGCTAGCATCAGACAGCTAGGTATGGAGCTGTGCTGCAGAGACCAGTCTGCCGGTCAGAATGACAGCCGAGGACTGTCCAGACAAAAGGACCATGGGAGCTCTCCTTTCCTGTCTCTTCATCCGAGGCCACAACCTTTCCCAGGATTACAAGTAAAGACGTGTGGCATACATGTGCTGTGTGTACATGTGCGTGTCTGTATGTTCTCCATCTCCATAACCTCCGTCCTCATTTCCAAATTAAACCAAAAAGCTAAATTAGTCTTTGTCCCAGAAGACCGGGACTATGTTGCACACATGTAGCACCTCCCAGTTGTCATCTAATTAAGCTGTGGTCCCAGACAAAGCACCTAACAGTGTCACTACTGTCGATGGCAGGCACCACCACCCCACCACCCCCAGTAACTCCCACTATAGACTACAGCAGCTCAGCTCACTGCAAAACAAATACCATAGCTGTTGGGTAAACTGCATGCCTAAGCAGGCCTCTCCTTCGGCAGGTGACCTTTGAATGTTGCTGCACAGCTTTATAGAGGAATAGTCTAGGGCAGGTCCTAGAAACAGCGCAGGTTGATTCTTGAATCAACCCCATTTTCTAGTGTGTTCTACCTTTTGGCAGTCTGGAATACCCCTTTCCAAGTTGGGGCCATAGCTCAGTTGGTAAAGTGTTTGCCTTGTGAGCACAAGGACTCAAGTTCAGTCTCCAGAGTCCACATATCCAGGCTTGGGAGACTGGAGGATGGCTCCGTGGTTTTATAGAGGTTTACAACCCTCTATACCTCCAACTCCAAGGGATCCTTTTCCTCTGGCCTCTGTGGATACCTGCACTCACATGCACATAACCACATGCACACACACATACACACACACACACACACACACACACACACACACACACACATATAAAATTTAATAAATAACAATCCAAGCTAGGTATGGTACTTCACATGTTCTAATCCCAAAGCTGGGGAAACAGACAGGTAGATCCCCAGGATATTTGATGCGGCCCAGGCCAGTGAGAGGACCCCCCACCCTCTCTCTCAAAAATAAAAATAAAGTTGAAAAGGTGGATGGTACCTGAGACTGTCCTCTAGCCTCCGCATATACCTGTACACACTCGCTCATGCATCCACACAAGGGACAACTTGTAGAACTGAAGCCCAACTCCCACTGAGGTTTTAGAATCCAAACCTTTAATGCAAAGGACGTCATAGAAAGGGACAGACCGCAGGCAGGGACAAAAGAGGGGAGGAAATGTTCACTGATTCTGACACTGTGATGTAGCCATTGTGGAAAACCCTGTATGAGTTTGCCCAAAACTTAAAGATAGAGTTACCTACCATATGGCCCAGTATTTTAGTCTATGTTCTATTGTCGTGAAGAGACACCATGACTATAGCAACTCTTATAAAGGAAAACATTTCACTGGGGCTGCCTTACAGTTTCTGAAATTTCTATTATCCTCATGGCAGGAGGCATGGCAGTATGCAGGCAGACATGGTGCTGGAGAGGTGGCTAAGAGTTTTACATCCAGAGATGCAGGCAGCAGGAAGAGGGGGAGACACTGGGCCTGGCTTGAGCATCTGAAAGCCCAAAGCCCGCATCCAGTGACACACCTCCTCCAACAAGGCCACACCTCCTCCAACAAGGACATAGGTCCTGATCCTTTCAAATAGAGCCACTCCCTATGAGCCTATTGGGGCCATTTTCATTCAAACCACCACACCTAGCAACCCCCCTTTTCGGAATCTCTCCAAAGTTAAAATCAGTAGCTCAAAGACACCTGTGCTTCCATGATTCTTCCAGTCTTAGTTACAAGATATCACCAAGATATGGAAGCACCATAAGTGCCAGTCAAGAGGTAATTGAATGAAGAAAACCGGGTGTGTGCACACAGAGAACATCATCACCCATCCTCAGCAAAGGAAGAGGTCATTTGTAGCAACATCTTGCGAAGAGAAATAAATGTGGTGAAGAAAGATCAATACAGCCTTATGATGGTTTTAATTGTCAACTTGTCATAATCCAGAATCACATAAGAAGAGTCTCGGTCAAGGATTTTCTAAATCGGGTTGGCTTGTGGGCATGGCTGTGGAATGTTGTTTTAAATATAGTAATTGATGTGGGAAGATCCAGCCCACTATGGGCAGCACCATTCCCTAGGCAGGGAGTGAGCCTGGACTGTGTGACCTAGAGAGGGGCTGAGCACTAACAAGTATGCATTGTCTCTCTGCTCTTGACCGTGGATGTGACAGTGGCTTCAAGTTCTTTCTATGGCATCTCTGCAATGACTGTCACCTGGAGTTGAGAGCTAAAATCAACCTTTTCTTCATTAAAATTGCTTTTGTCAGGGTGTTTTTATCACAGCAACAAAAACACAGCTAGGACAGACATGATCTAATTTAAACGTGGAATTTTTTTGTTTGTTTGTTTATTTGAGACAGAGTTTCTCTGTATATCCCTGGATGTCCTGGATCTCACTCTGTAGCCAGGCTGGCCTCGAACTCACAGAGCTCCACCTGCCTCTGCCTCCTGAGTGCTGGGATTAAAGGAAACGTGGAATCTTAAAAGGTCAAACTCACAGCATTAGAGAACAAAGGTGGTGCCTAGGGACTGGGGGTGGGAACTAGAGAGATGTCAATCAAAGGACATAAAATCTCCATTATATGCAGTGGTAAGTTCTGGGTGGCTGGTGGGTGACACAGCGAATGATACAGCACCTGCCTTGTTGTCATTTGTCTTGTGGCTCTGGGGATTGACTGTAGGATCTCACTCATGTTAGGCAAGTGTTCCATCACCAAACTACCTGTGTGTGTCTGTGAGGGGACATGTGCATGTGAGTCCTCAGAGTCCAGAAGAAGGTGTCGGAGCCCCTGGAGCTGCAGTTACAGGCAGTCATGAGCTGCCTATCCTTTCTTACCCACTGAGTCATCTCTCCAGCCTCTTGTGGTGTTTTCTCCCCTTTTTTCATTTTGTGTACGTGCATGTGTTTGTTTGTGTGTGTGTGTGTGTGTGTGTGCATGAGCATGGTACATGTGTGTTGTGTACACGTGTGTGTGTGTGTGTGTGTGTGTGTGTGTGTGCAATGCATGCAGGTGTGTGGGCGGGCAATGGCCAGTAAAGCCCAGTGTCCTGTTGTAAAACTCTTTGACAGGATTCCTCACTGAACCTGGAATTGGGCTGGCAGCAAGCACTGGCGTTACGGGCACATGTGTGGCCATGCCTGGATTTTTATGTGAGTGCTGGGATCTAAGCTCAGACCCTCGCTGGCATTGGTGGTGCAGCCTTTAAAACCAGCACTCAGGAGGCAGAGGCAGGCGGATCTCTGGGTTCAAAGCCAGCCTGGTCTACAGAACGAGTTCCAGGACAGCCAAGGCTACACAGAGAAACCTTGTCTCAAAAACCTCAGATCCTCAGGTGTGTGCAGAATTCTGACCCAGAGAGCCGTCTCTCCAGCCCCTCTGCCTCTCATCTTTACCAACTCCTGAAGCCTAAAATCTGTGTACGTGTGTATGAGTCTTTTGTCTGTATGTATGTCTGTTCACCTCTTGCATGCCTGGTGCCTGTAAATGCCATAAGAGGGTATCAGGTCCCGTGAAACAAGACAGTTGTGAGCTGCCATGTGGGTGCTGGGAATTGAACCCAGGTCCTCTGGAAGAGCAGCTAGTACTTTTAACTGCTGACCCATGCCTCCAGCCCTCTAAGTGACTAAATTTTTTTTTTTTTTTCGAGACAGGGTTTTTCTGTGTAGCTTTGCGCCTTTCCTGGAACTCACTCTGTAGACCAGGCTGGCCTTGACCTCACAGAGATCTACCTGCCTCTGCCTCCCAAGTGCTGGGATTAAAGGTGTGCGCTGCTGCCACCGCTGCTGCCACCGCCGCTGCCGCCACCGACACCACCACCACCCAGAGTGACTAAGTTTTTAGGAATCCCTCCTCCGCCTGCTTTTCATTACTGACTACCCAGCAGGTGGCCCCTTCTGTGTTCACAGCACCTGGGAGCACAGCAGTGGTTAAAGAGAGCCCTGCTCACACACGTGGAGGGTAACACAATGAGAAGGATGGCCAAGACCAACACAACCCAACAACAGGGCATCCAGATCGCAAGGTCGGGAATGAGGCCTGATACCCCCGCTGCGTCTAGAGCCCCTCCTCCCCTGAGAGCACCCCAGAATGAGGCCTGATACCCCCGCTGTGTCTAGAGCCCCTCCTCCCCTGAGAGCACCCCAGAATGAGGCCTGATACCCCCGCTGTGTCTAGAGCCCCTCCTCCCCTGAGAGCACCCCAGAATGAGGCCTGATACCCCCGCTGTGTCTAGAGCCCCTCCTCCCCTGAGAGCACCCCAGAATGAGGCCTGATACCCCCGCTGTGTCTAGAGCCCCTCCTCCCCTGAGAGCACCCCAGAATGAGGCCTGATACCCCCGCTGTGTCTAGAGCCCCTCCTCCCCTGAGAGCACCCCAGAATGAGGCCTGATACCCCCGCTGTGTCTAGAGCCCCTCCTCCCCTGAGAGCACCCCAGAATGAGGCCTGGTATCCCCCCCCGCTGTGTCTAGAGCCTCTCCTCCCCTGAGAGCACCCCAGAAGCACAAGGGGGGGGTGAAAGGGGTGAACTGGCAGAGGCTCTTATCGGCTCTGTTTTCAAAACAAACCAGTAACCTGGACACTCAGGTCTAGGGACCCATCACTGACAGGCGGCGCAGGAAGGCAGGAGCAACTGCTCATCAGGGGATGGAGGATGCTCTGACGCGCCTCCGTTTTTTGTGAGATGGAAAAGGTTCTGGAGCTGTGCAGTGGAGACGGCTACAACATAGAAATGTATTCGCTGCCTTTGAACTGTACGTAGAAAATGGGTCAGATGGAAATTAATTTCCTTTTGACGTAAGCTTCCAGTCCAGGCTGGCCTTGAACTGTGGATTCTCCTGCCTCTGTCTCCCCGGGGCTGGAAACACAAGCGTGCATCACCATGTCCCGCAAGACAGCAGAGTCTATGCCAAGGACAATTTACTGCAATTCTTTTTTAAATTACAGGGAGTTGGGACATTGGCTCTGTCTGTAAAGTACTTCCCCCATAAGCATGAGGATCTGAGTTCCGATTCCCAGTGATCAAGTAAAGCAAAGGAACAAACAAATAAATGTTTTGTGAAAGGCAGACGAGGCACTCACACCTGCAATCCCAGCACCAGGGAGCAGAGGCCGGAGGTCCTTGGGGCTCACTGGCCAGCCAGCCTAGCCAAATCAGTGAGCTCCCGGTTCAGTGAGAGATCTGTTTCAAAAACTAAAGAAGATGCCCAATGTTGTGCACACACACACACACACACACACACACACACACACACACACACACGCACATGCACATGCACACGCACATGCACACGCACCACACACGTGCACACGCGCGCACGCGCACATGCACACATGCTCACCTGCATGCACAAGCAACACACAGAGACAATTTTTAAGAAGAGGGTAGAGTCAATAAGCGAAGGAACTAGTATTTCCCCTGCAGTGACAGCAGTAACAGACACGAACCCTGCAAGATTTGGGGTGACACAGCAAGGCCCTCAGCCAGCCCACAGGGCTCCTCGCCCTCACCATCTCGCCTTGGCCATCTCTCCTGAACCTGACCTTGGGTCCTCCCGGAACCTATGCTAACCTGGAAACAGATCCCATGCTTGCTGTGACACATCGGATGAGTCCAGAGCCTGTCTGCTTCTTCTCTCCGCTCCATCTCTTTTCTGGCAAGGATCCAGCCCATAATTAGGCAGCCTCCCAGAGGAGGCAGAGTACTTCCTGCCCAAATGACAAGCTGTGGATTATGCAGATCTTTCCAGATGTGGCATTTGTCTCCCTGGCAATGCTGCAGGTGGCTTTAGGTTTGCTTGGCTGGAAAGCTCCATCTGATGCCTCTTCCTCACAAATGCCTCCCTCCACTGCATCTGCTAATGCCCAGGGCTTCCGCTGGCAAACTCGCTTTCCTCTGCTCTGGAAGGTCCCCCGGGTGGGAAGCAGCCAGGGGAAGGCTGTTTATGAAGGAGGGGGCACGCTGAGCCCTTCGCCCTCACGACTGCTCAGCTCTCATCTCTGGGGTGTCCACGCACCTGCATCTAAGGCCCCGGAGACCCACGACCACCTCCCTGGAGCCCACTGCAAAGCTGACAATAAATGGCTGGTGAATGAACTCAATGAATGATTGGATGAAATGGGCAATGAGCCCCGAGCTGATGCTGATTCCACGAAGCAATATGGGTACAAAACGCACGCTTTGCAAACCAAACGAGCCACTCTCAAGTGCCAATATCTGCTATTCAAGTGTGCCTGGGAGTTCATGCATGACACTTGGAGGTCTGTTTTCACGGTGACTCTCTGAGTGAAGCCTCCCAGCCACACAGTTTTCCCTTCTCAGAAACAGGTCTACCAAGTTTGTGGTGGACATGGGAAAACTGCTCCCCACATACAACCAAATGACAGAACTGACATCTTGACAATTCAGTAATCTAAGCTGAGTCTTGCTGCTTCGTGAAGGGACGGTTCCCCAAGAGAGTCTGTCTCACACGGGAGAAACTCACAGCTGTTTTAAACTGAAACAAAACGGAATGAGTATGGATTCCATTGATAAATGGAATAAATGGTGTTATAAATAATAAATAAATAATGAATAAATGGTGTTATATCTAAATTTTAAACATCTGTTTATTTTGTGTGCATGTGTGTGCACACACACATGCACAAGCCACAGCACACATGTGGAGGTCAGAGAACACCTTGCAGGAGTCACTTCCTCTCCTCCCACCACACAGGTCCTAGAGATTGAACTCATGTCGTCACACTTGGTGACAAGCCCCTTTACATGCTGAGCCATCTCATTAGCCCCCCCCCAAATTGTAAAAATAAAATAAAATGAAAATTTTAAAAGGGCTGGAGAGCTGGTTCAGCACTTCTGAACACTTCCTGCTCTTGCAGAGGACCTGAGTTCAGCTCCCAGCACCCACACAGTGGCTCACAACCATCCATAACTCCAGCTCCAAAGAATCTGATCCCTGCTTCTGACCTGGGAGGGCACCAGGCACACACAGGTGCTCAAACACATGCGCAGGTAAAACACTCATACACATAAAATAAACAAATCTAAAAAATATTTTTTTAAAAAAGCGAGAGAGAAGTATGTGGGGAGGAAAGAATGGATGCACACTGCCCATGCTCAGCAAGGAAGGCCACAACAAATGGCTAATGTGTGGCGAGCAAATTCCACTTCCACTTACTAAACTGGGCAGGATTACCCCTCTATATAAAATAACTATGAGGGCCAGCCCCGGTGATGCACACACTGAGAAGGCAGGAGCAGGTGGATCTCTGTGAATTCCCGGCCAGCCAGGGCTCTACAGTGAGATCCTGTCTAAAACAAACAAACAAACAAACAAAAAACCAGAAACAATCTATGAGATAAGGTTTATGTGACTGGAAAGTGATGCAGGATAGATTATAACAACACAGCTATGGTTTCCTCTTTGGATAAATGCCACCAGGATACTAAAGTCACTCTGTCCAGATGAGGAATACCACCCCCACAGCCCAGGATTCCACTTGACTGTGTGGCTTCCCTGAAGGTTTGCAGACTCCCAGGAGAGAGCACAAACTTTGTCGGACTTGGTCCCTGTGCTCCGAGTACCTGGAAATTCCCAGGACCTAGTCAAGCAGGTGCCGGATAGGTGACCAGCTACCACCCAGGAGTATCATTAAGCCTGAGTGAGAGGCAGGGGGTCTGGGGCCAGCTCTGAGCTTCTGCACCTGATTACACCTGAGGCTTTGCTGGATTTGAGACATCTTAATGTCATGTTTCTAACAGGGCTCAGGGTGTGTAAGCCACTGTCCCAGTCCCCATGTCTACCCTTGAAGGAGCAAACACCAGGCATGACAGACTCCCTCCCTCCCCCAACCCCCGCCCCAGCCTTGTTTTTAAAACAAACAACAGCTTCCCAATGTGCTCTGAGCTTTTGAACCTGGTGTTTGTCTCCCTCTAAGTCCCTGCTCACTCTCTCCTCCTCCCACGGAGGCCGACTAAGCCCTTCTTGTTGTTTCTTGGAGAAGGCTGATTAAGGTAATTGGCAACTTTTTCCCGTGATTCCAAGGTAAGCTGTCATTTCAAGGAGAAGCCGTCCACTCCAATTCAGAACACCCATTTTTCGATGTTTTCTTCTCTGCAGCGGGAGAAGAGAGGAGAGGGGATCTGTGGCCCCCCAAAGAAACACATTCCTCGTCTCCCTTTGTGTTTCTGAGTGTGTAAACTCAGCTGGAATCACAGCTAATAAATAGGTCATCTTGTACTTTCAAAATAAAAACATACCGTATTTCAGTGGAATAGCGGCTGTACGTTAAAAAGCTGTCAACTTCACTACAATTTCCCTGAACCCTGCACTGCGGAGAGATGCCTTGTCACTCAGAGCCCAGCGCATTTTTACTGAAATATCTCCTTGACTGCGTAAATAATGAGCAGAACTGCATGGAAATATCCAGGCCCACAGCCACCTTTCTCCATTCTCCGAAGAAGCCATATGCAAATGACGCAAATGACAGGTGGAGGCGGGTCCTGCTTCTCAACAGTTCACTTTGAAAACAAAGGTGGCCTGTCCTACCACCCCTGCCTGGTAGTGTGTATTTCGGGTGCAGTGCGGAGGGGTAAAGAGAGAGAGTGCAGAAACAGCCATCTCTGCGAGTTTCGAATCAAGGAGGCTGGACTGCCATTCAACAGCTATTCATTCACCACTCCGGGGCTGTGGCAAAAAAAAAAAAAAAAAAAAAGAAAAGAAAAAGAAGAAGGAGGAGGAGGGAGGGAGGGAGGGAGGGAGGAAGGAAAGGAAGGAAGGAAGGAAGAAAGAAAGAAAGAAAGAAAGAAAGAAAGAAAGAAAGAAAGAAAGAAAGAAAGAAAGAAAAGAAAAGAAAAGAAAAGAAAAGAAAAGAAAAGAAAAGAAAAGAAAAGAAAAGAAAAGAAAGAAGCCACAGGATATATTTGTTAAAAAAAGAATGGCCCAGACCCCAGGAGGCGTTTATGATAACAGGCAGTCCACACACCTGCAGGGCTCAAGACCCAGGTTTAAGAATTGCTATAGGCTCTTTTCCTTGTGCAGGTCTTGTTGAGGTGAATGCACTGTTGAGATTTCCTGGGTACCGCTTTCCTCCTATATCAACACTGCTTCACAGCAGATGTCCTGGTCCCCAGCTCTTATAATCTTTCTGCACTCTCTTCTGCAATGTCCCCGAGCCTTGAGTGTGTGGATTGTGTTGTAGATACGTCCATTAAGGTTGGGCACCCCATGGTTAGTTTTTCTTGGGGTTCTTTTTTTTTTTTCCAAGACAGGGTTTCCCTGTGTAGCCCTGGCTGTCCTGGATCTCACTCTGTGGACCAGGTTGGCCTCGAACTCACAGAGATCCACTTGCTTCTGCCTCCCAAGTGCTGGAATCAAAGGTGTGTGCCACCACCACCTGGCTTATTCTTGGCATTTTTACCCGGTTGTAGATATCTGTTGACATGCTATCATGGATAGGAAAAAAAAAAAATCTCACAAAAGTCCCACCAGTGGATGAAGAGCTACAGGCATTTAAGGGATTCTGAGAGAGGGAGATTAGGTTTTCTCCATGGTCTTCTGTGTTCATTTCAATCCTTTACCTCCCCCTGGAATCCTGGATAACGTCAGCAAAGGTCATCACCACCCACTATGCACTGGACAGGGGAAAGGAAGGAAGGGTGGGTTTGTGTCCATGCCCCTGATACGCTCTTCTGCAGGTGAGCCAGAGTGTCACGGGGGGGGGGGGGGGGGGGGGGGGGGCTGGAGGATGTTAGTTACTCTTCTCATTGCTGTGGCCGAACACCCGACAAGAAGTAACTTCAGGAAGGCAGAGTTTATTTTGGCTCACGGTTTGGGAAGACACAGTCCTTCAGGGTGGAGCAGGCATGGTAGCAGGACCACGAGGCAGCGGGTCCCGTCCCAGCCACAGTCAGGAAGCAGAGGGTACCAGGAAGTGGGGCAAAGAATGGGCAGAATGTGAGGATGGCTATCAAAGTTCAAGGTCCACCCCCAGTGACTCATTCCCTTCAGCAAGGCCACGTCTCCTAAATGTTCCACTATCTTTCAAAACAGCTGGGGACCATGTGGGGACACACAGGCCTGTGGGGACAGTACACACTCAAACCTCACTGGAGGCCATTTATGTCACAGGCGCACTGAGGCCAGCAGGTGTTTCCCCAAGTCTAATCAAGGGTATAAAGTGAATTAGGTTATGGTTTGCTGGGTGCATTCATCTCCGCCCCTCTTTCCAGCTCCTCCTGTGTCCCCCTACTCCCTTTCAATTTCATGACAGTTTCTTCTTCTTCTTCTTCTTCTCCTCCTCCTCCTCCTCCTCCTCCTCCTCCTCCTCCTCCCTCCCCCTCCTCCTCCTCCTTCTCCTCCTTCTTCTTTTATTGTTGTTGTTGTGTGTGTACAAATCCACCCCTTGTTTCTTTCCCTTGTCCCGTGCATAGTGGGTGGTGATGATATCATTAGCTGAAGTCATTCAGAATTTTAGGGCATGGTAAGGGGCAGAAATAAGCACAGAAGACTCTGGGATTCCATTCACGAGATTGAAGGAGGTGGACATGCAAGACGCCGTTGAACTCCGTATTAACTGAACTCTCCATCTTTCTTGTCAGAACCAAATGCTAAAGAGAGTCTTCCATCTTAGCAGACTCCTTCCAGGAAACAGACATCTCGATCTGCTGGGCTCCCTGTGAGGAGAGCTGGAGCTTTCCCAAGTAATTGGGCCTCTTGGATTTAGCGAGGTGGGTAACGGAAAAGGACCCAGATGACTTTTATTTGCTTCAATATGAACAAGAGCTCTTCTAGAACCCCACAACTGCTGTTATTGACAAGTGATGATACAACATGGGTCACTAGATCAGCTTGGTGTGGGGCTGGTGCTGTGCAGAGCAGTGATGAAGGGGACCAGGCTTGTAGTAAATCAAGACCCCCCCCAAATGGAAGTTATGACATTAAGTGAATAGATAAGTGGGTGAATGGCAGAGACGTTTTCATTAGCCCACTCACTTTCTGTCTCATGAGCCTTCAGCGGGAGAGAAAGGATTGTTTTAATTAGCGGGGTTGAAAAGTCCTGCACTGGTGGCCATCCCTCCTGCTGCTCCCAGGATTATCCTGTTGGTTTATCAGTACAATGACAGAGCATCACAGCCCAGGATACCACCTGGGAGGCGACAGAAGCAAGGGGGTCCTCCCAGTTCATGCCAAGCGCTTTCAAACACATCGTCCTTTGGGCATTCAAGTCTGATTAACACGAAATATTGGGCTTTATCACACAGCTCAATATCCTGCCACTAAAGATCCCATTCTAGCTTGAGATCAGCTGTGTATCCTTCTGACTCTCCTTCTGTGTCCTGGGCTGTTTAGGCAAAGCAGGCGTCTGATGAGGGACCGTGATCAGGATTTCAAAGTCCTCATTTAGATTTCTTTGCTAAAAACTCAGCCAGCAAGGCCGGCCCCTGTCTATACATACCTCCACTGCTCCCAGGCACTGAGTGGCCAAGAGCAGTGTCCTTGACGTGGATTTCGCGTCAATGGCACAGAATTATGTGTCTCAGTGAGGCCAAATGCAAATGCATAGCTTCCCCCGACCCGTGTGCAGAGATGGTTATGCCTTCCTTCACAGAGAACCTATCTTTAAGTCTTAAAGGACCTTAAGTTTGAGTTGAAAATAAATCTAGACATTTGTAGGAATGCCAAAGCTACTGTTTACTAGGAAACAGTCTCCCAGGTGCTCATTAAACCGTTTGTTTATTCGTTCATTCTGCATTTATTGAGCACCTACTTTACACCGAGCACTGTAGACACTGGGAGCGTAAAGATCAAGAGGACCCAGCTTCTACCCCCAAAGCAAACTTTTCATGTGAGGGGGAGGGCAGTAAGAGAAATCCATGTTATAACATTATGGCAGGAGACGTCAGGGGTGCCGAAAACATCTCAGAGCAGGGATGGAGTGCCCAAAGACTTCCAGAAGAGAGGAGTCAGATGGTTTTTACAGATGACTGGAGAATGGCACCTCGAGCCCTAGAGGGCACAGTGGTGAGCAGAGAAACCACACCAGGTAGGGACAGCAGCCTGCTCACTGGCAGGTGACCGGCTCGTGACAACTGAGTATCCATCCTTAGAGTGGTGTGAAGGTTGAAAGTCTTGCAACAGGGGAGTGCTGGAAAGAGCATCAACTCTGCCTCTTTTATCCACGGGTTCTGTAGCCACAGATTTAACCACTCACTGATAGAAACTACAAGGTCCTGTTGTGAACATGCATAGACATCTTTTTCTTCTTGTCATCATGCCTTAATCAACTATCTACTTAGCATTTACGTTGTATTAGCTATTATAGTTAATCTAGATTTTATTTCAAGTGTGTGAGAGATCTGGCAATGTAGTTCAGTTGGCGGAGTATTTGCCTAGCATGCACTAAGCTTGGGTTCCATTCTTAGCACCACGAAAGCTAGGCATGGTGGCACTCAGGAATGGAGGCAGGGGGTTAAGAAGGTCAAGGTCATCCTCTGCTACATAGGGAGTTCAAAGCTAGCCTGAGCTGCATGGGACTATGTCTTAATAACTAAGTGGAAGTGACAAGCCACCCCACAGCCTCCTTGGCAGGAGATGCAGGCAGGCACAGAGGGTGCAGGCCCCAGAGGCCTCAGAGCCAGGTGTGCCTCAGTCTCGGGACCCAGAACTATGGCAGGACAGGAGATGGCCCTGTTTCTACCTCTCCTTGCCATGCTTGAAAGGAACCTCACTACCAGGGTCATCCACAGCGTCCCCATCCTCTCTTTCTAGTCTAACACTCAGCATCTCTGGGCAAGGAGTCAACGAAGAGTATCAGGGTTGACCTGCATCTCCAAAGCCTGTGTGTTAAAGTCCAGACTCCCACTGCCTTAAGATGTGGCCTAATCCAGCATGCCTGAGAGAATGTCCTGTGAACAAAAGTGTGGCATCTATGTGCTGAGGAAAGAGCCCTGAGACTCTGGCCCTCTGGCCACTTGAACCATGAAGCAACCAATGTCTGTTTTTGTTTTTGTTTTCTGAAGATTTATTTATTTTATTTGTATAAGTGTATGCCTGCATGTATGTCTGTGCACCACATGCATGAAGTACTCAGAAAGGCCAGAAGAAGTTAACAGATCCCCTGGACTTCCCAACAGTTGAAACTGCCATGTACCCACATGAAATCCAGAGCCTCTGCAAGGACAGCACATGCTCTTAACCACTGCGCCATCTCTCCAACTCCTAAATTCTCATTTATTTATATTTTTTTAAAAGACAGGGTCTCACTATGTTGCCCAGCTGGTCTGAAGCCCTCTAAGTAATCCTGGGTGGCCTAGAACTCACAGAGATCCACTTGCCTCTGCTTCACGAGTACTGGCGTTCAAGGTGTGTGCCTCCACTACCCTGCTAAATGTCTCTTTAAGCCACTTGTTCCTTTACAATTTGCTATGGGCCTTGGGAACTGAGAGGGGAAATTGCTAGATATAAAAACGGTGGGAGAACTTTTTAAATTATTGTATATTAGTTAAACAAAATATTGGGTTTTATTACGATGTTTTGGACATGATCTTATCTACCTTGGTTGCTTTCCTTTGTTCCTGTCCATTCCCAACTGGTTCCCTTTCTCTTCTCATACAGTCCCTCTTCTACTTTATTTTTAAAATGTTTGTATTGACTTTTTGACCCTCTACTTTTGTAGTGCTAACTGCACTAAGAGGCTAGCTGGATAGCTAGACTGACAAACAGGCTCTGGGTTCAGCAAGAGACCCTACCTCAGCAAATACAGTGGAGAGTGATGGAGGAGGACACCCAACGTCAACATCCAGCCTCCACTAGCACACCCACACATATGCAAGCACGCATACACACGTGAACACACACCACACAAATACATACAAAGACAATTTTTCGTTTTTTAAAGAACAGTAAACAGTGTGAAAGGAGGTCTTGCTACCTCGTCCCAGGAAAGAAAAAAATCCTTGCAGCAGACAGAAGCGGGGGTGGGGGGGGGGGCTCTGATGCTCAAGATGCTGCTTCTGGGGAGCCCAACCCTGGGCGAGGCTGGCCCACCTGCGTTCCCCAACACACTCTGTGCAGCCTGGAAATAACTCTGCGGCAGGCTTTTTATATCGGTGGATTTTCCCATTATCAGCCAGCGCCTTGTTTCTATTTAGATTAATAACCATGTAATGATCACCTTTGCTGATTTAGATGGTGTCATTTTAAGAAATTATGGGTCTATCCATCTCCTGTTTCCCCTTTCCCTCTGCCCTCCTGGAATTATTCCCGAAGAAGAAACCAATTAATAGCAGCTTGACTGCTCCAACGCAGCCCTCTGTACAGTGTAGCGATGCCTAATGGAGTTTTAATTTCCCCGTGGTGAGTCAATATTTACTTTAAGAAAGAAAAATGTCACCATAAACCACTGCCCCCAATGAATTTGGTAGCACAAAGGGTGAGCGGATTTTTTTCCCTCTTTCGGCAAATAGGGATGGAGAGCTGCAGGAGGTTGGGAGTGGGGGTGGGGTGGAGATGAGGGGGAACCACTTGAACAAACACAGTTGTGGAAAGGATGGTGGTTATTAAATATTTTGCTTTGCAAATGTAGATGACTGTCGGGAAGTCAACCACAGTTTAAAGGGCCTGAAACTAAGTCATTACAATACAGAAGAGCAACAATTTATTCCATCCTTTTAATAACTTGTGGGGAGCGGAGAGGAAGGTGTATTTCAGGCATTCCCCACTTGAAGCCGGTACGGCTGTTTCCCACTTTCTCCCAGCTAGGCTTGCATTGAAACCAAATCCTACTTTTTACAAAAACTCATTAAGACTTTTCAGGATTGTTCTGGGACATAAAGTTCCAAGACACTCTCTCTTAGTCTGTCCAGAAACGATGTAGCTCATTGCACTGAAAGATAGTTTCATTTCCCAACTCAAAAGCTCTATGAAGAATCTGCCTTGCCAAATGAACATTGTATACGGAACTTGTCACAATCCTTTCTCCTGACACAAATAAAAGATAACATTGGCTGGCAAGCATGTAAAACAGCTATGACAAGGTAGCAGGGAGAGAGCAAGAAACACGGATTTGGATTCTGGTTTAGAAGCTGAGAGGAGGAGGGGTCCTTGGCAGAATGACTGACCAGCTTGCGGGTTGCAGGTAATAACAGAGCAAGCCACTTTCATGTAGACTTTTCAATGGTATAATGACCCCGCTTCTAATTAGCCAAAACATGACAAAAATCTCAACTTTTACAGCAGTAAAAGCTGCCAGGGAGAAGATCACCCAAGTGACAAGGCTCTTCATTCAGAAGTTTGCCGGTGCCCAGGGTGGCTGTAATTATGAGTTCTAACGCGGTGGGAGATTATTCTGAGTGTATTTAAAAATAAACAAGGTAAAGCATCACACTTTCATTAGATTTGCGCTCATCTCATGTCGGTGACTTTCTCCCCCTATTAAAATTGTTGATTGAAGCCTGTTATCTGTTTATCATCCCAAAATTACATTTCTGTTCTCTTAGGGGCTGTGGCCTTAAAAAAAAAAAAAAATCACATTCGGTGTCTCGTTAGTAACAAGAAAAGACTCCTAAAACTACAATTTCAGAGGAAAAAAAGCCACAAGCAAGAACCCCAGATTGTACCCCCCGAGTCCCCAAAGGCATCACGCTTCTTTGTTCTGCTAAGAAAAATTAACCTCAATCTCAGCTCAGGGTCCCCAGGTTGATTACCATAGTCATTTAAATACTGTAATCTCATTTTCATCCTGGGGATAAGGGGAGGGGGGGAGTGTTGAGGAGGGATTGGGGAGTCAGGCTGGAGAGAGAAAGAGAGCCAGGGAGGGGAGAAGCCGGAATAAATTTATCTGACAAAGGGATCGTGCCTTTCCGCGTACAGAACCTATTTCGGATCCTTCCACTTGATTGGAAAAGTTGATGAAGTTTAAATGAAGCAGAATTAGAACCTCAGGCTGCCCGAGTATTGACGGGGGAGCCTCGCAAGAATGTGCAATTCAATAGCCACGGAAGACAAGGGAGAGGCCTAAATGGTATAATCTTCAATCGCATCGAACATCCACACTGACAAGGCAGGGTAATGAGGTAGGCCAGATCAGGCCTGTTGGTTAAAGAAATTAATCCCTCCCGCTGCCCGGAGACAGGCTTTGATGCCTATTGTGTGGCCCGACCCAGTCTATCTAAATGGAAACTAACGGCCAGGGCCAGCACCCGCTTTTCATTGCTGAGACTAATCTGATAACAATTTGCTTTCTCTGATTAGGGAGGTAGAGGGAAGAAGGGACCGGACCCTGTGTGGGAGAAGACAAGGAGGGCACCTTCTCTTTGAAAGGGGGAGGCCATTCCCAGAGGCTTGGATAGAGCTGTGGCTAGAGACATCCCAGCTCCAGGGCCAGTGGATACACACTCTTCAGATGACCCCCAGGTCCAGGCTTTTCTGAGTAACCCAAAAGCCATGCTGGTTTTTGGTGATGCCTTTAAAATGTAAGTGATGTCACTGCCAGTGCAGATTCTGAAGGCAGTCCTGACCCAATCCCGATGTCCTTTGCCCAGGTGACTGCCCTCTGGTGCCTTTGTTATGGCGTACATGTTTCCCTTCCCAGGGTGTCCACAATCATGAAACCCAGCTTCTCCTCTTGTCTGGCCACATTTCCTATCTGACCTTCCTCTTGGCATCTTATTAGTCCCTCTGGACCACCCACGGGTACCAGCCTTCTTCCTCTTCCTAACTCTTGCACCCCTGTGCAGTCACCCCCAAATTCATCTGTGCTAGTACTGCTTATCTGCCCAGCCAGATCAAACTCTTCTGAAAGCAGATAAGGCCTCCACAGATGAGCCTGCCTCTGTAGACAGGTCCAGACATAGATAATGTGGATGGATCTGCTGGATCCCTCTGTCCCATCAGGACATCAGGACAGGTACCTGTCTCCTCAGGTACCAGGCAGTAACACACATCACCTGACAAGCTGTGAACTCATTCTAGCCACAAATGCCAACCCCACCATTTGCTCTCTGTGTGCCCTTGGGGATGTTACCCTTACCGAGCTCAAAATACAGACCTCGCAGAGCTGAGATGAAGTATATGAAAACTATGGTACTGAGGGGGTCAGTGTGCAGATCAGTGGTAGAGCACTTACCTAGCATAGGGACACCCTGAGCTCCGTCGCCATCGTGTTTAAAGAGGAAAAGGGGAGGGCAGGCCATGAGTTTGGGTCCATTTGGATGGGAAACATATATAAAGAAAGCAACAGTGGCCGACCACCTGGGCAAAAGATGCTAGGATCGTGTTGGTAGTCTACCTTTGATAGCAGTGTGTGTGTGTGTGTGTGTGTGTGTGTGTGTGTGTGTGTGTGTACGTATGTACACATGCATGAACATGCACGCATATGAAGGTCAGACATAACTTGAGGGAATCAGTCCTCTCTCTGCACCATGTGGGACCTAGGGATTGAACTCAAAGCTGTCAGGCTTGGTGACAAGCACCTTTACCCATTGCGCCACCTCAACACCCTTGGTGATACCCCTCAGCGTCTTCACGGCATGGCGGAAAAGAAGGATGGAAGAGAGGGGGCAAGGGAGGGCATGGCTCGACACTTGAGAGGCTCCTGACGCACGCACAGCCATGAAGCCACTCAACTCTTCTGATTGGTGCGTTGGTGTGGCCTGGTGCTTTGAGGTCCCCACTTGGCTTGGCTGGTCCCTCTGGCTGACTTCAGGCAAGCTGTGTGAACTGTAGGCCTCAGTGTCACAGCTGTCACCTGGGAACAGGAGTCCTGCCACCCTTTAGGGTTGCTGCAAAGGCACAAGGGACGTGATGTGTCAGAAGGGCCATTTGGCTCAGCACGGAGTGTCCTACTGAGAGGTCAGTAGGTATGATGCGTCTCCAGTCAAGAGCGCAAGGCTCTGTGCTCAGCCTCTTCCTTGAATTCCCACTCGGAAGAAGCCAAACCCAGAAGCACCCTGCCACCAGGGCTGCTGAAGGAGGCCTGGGGCTCTTAGGAACGTAGGGCAGAGGCATGCTCTCCTTTTGGAAGAGGAATTCCTAAAAGATTTACTTAAGCCTCGAATTCATGCCCACTGGGTGCCTCCAGAGCAGGCAAAACCTTCAGTGACAGTTTATAAAGCTTTTGGAAGCAGGCACAGTGCTCGGCCCAAAGGGACCTGCAGAACCTCTCCTGAAGGTTCTTGCAAACAGCTGGTGACATTCGGAGCATTTCAGACTCGGGCTTGTTGAATTTGCAAAAAGGAAACAAGTTGAAGATTCTAACCCTAAGCCATCAGTGAGGCACATGTCCTGCCAGCATCTAGCTCCCAACATCCAGCCTGGAAAGAGATCAGGATGCAACCAACACGCCCGCTTCAGCAGTCACACACAGTGACCTGCAAGTGTGCACACACGCCTCCGTCTGTCCCTAGTTGACCAACTCTCCTCAGGGCAGGAGCAAGGCACAGTGGCTGAGATTTTTGCTGATTTCTGGACCTGACTCTGGAGCCTTTGGAGTCTCTGTCCTTTTTTCCTTAGCTTTGGGCTTTTCAAGTCTTTCTAGGCCAGACTTCCTACACAGCCTTGCCTTAGCCCTTTCTGTCTCCAGGGCCTCATGGTGGCCACCTTGCCCTCCTTCTTCTCCCGGGCTCCAGATTATCCCTGAATCTGCTTTCACAAAAGCCTCTTACTTTGCCTGGAGTGTGACCTCCTCTCAACAGCTACCAAACACAACACGAACTTCACTCCACTCTTCTGAGAAGGTCAGGCTTAAAAGCCTAGAAGTGGGTCTAGCCTCTGGTAGCAGGTCCCTCGGCAGCCTTGTCCTGAAGAACACTGGGCTTACTATCCATTCTCCAAGGCCTGTCTGCTACAGGGACAAAGGCTACCTTGTCCCATGAGGTGGCCCCTGGTGGACAGACAGCTAGGCACAGACAGGTGGCAAGTGGCCGAGCATGCACAGTTAGTGTGGGCTCAGGGTGGCTGCAAAGGGGGCGGGGGGAGGAATCAGGTCAGGGTTCAGGAAAGAAGAACGGAAGACTTGAGAGATGCACCACCACGTAGACCACAAGGTCATCACTGTGGTCCCAGGGCTGGGCACACCTAACTCAGAGGAAGTGTGTGGCACTTAGTAAATGAATGAATGAGTGCACAAATGAGTGACACATAGTCAGGACAGGAACGGAGGACTCCCTAGTATAGCTATCCAGTGCCCCCTCCACCCCATCCCACCACACGTACACTATCTCCTCTCCTGGAACACTTGTCTCCCCGAGTCAAACACTGGCTTACCCAGGATTAGTGAAGCTCCAGCTTCAGGACCACTCACTAGCACAGGGTTTCTTCCAAACTCCTGAGCATGGTTTCTGCAACTATTTCTCACTTTCTATTCCAGCAACGGGGCTCACTTTGTAGAGTACTTGCCTAGCATGCACAATGCCCCAAGTTCAATCCCCACCCAATCAAAACCAAGCTTTGCAGCACATGCCTGTAATCCAGAACTCAGGAGGTGGGGACAAGAGAATCAGGAATTCAAAGCCATCCTTGACTACATAGTGAGTTCAAGACCAGTTCTGGCAACATGAGACCATCTCAAAAGAGGGATCCTAAAACTTCCTGAGCTTCAGAATCCGACTCTGTTCTCACCTCTCCAGCTCCCTGGACACACCTTCTGCTCTTCCTGCAAGATCTTCCTTCTTTCCTGCTGCCCACAGCCCTGAGCAGGGACCCGGTCACCCCGACTGCCCTACTCTATCTTCTCAGCCTTGGCTGTAGTTTCTTGTCTGTCCTCTGCCTAGGGTTGTGAGCTTCCTGGGAGCAATACCCAGATCTGTAGCCAGCCCTGCACCGGCGCATAAGGCATGCTCGGAGAGGGAGCGTTGGCTAACGTGTGAACGAATGTCTGTCATTTTCTACCTCTTCCTTCATAACACTCACAGATCAGTGGAGGGCCGGTCCTTCTCCTGGGAACACAGGCACAAAGCCGACTGTGGTGAGACCTCCGCCCAGTCCAGGCTCTCGCCAGCTGCCCCTCCCCCATCCGTACCTAAGTCAAGTCCGGCTCACTTGACAACCCCAGCCCTTTCTGCCCTGCCTCGACTTCTGGATGTGGTGCCTTGACCTCCCTCTCCTCCTCTTCCACCCACAATAACTTGGCTATGGTCTTCAAAGACAAGTGACTCCCCAGTCAAGACCATCTGCCCACTGGATACAAATTTTCAAACCCCCTGTGTTTCCAGCCATGCCTCCACAGCAGAGGACGTTAAGCAATTGCTCACTGACTGCTGTGCTCATTGGCAGTTTCAAATGCCTACCATAACCAAATTGAACAGCAACCAAAGCCAACCTCTGTTTATTTTTGCAGTGCTAGGAATGGAACCCAGGATCTCAGCGGCTAGGCAAGTTCAAACCCTGAGCTATAACCCAGCCCTCAGCTTCTGTATTCTTCAAGGATCTGCTGGGAGGTGGAGGGAAAATAGAAATGCAGTTCTAGGGACGGAGCAGCTCACAGCTGTCTGTAACTCCAGTTCCAGGGGATCTGATACCTCTATGCACATAAAATAAAGTTAAATAAATCATTGTTTTAAAAATGCAATTCTACAAAATCCAAACAGTGGCATATTAAGGTGTGGCTTGACCTTATTCATTCTGGTCCACTCAAACAAACTGATGAAGCCAGTGGCCAACTTCCTAGTCGCTCACCAGAAATGCCACAACCTCTCTGCATGCTCTTTGGGCATCCCGACTTTGTGACAGGCTGTGACATCTGAGTATCGGCAAACTGGGTGCAATGGTCCAGTTTAGGTGCTCTAAGGTCACATGCAAATGGCCAGCCACCTGGCAGCCGTGTGGCCATCCATACCTTGAAATCAAAGAGCTTCTAAGGGTGTACTTTCATTCTCTTAGACAAAAACACAAAGCTGCCGGTCAACACAAAGACACTTAGCTTGCGTGCTTCTCAGTTCACTGGCCTCCCAGATATGTATTGTTCGCCTCCTATAGAAGATCAAAACTCCCTCTTTTGGGGTCCTTATGTATTTTCTGCAATCCTTTTGACAGACCCTTCCCCCTTCTGGGTGTTGCTTGCGCTGAACTTTGGGCTCATTGACCCGTGTCTGTTTCTTGACCCACCCCTGATGTGCCTTCAAATCATTGGGTGGACCATTACAGCTGTTTTCCTCCTAAAGCTCATTCCTGCTTCCCTGAAATGTGGTATTTAGTGCCGCAAGGAAAGCGCAAGTTCTGCCGTGGGGTGCTGGCCACTATGAGTTTAATTTGTCTACACTGCACCAATCCTACATTTTAAATCTTAACTTAGTTCACGCAGAGTGAAACAGGACCCTGGAAGTTTATAGGGCAGGGACACAAAGCTCATACACCAGTCAGTGATTGCTCAACAAACCAGTCTCTCTGCTAATGAGTTTACTTAATGAGTTATTGAGCCCCACGGTAAGGTGGCTGAAAAAAAATTGTTTTTTCTTAAATTGCAATGCGGGCAGGGATTGAGGCAGACAAGCTGCAGACAAACATCACTAAGGTGAAGAAAATAGATTAAAGGGAGCAATTCAAAAGAGCATAGACCATCAGGGAGGAGAGGCAGAAGTGAGCGATGGGAGAAGCAGTTCAGACTGTTTGGTTTCCGTGAGTTTACATTAGATTTTCAAGAGGCTGTGGTGAACAAGCCCCGCTTTTGCTTATGGCTTCTAGTTCAAAGTCTCTCAGCCCCCAGACTGCCGACGTTTGGAGACTGACTCCTTGTTGCAGGTGGGAGGGGCTGATTTCACATTATGACAAATTGAGCAGCGTCCATGACCCATGCCCACTAAGGAGGGGCCAGGAGCACCTCCTCCTCAGCGTCACTAATGCTTCTAAAAGTACATTCCTGAGAGTCCATTGATCTCCGAAGTCTGTATCACTGAGTAAAACTGCCCCCCCCCCTCAGTTTAGAACCATCAATGTCATTCAAGTGTTTTCATATTTTCTATGACGTAGCACCCCATTTAAACCAGTCTTCATTACAGCCTGGACACATGGGTGAGGTAAGTCCCAGCAGTGGTTTTCATCGGGCCTAACCAGGGTGCGCTGTCAGCTCTAGGGTGCTGGGTAAGAAGGTCTGGGTTGAGTGACAGATTTGCTCAATTACAGCCCACACTGAGCTAAGTACAACACTTGGTAAACATGTCCCAGTGTAAGGTCACTGTATTTAGACTCAACGCTATTTTTAGATTTAAAGAGAAAGTATGTGTGTGTACCTGTGTGAGCTTATGTGCACTCCGCGTGTGCAGATGCCTGAGGAGGTCAGAAAAGGGAGTCAGATCCCTTGGGGCTAGAGCTACAGGTGGTTGTAAGCCACCCCACACGGGTGCTGGGAACTGAATCTCTGTCCTCTGAGAGATCCCAGTGAGGGCTCTTAACCACTGAGCCAGCTCTCCAGCCCTTAACATTTACCTGACATCAACAGCTGAAAACACAAGGGTGGCCTTAAGGAACAAAAGTATTTGCCATGAGGAGCACAGAAAACCAGAGCACTCGCTTTTAAAGTGCCCTCTGGGGGAAGCCATGGCTAGCCACAGCCTAGTGATCCCATGGAATCCTCCTTACTCTCCCAGGACCAGGTACCACCTCTGGTCTCCTCACTGACAGAGGAAACTGAGTCTCAGAGATAACACCCCCCACCCATGGGTGGCAGAACAAGCAAGTGGCTGGGACCTGTTGCCTCCAGAATCACACTGCTAGCCTTTCTCTCTATAAGGGAGCTACAGTTTCACGCCTGCCCAGCCACGCTGGAACTGTGAACTCATTCGCGCACTGATGGAAGAACTTGAAAGAGGAACGGGGGGGGGGGGGGGGGGGGCATTTGCGTGTAAAGCTGAGCTGTAACCAGTGGCCAGCAGCTGCTGGGAAGGTTGGTTTCCACGGCATTGGTTGGTTTGCAGCAATGAGACTCAGAACAGTTGTGTTATCTAAAGCCTGCCGGAGGCGGCACAGTTTTAAAGATGCTGTGCTGCCTTGAGTTCTGCCCAGCCACCCTGAAGGTCACCAGACAGGAGGGACAGTCTAGCAGGCCCATCGCTGGGTTTAACACGTCCCGGTCTCAAGGGCTAGGACAAAGTTCTGTGGCAGTTGCCTGCAAAAATGGAAAGTCTCAGATCGGGAAAGGCCCAGTCTTCCCTGGGTGAGACACATTTACAAGTCTCCCAAACAGGAAGGCAAAGTCAACAGCCCAGAACTAGACCTCAACACACAGCTCCAATACTGGAGAGCCCACGTGAGTGGTCCATGCGGGATGCACTTAATGATATTTGTCTTTTCCTTAAGTTTTTAAAATAAGATGCGGGACTGGAGAGATGGCTGGTGTGTGAGCATTGGTTGCCCTTCCAGAGATCCTGAGTTCAGTTCCCAGCAACCACATGTGCCTCACAAACATCTGTAGTGGGATCTGATGCCCTCTGCTGGCATAACATCACACAAGCAGATAGAGCACATAAAAAATAAACAAATTTTTAAAAATAAAATACAACAAGGATGATTCAAGTGATTGATTGATGTCTATTATTTTGTGATACTGGGTGGAGATGGCATGTAGGGATTCACACACACTAGGTACAGCTCTATACCCCAGTCTAGATGCATTTTTAAAAATAGGCCCAATCCTTTATGAGATCTCCAAAGCTTCTGGATCCCCTAGAATGGTTTGAAAGTCACTGCAATAGAAAACAGAGTTTGAAGCCAGAGAGATGAATCAGCTGGTTAAAGAACTTACTGTGCAGACATGTTGACCCCAGTCCTGTCCCTGAAACCCACACAGGGGAAAGAGGGAAATGCCTCTGAAAGGTGCCCTCTGAGCACCACATAAATAAGTAAAAGACGAAAGAGCCTGACTTACCTAGAAATCAACACTTGTGTCCAGAATGTTCTGAAAAGTATAGGGAATGGCCTCTAACTCACCACCGAGGTCTCAGAGTTCTTCCTGAAGGAACAGCCTTCCCTTCAAGGTCCAGCAGTGTTCTGAGGGTCACATGATTAGAGGGTGGCTGGGTTCAGTAGGAAGAACCCCAGTTCTGAGGTCTCGTCTTCCTTCATGACCCCCTCATGCTAAGAGACAAAAGAGGAAGGTGGCTATGCAGCTAGGCCAGGGCAGCTGCCCTGGGGACTGCAGTGAGGAGCCAGTGGAGGGAGGGGGCAGCTGTCCCGGGGACTGCAGTGAGGAGCCGGTGAAGGGAGGGGGCAGCTGCCCTGGGGACTGCAGTGAGGAGCCAGTGGAGGGAGGGGGCAGCTGCCCTGGGGACTGCAGTGAGGAGCCAGTGGAGGGAGGGGGCAGCTGCCCTGGGGACTGCAGTGAGGAGCCAGTGGAGGGGGGGCAGCTGCCCTGGGGTCTGCAGTGAGGAGCCAGTGGAAGGGTGCGCAGCTGCCCTGGGGACTGCAGTGAGGAGCCAGTGGAGGGGGGTGCAGCTGCCCTGGGGACTGCAGTGAGGAGCCAGTGGAGGGAGGGGGCAGCTGCCCTGGGGACTGCAGTCAGGAGCCAGTGAAGGGAGGGGGCAGCTGCCCTGGGAACTACAGTGAGGAGCCAGTGGAGGGGGGGCAGCTGCCCTGGGGTCTGCAGTGAGGAGCCAGTGGAGGGGGGGCAGCTGCCCTGGGGTCTGCAGTGAGGAGCCAGTGGAGGGGGGGCAGCTGCCCTGGGGTCTGCAGTGAGGAGCCAGTGGAGGGGGGGCAGCTGCCCTGGGGACTGCAGTGAGGAGCCAGTGAAGGGAGGGGGCAGCTGCCCTGGGGACTGCAGTGAGGAGCCAGTGGAGGGAGGGGGCAGCTGCCCTGGGGACTGAAGTGAGGAGCCAGTGAAGGGAGGGGGCAGCTGCCCTGGGGACTGCAGTGAGGAGCCAGTGGAGGGGGGGCAGCTGCCCTGGGGACTGCAGTGAGGAGCCAGTGGAGGGGAGGCAGCTGCCCTGGGGACTGCAGTGAGGAGCCAGTGGAGGGGGGGCAGCTGCCCTGGGGACTGCAGTGAGGAGCCAGTGGAGGGGGGGCAGCTGCCCTGGGGACTGCAGTGAGGAGCCAGTGGAGAGGAGGCAGCTGCCCTGGGGACTGCAGTGAGGAGCCAGTGGAGGGGGGGCAGCTGCCCTGGGGACTGCAGTCAGGAGCCAGTGAAGGGAGGGGGCAGCTGCCCTGGGGACTGCAGTGAGGAGCCAGTGGAGGGGGCAGCTCTTCTCTCCACAATGGCCACAGACCTGGGCAGTGGGATTTGTTCACCACTTCATCTGCTGCCCCTGAAGGATGAGCTGAGCATCAACCAGATGGAGGCTTTGATTAAAGGAAGAAAGGGGACAGCCATTAAAAAAGGAAATGCTGGACAGGGTGGCTCTCGCTTGTAATCCCAGCTCTCGGGAGGTAGAGATGGGTGGGGCCCTGGGGCTCCATGGCCAGCCAGCCTTCTTGATGAGTTCCAGGTTAGTGAGATCCTGTCTCAAAAAACAAGGTAGATGGCTTCTGAAAAATACCACCTGATGTTGACCTCTGACCTCTGCACACATACACAAACAAACGTGCACACAGGCACACACACAAGAATGAGGAAGAGGGAGAGGAGAAGGGAGAGGGAGGAGGAGAAAGAGGGAGAGGAGGGGAGGGGGAGGAAGAGAGGAGGGAGAAGGGATGAGGAGAGGGGGAGGAAGGAGCTGAGAGAACAAGGATGGATAAACCCACAGCGGCGCATCCAGCCCAGACTGTGCCACAGGATGGTTCTTAATTCCTCACTAACATTTCATTTCCCCCTATTACACTGTAATTGAATGTAAAGGCCCTGAGCGATCACAGCCATATCCTCTTCAGCAGACAAACCACACACAATATTTTCCCACCATGTAATGAAAACATTGGTATCGTTGTGCAACTGGGCTCTGGACAGGCTGCCTTCCTAATGCCCATCTCTGTCTCCGTGTTTCTGTTGGCCAGCATTAATATTTATTAGAGACGTTAGGCTATTAGTGGGCATGGTGTGCTTGTCTGGCTTTGTAGAGCATCCAATCTGCACACACTTGCTCTGGATAAACACTTCCTTGTGCTGGTAATGATAACAACTCAGCGCAGCACTGAGCCTTATGAACTAGAACTTGAGTTGGCGTGAACAGCCCCTAAGGCTTGAAATCTGAGGAAGAGTGGAATCACCTCCTACAGAGGCCTGGCTTTTCCAGTCTCCTCACCCCTGACATGGACCTACTTAGGGCGCCCTCTCCCCCAAACTGAATGCCCTGGGCTTGTAGCTCACTGGAAATCTCAAGAGGAGGTAACCCGTGACACTGCCTTACTTATTTTGTATGTGTGCCTGTGTTTTGTGTCTGTGTGTGTATGTCCATGTTTGTATCTGTGTGTGCCTATAGGCCTGTACATATGATTCTGTGTGTGCCCATGTGTCTCATTTTTCCAGGTAAACCCTAAATGGCCAAGTCCCTGTGGGCAGAGGCTGAGTTCTGAACTTGTTTTTATGCCCCCCACTCCAGCTTAGGATGGCCCTCAGCACCAAATACACATTTAAGAAGTCCTGTATCGCTCACTTTTGCAGGGACACTGAGTGAATGAGGCTGGGTCAGACCCACTTGTGACCACTTCCCACTGCCTGTTATACAGGATGTGGCACACCTGGATTGCCCTTGATTAATTAGTCATGGCTTGTGGCCAAAACAGCATGAGGTTGTAATTCAGGGGCCTGGAGCCTCCTCCCACTTCCAGGTCACACAGTAGCATCCCAGGGTGAGCATCTTCCCCTGGCTGGAGGCCTCCCTAAGCCTCCCAAAAGGAGACACATTTGATGCCAGCGAATTTCCTTTCAGCCTCAAATGCTTGATTCTATTACTTTATTTTACAAATGTGCGCTCTTCTTATTTGTGACATAAACCCCCACAGGAAAAAAAAAACAAAGTCAGTAATAAATTATGAAAAAAATCAGGTGCCCTGATCACTTGTACTTTCTGAGGGTGCTGGATTCAATCAATCCCACCTCTGTACAGCAACCTGCCTCTCCGGGGCGACAGAAGACTCAAAGCTGTCAGTGGAGCAAACCGCGCAGTCTCTCCCCATAATTGTATTGACAGGATATCAGCCAAGTCGCTGTGTTGGGAAGGGTACACCCTGACAGGTTTTATGAGGGAGCCTGGAAGGCTACTGTGGCAGGGTTCTGTGTTCAGTCTCCGGATTCTAGGGAAAGGAGAATCAAGCCGGGCGAAGCCAGGTTCTTTCTCAATTTAATTTTATGCTTCCCACAGAGTCACATTGAAAGGAAAGCTGGCTGGCTTCACATCACGCGACAATGGAGAAGCCCTTGCCAATGGAAACTATTTACATTATTTTTGTGGTTGCATGAAACACCATTCTGACTCCATTAACAGCCACTAAACAAGCAGTTTGCTTGGGTTTCAGCGAGGTGACCAGTTGGTGAGTGTTTGTAGATAAAAACACCTGCTTGCAAATATGAGGTTTTTCCTGTTTCCTCTGGTTGCTGCGGCATCATGAAGGCATGTTTTCGAATAACTGATGCATATATGTTCTGGTAAATACCATGGGTGGGAAATACCAGGGTTGTATTTGTTCAGCTGCATTTGAAGTGGGGGGGGGGGAAGAAGAAGAAAAGAAACAAACAAACAAAAATGCTGAACCTATCCGTGAGGGGAAACAATGTGAGTGACAGCCTCCCTGTGTGGTGAAATAAATGTTGCCAGGGTGCTGTATTCCTCCTATACAGATGCACTTCTTCAGGCTCAGGGAGAGACAAAGCTAAAATACAACTCTGTTCCCATAATCCCAAAGACACCGGAGCCAAGCACACTTGCACAATGAGGAGGCATTCACCCCGACACTGGGGCCAGCAAAACTGGCAATCCCCCATAAAGGACCTACAAGTCAAGTCCAGTAGAAATGATAGAACTGTATTTTTTTTAATGTTCTGGAAACCTAGCTACTTTTAATATTTCCATTTTCTTTAAAACCCCAGATCCCAATGTTTCAGGATTTAGATATTCTTTATGTAGAGAAAACTGGGCTGGGACTCAGTGGTGTGGCTTTTAAGCCGGCTCTGGCAGAGCCTCAAGTCAAAAGCCTTGCAGACATTTCCCCATGATGGTTTATAGGGAGCTTTTGCAACCAGGAGTGGCCCAGCTTCCTTTCACGTTCTCTCTCTGCCAACTTTTATGCAGGCTGGGTTCTGACGGAAAATCTTACAGGAGTGGGTAAATGCTGAATGTGGACATCGTCATCCTAACCGCCACCAGTGCCTCTCAAACCAAGGGCAGAGTTGGAGGGAAAGCCTGCCCCCTGCTGTCACGTGTATGAGAGCATCCTAGGCTCTGTCACCAACGCGCACCAGGACATGGCCCCTGCAGATGGTGACCAGGGACCAGGACAGCCTGAAAACAGCACCCCGTTGCTGGATCAATCATCACCAATACTTTTTAAAACATGATCATTCCTGAACCCCATCTCCAGAAACAAGGATGGAATTCATCCTGAAGGCTGTTAAGCTGGTGACACCTACAGGCCAAATGCTGTCATAGCGGGGGTGCGGGGAAGGGGAGGAGAGGAGTGTTTCATGTATCATATTTACATGCATGTAATTGTAGTTTACACACCTATGTACAAATGCTAAACATACAGTGTGCTATATATAACATGTTTGCTATACATATATACATGTATAATGCATGCGTATGCAGATATACATTATAATGTGTCTCTTGGAGTGAACATTACACAAGAATTCACTGTGGAAGTGACTCTATAATGCCCTTCATCTCATATTTAAGTGGGAAGGAGCTGCACACTAGTGACACCTGATTAAAGCAAAGTCAGACCATCAGAGCAGCCACTGATAGGTGGTACTTGACTCTGTCCTTGGCCTAGGACAGTGAATCCCAGCTGTCTGTCCCACCCGCCTACTGAGATCAGCTCTCCAAGAAGTAAGCGAAGGATCTGTCCCACTGTGGAGATATCTCAGAGGAGCCAGAGCTAAGGATGCCGCTGCACCCATACAGTACCTAACTTCTGTCCTCCTGGGAACATTAATTAGCCCAGAAAGGTCCAGGAGGGTTAATGTTTTCCCAGGAGTCAAAAAATGCAGCCACCTCTAGCACAGTCAAGAAAACCCAGGTTCCGGTCTCGAAGAAGGAAAGGAAAGAGGGAGTTGGGGGGAGGGAGGGAAAGAAGAGAGAAAGGAAGAAGAAAGAAAAGGAGCCAGGCGGCAATGGCGCACGCCTTTAATCCATGGATACCATCAGCGCGCCCATCACCCTCCACACCCCGAATCTTGGAAACTGAAAGCATTCTTGCATTCTTAGAAGCACACTGCCCTCTAGTGGCGCAAGGTAAATTCGCTCCATGACTACCTTGACAACTATTAAACTTCAACTCGACTTTTCCTGTCTCCCCGCGCACTTAGGAGCAGAGCCACGCCCACGTAGAGTTTTCAGCCAGGCGGGAAAACAGACTAAAGTATAAAGGGCCGGCACTGAAAGGGAAGGTGATCTAGCTACAAACGCTGCTCGCACGTGAGTGCAAGCCAGGCCTCATAGAGAGTATTTGCACCTCCCACCCATTTAGGGTTTCCACAAGAGCCCCGGAGCACCTGCTGCACAGTAGACCAGAGGTGCTGGGAAAAGTGGATCTTGGGGTGGCGAGGGCATGAAAGGGTGCCTGCGACCTGTCTGTCACCTCATGGGTTCATCGAGCCCCGAAGGGATTGCCCTATCCGTAGTCTTTCCCAGTCTCTTCCGCTAATGCGTGCCACTTAAGGACATATGCTTAGGGACTGGCCGCGACTGCCGACTGTCCAGGACTGTCCCACCTAGAGCTGGTTTCCGACACTGAGCCTGGACCCCGGGCCCTGAGGCCAAAGGGCTCAGCAACTGGAACCCATAGGCAGCTTCGGTGGCCGGGAAGAGGACAAGCGCGCCCGAGCGCTCACCTTGACGATGAGCGGGTTCTGAAACATGGAGTCACGCACGACCCCCAACCTCTCGTTCTCCATGCCCGGGCGGATATCGGCCACCGTCAGCGGCCGTCGGGGCGGCGGGCAGATCTGACTGACCGTGCGGCGCACAGGCTGCTTCTTCTTCTTCCATCGCGTAAGGTCTTTCCGGGGCTTCCCCGGACCAGGCATCCTGGGGACCTTCGAGATCAGACCCTGGATGCAAGCCCACAGAGTTCTGCCCTGTCTGGGAACCCTCGTCCCATGCGTGTCGCTCCGGGCTGCACCACACGGACCTGGGGTGCACCCCGCAGAGGCCAGGCAAGCTCCGAAGTGGAGCACGCCCACCTGCGGAGCCCCCGCCGAGAACCTAAACCTTGTCAGTTCTTTGGAGTGATTTGGGCACCTTGCTGCAGACTGAGAGAGGGAAGAGTATTTCGACTACCCCTTGCGAAGAAATGGAATGGCCCGTCTCCTTGGCGACGGGACGCCAACGGCTCAGGAGCTTCCAGTTTCCTTTTTTGAAATTCTCGGCAACCCACAGAGACCTTTTAGAATTTTCTCCAGTCGACATAGGAAAACCCAAGAATCAAATCTAAGTTGTGTTAAAAGCGAAGAAGTTCTAGAGAGCCATTTATTCTTGGTTTCCGTTCTTTCTACCCATCCACCTCTACTCACAGTTCCCTCCCAAGCTTGCTCCCAACTTACACACACACACACACACACACACACACACACACACACACACACACACACACACAGATATTGCACTAACGTGATGATGTTGCAATAGAAATAAGCATCTTAGGCTTGAGGTCAACCCACCGGTTGGTCCCAAGCCAGTTTCTCTGTTGGATTCTTCTTCCCCCATCTTTGTGAAGTGGGTGGAAAGAAGGGGGGGGGGAATCTCTGAATTAGACCAATAGTGTCCAACTCTACAGCCAAATTGGGGGAAGATGAAAAATTCAGGTTTGATTCACTGAGTAAGAACATCTGAAAACACCAGGCTGGAGAGATGGTTCAGTGATTGAGAGCACTGGTTGCTCTTCCAGAGGTCCTGAGTTCAATTCCCAGCAACCACGTGGTGGCTCAGAACCATTTACAATGGGATCTGGTGCCCTCTTCTGTCATGAAGATGTACAGGAAGACAGAACACTCACACACATAAATAAATAAATCTTTTTAAAAAAATCTGAAAATGGGGCCAGCCAAGCCTAACACAACTAGTTTGATTCTCAGGACCCATATGGTGGAAGGGCATGCCTCCAAGTTGTCCTCTGACTTCCCCACAAATGCTGTGGCGCATGTGTTTACACACACACACACACACACACACACACACACACACACACACCAAAACCAAATAAATAAATAAATAGATGCAAAGCATAAAAAGACCATCTGGAAATGGCATCTGAGACTATTCTTAAATGCCTACCAACCCTACAACCTCAAAAAAATTTAAAGGGGGGGTGAGTTTTTTAATTTTATTTATTTTATGTGCACTGGTGGTTTTGCCAGCATGTGTGTGTGAGGGTGTCAGGTCTTGTGCCAGGAGCCATGTGACTTCTTCAGGGGCACAAACAAATTCTCCTGTGGCAAGGCTCTGGAGAACCTGACCCATTTTGGCAAGGCCGATGGATAGCTCTCTCCATAATTCTAGGCATGACCCCAGGAGCATATGTGCCCCCTGATCTCCTGGCTTTCTTTATAAAAGTCACATCACTGGCTGCCTCTAACTTCACTTTCTCAGAGCTACAGATAAAATAGCCATTACAAAAGGAATGCTTCCCCCGATGACGCTCCTCTGGGTGATGTTGTTAAAAATATATACAGTGGCCCTGATTCATCCCCTAAAGTCTTTGATGTTTCAAGTATGACCATGAATTCAGGCTTCTTAAGAACAGGATGTTGCCTTTCCAATGCACCCTGTGACTACCCTGAAAGAGTCACAGTAATTCATGATAATATTATAAATTTGTATAACTGTTCTGGAGAGAATAATTTTAACCACAGGAGTCTAGAGGAAATGCTAATGAACCGATGATATCAGGAGTTAAAGGGTACAGTCTAGGAACAGGGAATGAAGCAGAGTCATAGAAACCCATAATGCCGTCATTTCTAATAGCTGTGCCAATACTGTAGGAAGTTAGGAGGAGGGAACATGAGAACAAGGGATAAGCAGTGCCAACTATTAAGAGTAAGTTTTCAAGTTGTGTTGCCTATAGGATCAATGAGAACGCCTGGAAGAGATAGACTAGTACAGAACGTAGAATGAATGGATGCAGCTTCAGCTGGTGAGTTGATTGTAAGAACTCAGACCTTACCACATGTAAATACTGACCACTAGAGACAAAACTGTCTCTCACTCTGCATGATGTTGTAACCGCAAATGCTGCCAGCTGGGCACACTGTCCTACCCGTAGCTGTGCCTAGTTAGAAAAGTTCCCTGTGGCTTGCAACATTGCTCATGCTTCTAACATTAGCTGTGAATCACGTAGGTAGTGGTTACCAGTGGGAAAGTTGGAGGATGGAAGGGGCAAGAGGTAAAGAAACAAACTGGTAATTATTATAACCCTTATTAGAAACATAAGGAAACAGGGGCTGGAGAGATGGCTCAGCGGTTAAGAGCACTGTCTGCTCTTCCAAAGGTCCTGAGTTCAATTCCCAGCAACCACATGGTGGCTCACAGCCATCTATAATGAGATCTGGTGCCCTCTTCTGGCCTGCAGGGATACATGCAGACAGAATACTGTATAGATAATAAATAAATAAATCTTAAAAAAAAAAAAAAAAAAAAAAGCTCTTGAAAAAAAAAAAAGAAAAAAGAAACATAAGGAAACAAATGGGATTGTAAAACTGTTCATAAAAACTATTGAAACTGGCCCGGCAGTGGTGGCACATGCCTTTAATCCTAGCACTCGGGAGGCAGAGGCAGGCAGATCTCTGTGAGTTCAAGGCCAGCCTGGGCTACAGAGTTCCAGGACAGGCTCCAAAGCTACAGAGAGAAACCCTTAAAAAACAAAACAAAACAAACAAACGAACAAAAAACTATTGAAACTGTATACATAAAAATGGCCCAGGCTATCCGGGGCCACTTGACCCTAGGTCCTCTGAATGAGCCAGGACCACTGAGCCATCTCTTCAGGCCCCAAACTGAAATTTATTATTTAAAAAGAATGCAAGCCTGCTGCAAAGTTAAAAATTGGGGGGGGGGGTTGGAAAAATAGCTTAGCAGTCAGGAGGACCTGCTGTTCTTGCCGAGGACCTGGATTAGATTCCAAGTACTCACTTAGTGGCTCAAAACAGTCAGTAACTCCAGTTCCAAGGGATCTGACGCCATTTTCCAGCCTCCTCAGGTACCAGGCACATACATGGCATACAAACACATATGAAGAAAAACACTCATACCCATATATTTTTAATGAAATACAATGAGTTCAATAAAAACCTGAGGACCTCACCTGGATCCACAATTCTTTCTCTGTCACATTGCCATGCATTTGAGTAGGCTCACATACATGCACATGAACACACAAGTGCACACACACACACACTGCTGAGTTGCTGGAAACTACCTCAAACAATAATATATTATATATTAGTTCCTGTTCTGCTGATGTGATAAAACACCATGACAAGGAGCGACTTATAGAAGGAAGAGTTTATTTGTGCTTATGGTTCTAAAGGGATAATGGTCCATTGTGGCAGGCAGGCATGGTGGTTGGTAGAAGCTGCTGAGACCTCACATCCTGAACCCCAGTCATGCAGGAGAGGTGGGGGGAAGGAAGGAGAGAGAGAGAGAGAGAGAGAGAGAGAGAGAGAGAGAGAGAGAGAGAGAGAAGAGAGAGCACTGGGAATGGCAGGAGGCTTTGAAACCCCAGAGACCAACTACCAACTTCTTCCACTAAGGCCACACCTCCTAGAACCCCCAAAGAGTGCCACCAACTGGAAACCAAGTGTTCAAATAGATGTGGCTAGTCTCATTCAAATCACTGTAGATCCTAAAGACCTCATCCTGTATCAAGGGCATTTTCTTTTGGGGATATTTTTAAAAACTTATTTCACGGGCCGGGCGGTGGTGGCGCACGCCTTTAATCCCAGCACTCGGGAGACAGACCCAGGCGGATCTCTGTGAGTTCGAGGCCAGCCTGGGCTACCAAGTGAGTTCCAGGGAAGGCGCAAAGCTACACAGAGAAACCCTGTCTCGAAAAACCAAAAAAAAAAAAAAAAAAAAAAAAAAAACTTATTTCACATTTCATACATACAAACATACATACACTTTGATCATATTATCCTCCTGGCCTTCTCTCCATCTGCTGAACCCTCTCTCCTTGCCAACAAAACCCTCTTCTGCTCTCATGTCTTATTTTGTGCCCCACTGAATTTAATTAGGGTTGCTTGCCTGAGCACAGGTGAGGACTGATTAAGAGCCGTTGTCCATGGCTGTACAGTAAGGCATAGCCCCCCCCCCCCAACAACCATTAACTGTCAAGGGCACTTTCACACATGACCACGTCCTTATAAGGTCTACAGATAATGAGAGGGTGTGGTGGCTATTCTTGGTTGTCAACTTGACTATGTCTGGAATGAACTACAATCCAGAAGTGGAGGGCACATTTGTGATTGGGATCTTGAGGCTGGAAGACACACCTTTAATCTGGGCCACACCTTCTCCTGGAAGCCTACGTAAGGGCAATGGGAGAAAGAAGGGTTCGCTCTTCACCTGCTTGTCCTCGCCTTGCTAGCACATCCATCCTTCGCTGGCATTAGAACCCACCTCTTCAGGATTCCAGCATATACAGGAGACCAGCTGAGACATCCATCCTTGTGGGGCTAAGCAACTACTAGATTCTTGGACTTTCCATTCACAACTAGTCATTGTTGGACTGCAGCCTATAAGTCATAATAATTTTTTTTTTTTACCAAAAGAAAGAGAGATTCTTTTAATTTATTTATTTTATGTGTATTGGTGGTTTTGCCTGCATGTTTCTGTGTGAGGGTGTCAGCTCTTGGAGTCACAGACAGTTGTTAACTGCCTTGTGGGTGCTGAGAATTGAACCCAGGTCCTCTGGAAGAGCTGCTGGTGCTCTTAATCGCTGAGCCATCTCTTCAACCCTGAGAGAGATTCTTTCCATAAGTTCTGTGACTCTAGAGAACCCTGACTAATAGAGGGTACCACTATGTAGCCCTGGCTGACCTGGAACTCAAAGAGATCCAGTTGCCTCTGGCGCCTGATTGTTGGAATTAAAGGCATTTGTGATGATGCTTAGCATGTCCACAGCTCATTTATAACAACTTTTTAAAACTTTATTTATGTGTGTGAGTGTTTTGCCTGCATATGTGTTTATCGTGGGCTGGGAGAGACCAGCTCCCACAATCTACTCAGGGTAATGAAAGGAATGCCTCAGAGTAGCAAGGGTAGGAAACTTTTTTATCTAAGGGTAATTAGGAACAAGTTTTACTCTGTCTATCACACTTTACTCACTCATTCTTTCACCCATTCACTTCCTCACACTTCTCTCATGCTTCTTCATCTCTCACCCAGCACACACAGGCACACACTTCACTCACATTCTGCAGCAGTTCTTGTGGGTTCACACGGATCTGTGGAAAGAAGACTCAGAGGCACCTTAAGAATGGATTTAGCCTTCGAGGCTGCAGGGGGATCCAGGCTCTAAGGACTGAAGGGTCTAAGGACTGGCCCCTTTCCCTTAGCCCAGGGCATTTTTATTTTTCTCAATATTTACAGTTTAGCCAGTTGATCTCCATATGCTCAAATCAACCTGAAAGGAGCTCCCAAAACTACAATGCCAAGTGCAAATTCCTCAATTTATCAGGTATCACAGTTTGCTGGGTTTCCTGAACCAAGTTTTGTATGGGCCTTTGTATCCTTAGGAGACTCTGAGACAAGATTCACTAGGATGACTATAGAAACAAAGATATCAGTTAAACAAAGGATGGATTAGGACTAGGTGCTACTCTCGGGAGCCCAGGCCAGGAGTAGCTCATCAGGAAGGCAGCCACAAGCTCTCACACAGCTCTACACAGCCATTTTCTCCAAACTGCCAAACTCGGGACAATTACATTTTCAGGGCCCTACCCATTCTCAAAACACAAGGTAAGTCACATAGTTTCACTTAGGCTGGTAATGTCACATTGATCCTCCCATGTAGCTCTAAGTTGGTTTACCAGACAGTAAACAATTGGCTGAAACTTGAGCGGTCAGGGCACATACAGAGAAAGGGAGCTACTGCAAGGACTGTATCTTGATGTAAACAGTCTGCCCTTGATTTAGCAATAAACAACATCTGGGAATTAGTCTTTGTGTATATGGGGGGCAGGGGAAGGCAGCTTAGTCTGTTTTGGACTTGTTCTACGGTCTTTGTGAAATGTGTAAAAGGCTGTCTCTGAGAATGAGAATACTGCTACTTTCTTGTGTCTAAACTTTTTGCCCACCCCCACTCCCACCCCCACACACAATTTGCTTTTTCCTATAAGCTAAGTTTTTTGGGTTTTGTTTTGCTTTTTTTTTTTTTTTTTTTTTTTTTTTTGGTTTTTCGAGACAGGGTTTCTCTGTGTAGCTTTGCGCCTTTCCTGGAACTCACTTGGCAGCCCAGCAGGCTGGCCTCGAACTCACAGAGATTCGCCTGGGTCTGTCTCCCGAGTGCTGGGATTAAAGGCGTGCGCCACCACCGCCCGGCTTGTTTTGCTTTTTGAGACATGATCTCACTGTGTAATCTGGTCTCAAACGCGCAATGTAGATCAGGCTTGCTTCGAACTCATCTGCCTCTGCTTCTGGGGGTTGGGATTTGCCTGGCCGCTTAATTAGAGGGGCACGCTTTTAACTCAATTCCATAGATCCCTGTTGCGGCAGGACCATAGACAAGCAACTACGCATGCGCCCAATCCTTGTACACCGCCATGTTACTATGGCAGCCGGATGCGGAGCGAACCGGAAGTGAGTACAGTACTTCCGCCTCCATACACTTCCTGGTTGGAAGACGAGGGGCTACATTATCGCGGGTAGGTTGGACGAGCTTTCGTTGTTTGAGCTTCTGATTCGCGAGTGTGGCGGGTGGCGGCGCTGCGGTCTCGTTTTGTGCCAGGCCGCGGCCCGAGGCGGATCTGCCCGTTCCTCGCCGCCGGGGAGTGCCCCGGGAGCCAGGCCGCGGCCTGCGGGATCTTTCCAATGTGTTCCTCGGGTCGCCGCCCCGGGCAGAGCCGGGTCAGTGCTGAGGGTGGTGAGGGCAGGGCGCGTGGGGCCGGAAGTGGGGATAAGTGCATTTCCGTTCGTTAGATGAGCTGGAGAACATCTCGGCTGTGGGTAATACGCTTCGGGAAGGTCCCCAGCTGTTGGGGAAGCCTGTGTGCAGAAGGGAACGTGGGACCCAGCGAGGAAGCAGTGAAGGCACAGTACCTTCCAAGGACGGAGGATTGCCACGGGGCCTGAAACCAAGGCAGAAATGAGAGGCATGGGCTAGACCACATCATGAGGAACTGAAGGCCCCGGTATCTGGAAGGATGTTCATTTTATCTGAAGAATAACAGACACACGCGCACGCATACACACACACACACACACACACACACACACACACACACACACGTTGAGTATGAGGAGATGGCTCAGCAAATTAGAAAACTTGCTGCACAGCGTGAGGACCGAGTTGGAATTCCCTGCTTCCCACTTACCCTTTGTCCTGCGCATTTAGTGAGGATAAATAGTTAAGCTTCCTGCATAAAACCTTCCTATTCCTTCCTCAGGAGAGGGCAGGGGTGTGGAGAGATGGTTCAGCAGCTAAGAGCACTGAATTCAAAGCACCGAACGGCTTGTTGCTTGTGCAGAAGATCTGGGTCTGGTTCCTGGCATCCAGATCTACATAGTGGTTCCTAACCATCTGTAAATCCAGTTCCAGGGACCTCCACGAGCACCCGGCAGACACAGGCCGTACATACATGCAGGCAGGCAAAACACTTATAAATATATTTGGTTTTTTGAGACAGAGTTTCTCTGTAGCCCTGGCTGTCCTGGATCTTGCTTTGTAGACCAAACTGGTCTCGATCACAGAGATCCGCCTGCCTCTGTCACCACCGCCCGCCCGCTCTTTTTTTTTTTTTTTCTTCCCCTTTAATAAAAGCAAGGTTCAGGAAGGGTAGCTGTAATTGTTATTGAAGGGGCCTCAGCCCTTGGCAAAAATTCAACTGAGACTGAGAAAAAGCTCAACAGCCACAAAAAAACAAACAGTAACTAAATGTGCTGTAACAAGACGGATATGGAGTTATTAGGGAAACTGGCTCCTAAAGGGTAGGAACCAGGGAGCACTGGCGGTGTTGTCCAGTGGTTAGCGTGTTTGCCCACCACATCTGTTTCACAGTTTAGCCCTACCCCATTTCAGGTGCTTAATAGCTTGTATGGCTAGTAGCTACCATGGGGGCAGCCCAGATCTAGAGAAACAGAATCGATTCTGGATAGTATTCAGGTCCCAGCTGTAGACTGGTGGCCTGTGATTAGAATACAGCCCATTTCCTCTGTCTGTTCTCAGTAGCACTAGGGCAGCCAAAGAGAAAGCATCAACTCAGAGCCAAAAAACTAAAACTTACTGTGCAGAACCAGATATTGTGTGCGGTGCTGAGCCTGCTTGGTAAGACTGTCTGCTAAACCCTGATAACATCTGTGCACTCCTGCTGTGTGTCAGCTGAGACTTTGAAAAGTCTTGGAAAGGGTCCCCTACATCTCTAGGTGGTACTTCCCCAGCTGGGTGACATCAGGGAGGAAAGGTCTAAAGCAGACACTCATGCCCACCCAGACCTAAAGGACCTGCCTTGTAGGTGAGAATTCAACTATTCTTCCGTTTACTACCCAGGATAAGTTAGGTGCCTTCTGTAGGAAAGATGCTTAGCATCCAGGTTGGTTACAACCCCTGCAGCTGGCCGGGCAGTGGTGGTGCACGCCTTTATTTCAGCACTCAGCAGGCAGAGGTAGGTGGATCTCTGTGAGTTCGAGCACAGCCTGGTCTACAGAGCGAGTTCCAAGAGAGCCAGGAAAAACCTTATCTAGGGAGGTGGGGGGTGCAGACACACTTACTGCAGATAGAGAAATTTAGGGTCTGCTAGTAAAAACAGAAGCTACAGGTCTGAACGTGGAGATAATGACAATAAATGAGAGCACCCGATGGGCGGTGGTGGCGCATGCCTTTAATCCCAGCACTCTGGAGGCAGAGGCAGGTGGCCTGTCTACAGAGTGAATTCAGTACAGGCCTATGTAGAGAGACCCTGTCTTTAAAAAAAAAGAAAAAAAAGTGCTCTATTTTGAACCATGTAAGTATATTACCTAGTTGTCAAAGACAAAATAAATATTTTAACTTTATTTTATGCGCACTGATGTAGGGGTATCAGATCCCCTGGAACTAGAGTTAAAGACAGTTGTGAGGTGCCATGTGGGTGCTGGGAATTGAACTCAGGACCTCTGGAAGAGCAGCCAGTGCTCTTAACTGCTGAGCTATCTCTCCGGCCATCCATGTAATTTTTTATGCACTAGAAGGGAGGATCTGAGGCAGGGTGTTGTGTGGTATTTTGTTTGTGTTCTGACAAATAAAGCTTGCCTGGAGACCAGAGGGCAGAGCTAGTCACTAGTTAACCATAGAGGCCAGGCACTAGTGGCTCATGCCTTTAATCCCAGTACAATTGGGAGGTGGAGACAGGAATATAAGGGGGATAGAGACAGAATCTCAGTGGCCCATTTGGTTTGAGAATTCGTAGAGATAAAATGTTTCTAGTGACTGCTTCTCTGATCTTTCAGCTTTCACCCTCGATATCTGACTTGGGGCTTTAGTTGATAAGACTAATTAGGATCACACTTCAGCAGGGTCTCAGTATCCCAGGCTGGCCTCAAACTTACTGTGTAACTCTGAAGGACCTTGAAATTCGGATCTTCCTGCCTCCTCTTCTCAGTAGTAAGTTACATGTGCCTGCAACTACAGCAGATTTATGAGATGCTTGGGATTGAACCCACGACTCGGTTTGTGCTAGGCAAGCATTTACCAGCTGAACTACATCCTTACCCCCTGTTAGTATATTTATCTCAAAATTCGTACACTCTATGTCAGTATTGACACGAAATTTTTTTTTTTTTTTAATTTTTTTTTTCCTGGAGCTGAGGACTGAACCCAGGGCCTTTCACTTGCTAGGCAAGCGCTCTACCACTGAGCTAAATTCCCAACCCCTTGACTGGAAATTTTTATCTTTATATGCTGTGGAGTTTTCTTGTTTTGCTGGTCACTAACAAGGCTCATCTACTGTCTTTGTCAAAGGCCAGTGACCCTGCCTGAGGTCTGTGGATCTTAGTGATGCCAACATGAAGCTCACTTCACGCTAATGAAGGGCTGGGCCATGGCTTCCAGGTAGTGGAAAGAGAGGGGGCAGCCCACACTAGCTGCCTTCCTTTGTGGGGTTGAGTGTGCTAGCAGAGGGGATAGATGTTGGGTGACTGAGTGGCCAATTGCTAAATCTTTACAATTACAGTGCTTCAAAAGAAGCACAGGTTGCTGTAAAAGAATGAGAAGAGGAAACTTTCCCTTTTTTAACATAATACTTGTTTTGTTTTCAAGGTGAGATTTCTCTGGGTAACAGCCCTGGCTATCCTGAACTCACTTGCTCAGTAGACCAGGCCTGCCTCTGCCTCCAGTGCTGGGATTAAAGGCGTGGACCACCAGCTCCTGGCCTTAAATATAATACTTGTGGGAGAATTTTGTAATTCTTTGAGAAATGCAGCTTGATCATTTCATCCGCACTACTTGCCCAGCTCTTAGATCTACCCCCACCCCTCCCTCGCCCCAGTTTCATGTCCTCTTTTGTTTTCTTTTTAAAAATAACCCTTCCAGTCAGGTTTGTGCTGCCATACACTCTGGTGTGGGCCATCCGCTGGAGCCATGCCAGCTTACCAGGGACCACACCCTCAGAGAAAACCGCCTCTCCCTTCCCCAGAAATCTGTATCACCTCAGGTAGGAGTGGGAGCTCATTAACCCCTCCCCCTCTGCGTTTGAATGTTCACTGGCTTGATCTTGTGCAGACAGCTACATACAGCTGCCCTGAGTTCGGAATGCAGCGGTCCTGTCATGCCCAGAAGACACATGCTGCAGTTCTCCCTAGCCTAGACTCTCACAATCTTTCCCCTTCTTCTGAGATGGCCACAGAGCCTTGGAGTGTGGGCAAGGGATGTAGATGTCCCATTACTCCACTAACACTTACTCTCTGTTACTCTTTTTATTGTTCTTGTTTGTTCTTGTTTTTCAAGGGAGTGTTTCTCTGTGTAGCCCTGGCTGGCCTCGAACTCACTTTGTAGACCAGGCTGGCCTCGAACTCACAGAGACCCACCAGCCTCTACCTCCCAAGTGCTGGGATTGAAGGCATGTACCACCACTGCCTGGCTTTATTATCTGTACTTTGACTAAAGTACAGATAATAAAACTTATTATTTTTAATAATAATAAAACTTATTATTGCAAAACTTATCTAGTTGTAAGTTTCTGCATTAACTGCTGTCCACAGCGCAAAAAACCTTCTCTGATGAGGTCTGAGAGCTGCATTAATCTGTGGGTAGAGAGATGCAAATGTAGAGGCAGTTTGATACTGTGTCCATTTAGCACACTAGGCGAGTCACCCTGGGGCCTTTGAGCTCTCTAACCATGGGCTCTTGGCCCAGATTTGCAGAGGCAAGCCTGTTGGAGCAGGCCATAAAACCACTTAGAGAGCAACTGGCTCCCTCCAAACATCCATGCCACTGCTGCACCCATAGGCACACCTTCCCCTGCCACTCGTTGTGGTTCACAGGCTCACGGCTGGGTAACCACATAGCACTGCTGGTACTGTGAGAGCTAGCCAGTAGAGAGGAAGCTTCCTGTCAGTACCAACTTGATATAAGAGGAGGCTTTCTTAAAGAAGTCACCTTCCAGCAGGGTATTGTGATGCACGCCTGTAGTCCTGGGACAGAAGAGACTGAAATGGGTGGACTGCGACAAGGGGGGGGGGGGGGGCGGGGGCAACCTGGGCAACATAGCAAGACCTTATCTCAAAGCAACGCAGTCTTCTAGCCAAGCTCACAGGCAGGCCAGGGACCAGCAACAGCACCTAGGAAATTAGGAGGCAGCAGAGATCCCAGGAAGAGCCAGGAAAGACATGTTGGGAGAACCACAGCAAGTACATATCACAGAAGATGAGTTCTGTGAGTGGTGTGTGGTCTAGGGTGTGTGTACAGGGCAATGTTATTTCCTGTGAACTGGGAGGAGGTTGTGTGTGTGTGTGTGTGTGTGTGTGTGTGTGTGTGTGTGTGTGTGTGTGTTCGTTCAAGAATGTGTATCATAGCCGGGCGGTGGTGGCGCACGCCTTTAATCCCAGCACTCGGGAAGCAGAGCCAGGCGGATCTCTGTGAGTTCGAGGCCAGCCTGGGCTACCAAGTGAGTTCCAGGAAAGGCGCAAAGCTACACAGAAAAACCCTGTCTCGAAAACCAAAAAAAAAAAAAAAGAATGTGTATCATAAGGGCAATGGGATAAGGCAATGTGGATCACAGTGAGCTTCCTGTATATTTTGAATAATAGAAAATTTATGCTCATGACGGCAGAGTTGTCATTTGTCATAGTCAACAGTTTTGTTGGACTACGTTGTCACCCCTGCCCCCAGACTTATGTTTAAAATGCCAAAATAAACCATTATTGTCACATTTTTCTAAAAGAATAGGATGGAAGGAGACTCAAGCAGATTTAAAATCCACACTGCAGTTTTTTGCAAGAAAAAGAAACAATCTTCTGTGTCTGAGAAAAGACCCCAGATACCAGCCCCTGAGAGCTTGGAGAATGAGCATCCTAACCTAGTCAAGAGGAAGAAGAGGAGGAAGGAGTCCCAGACACCAGCCCCTGAGAGCTTGGAGAATGAGCATCCTCACCTAGCTAAGAGGAAGAAGAGGGGGAAGGAGTCCCAGACACCAGCCCCTAAGAGCTTGGAGAATGAGCATCCTCACCTAGCCAAGAGGAAGAAGAGGAGGAAGGAGTCCCAGACACCAGCCCCTGAGAGCTTGGAGAATGAGCATCCTCACCTAGCCAAGAGGAAGAAGAGGAGGAAGGAGTCCCAGACACCAGCCCCTGAGAGCTTGGAGAATGAGCATCCTCACCTAGCCAAGAGGAAGAAGAGGAGGAAGGAATCCCAGCCACCATCCCCTGAGAACTTGGAGAGTGAGCAACCTTGGGTGTCCAAGCTGGGGAAGAGGAGGAAAGAGTCCCAAACACCAGCCCCTGAGAGCTTGGAGAATGAGCATCCTCAGGTGTCCAAGCTGGGGAAGAGGAGAAAGGAGTCCCAGCAACTTACTTCTTCCCTTCTGGAAAATTCAGAAACCTTCCATAAAGCCAAAAAGACCACTTCTACCCATAAAAAGAAAAAGAGAAGTAGTGTTTGGGAGGTGGATATGGAAACAGGGATCATCCTTGTAAATAAAGAAAACATGGAGAACCTGCTCGAGAGTTCTAGAAAAGATGTGGATATTGTTTATGTAGATGTGAGCCAGGAACAGAAGTTAGCAAAAATGGACAAAGCAGAGGAGCTGCCCATTGTCAGGTTCCAAAAACATGACCATCAAGAGCTGCACAGTGACGTTCAGAGCAAAAAGAATCAAAAGCATCCAAAGAAAGCTGCATCCTGGGATGCTGTACAGGGAAACCAGCCTGAGAGCATCACCCTGCCCCACTCAGAATCCTTGTCTTCTGTGGATCTAGAAGGCAAAAGCACAGAACTACCAGTGTCTCATAAAAAAACATCTAAGGAAAAAGTGTTCAGGAACCAGGAATTGGGGGCCACACCCGAGAGTCTTGATAGCGCACACCCTGGAGGAGAGGTTGGGACTGAAGCAGGTGAGAGGGTGAGAGGACCCCACAGTACCAGGAAAAAGTCTAAGAAAAGGAAGGATGCATCTGCTGCTATCGCCACCTCTAGTGACAATGTCGCGCTGCTTGACAGCAATGCTGAGAATGTCTCCGTGGATTCATTAGAAGGCACTGGTGCTTTGAGGGAAGAGGATGTGGACTGCAGACCAAGGAAGGCAGAAACCCAGGCTTGTTCCAGTGAGAAGCATGCAGAGGAGATGCAGGGGTGAGCTGGGAACGGGGTGTGTCTTCTGTGTGCATTCAAAATGACAGAAACCATAATAATGTGCACATTTAATTGAACCATTTCAGCAGACAGCTCATATTTTCATGTGCAAAGAAGGTAGTTAAATTAGATTTTCCCTGAGATCTATCCTACCTGATGCTGTAAGTTTGAGCCATTTTAAGACTTACCAGCCATGTAGCTTGCTTGGGAGTGTGTATGGAGGACGTAAGATTACACTGAGGATTCTGCAAAGCAGCAAAAGCTTCAATCTCTGGTATTGAATCTCACGTAAGGAATGTAGCTACTGTTACTTATCTGATGCTATGTAGGTATACTGTGTAAAGAACTGATATAGGGAGTTTTTCCCCCCTACTTATAGATCCTAGACTTGGGACAGATTTTCTCTTCCCATTTCACCCACTAACTTTTTATGTTTGTTTAGTAGTCTGACTTAGAATATTTTCATAAGAGTTTTAAATGGGAGTGTTGTTAAACACCACATGGGATGGTAATGATAAGAGGTATGGGTCCTTCACATTGTCCTGTGTACTGTCTTACTGGAGACGTTGTCAGAACACTGATCATGAGGCAGCAATATGCAGGGCTGTAGCTCTAGCTTTCCTTGGACCACAGGCCTATGAAAGTCACTGACTTGCTGACAGGTAGACCAGATGGTTTAGTTCCCAGTCTGACAGATACACTGATATGCCTGAACATATTAAGAACAGACAGAAGGCTGGAGAGATGGCTCAGTGGTTAAGAGTGATGTCGGCTCTTCCAGAGTTCAGTTCCCAGCAACCACGTGGTGGCTCACAACCATCCATAATTCGATCCGGTGCCCTCTTCAGGTCTGTAAGCATACATGTAGACAGAATAGTGTATACATAATAAATAAATAAATAAATAAATAAATAAATAAATAAATAAATAAATAAATAAATAAATAAATAACAGACAGTCTGGCATTTGGTGAAGAACTGGCAAAAGCAACTGGGATGGATAAATAAAAAACTAAGGAAGAAATGAGGCCCCTAGTCTGTGCATCAGGAACAGCTACAGCTGGGTAAACCTGAACAGAGTTAACTGGTTAGGAGCCACTGTATTCTATAACTCAATTCTTGGGCAGGGAGAAGTATCTGGTTCTCAGTAGAGATAAAAGAGGGCTTTACTTATTAGAACCAAGGCTGAGAAATAGCATGTAAACAAATACTAATTGGTGGAATGGAGTTACCTTCTGTCCACATGTACCCATCTAATGTCATCAGGTTGCATAGAGTTTGAAAGTTAGGGACTGAGTGACTCCGAGGTACAGTCTAACTTCAGTAGTCTTCTGGACTAGCATTCAGGAAGAGCTGAAAAGGTGTTAGCTGAAGAGATGACTGCTGGTAACCCAGTTTCCCCTTAGGTTAGAATCTACCCATGAAGAAGAAAGCAATTTGGAATCAGCCAGCAATTCTGAAACAAGATATGTGTCTGAAGACGGGAGGGATTCTGAAGAATCGGATGTGGATTTGGACTCTGCGGTGAGGCAGCTCCAAGAGTTCATTCCTGACATACAGGAGAGGGCAGCCACCACAATCAGACGCATGTATCGGGATGACCTGGGGCGCTTCAAAGAATTTAAGGCACAAGGTAAGTTTTCCAATGTGCAGAGACGGCGGCAGCTGCTTTTGAAGATCTAAGAAGTTGCCGGGCGGTGGTGGTGCATGTCTTTAATCCCAGCACTCAAGAGGCAGAGGCAGGTGGATCTCAGTGGGTTCGAGGCCAGCCTGCTTTACAGTGAGTTCCAGGACAGCCAGGGCTGTTATACAGAGAAACCCTATTGCGTGCATGGGGTGGGGGGGTGGGGGACGCTATAGATCTGAGCCTGTGTGTCACAACTGAACATTAGTTACTGAGCAGTTGCTCACTGAGGAATGTTAAAAGTGGCCTTTTAAAATGTTTCTTCATCGGGACTAGAGAGATGACTCAGCAGTTAACAACACTGACTGCTCTTCCAGAGGTCATGAGTTCAATTCCCAGCACCCGCATGGCAGCTAACAACTGTCTGTAACTATAAGATCAGATACCCTCACACAGACATGCATACAGGCAGAACACCAATGCACATAAAATAAAAAATAAATAAATTTAAAAAAAGTAAAATGTTTCTTCATTGCATGTATTTATCATGCATGATAGTGTGTGACATGAGGACTCTTTCCCACAAGTGTGCAGTATACATTAAGTGAGGAGCTTCTGACTTTGGAGCCAAGGCAGGTGAAGAGTAGGAACAAACGGGTCAGACACCCACGGCACAGCCATGTCCGGATGGAATAGCCAAAGTCACAAAGCCAGCAGAGCTGCTTGACAAAGGTCCGGCAGAGCTGAGCCCCATGATGGCTGCCAGGCCGCCTTTGGTTTTCATCTCCACCTGTTGCATACTTGGGGCACTTTTAATATTTGTACAATTTGGGGATGTTGGGTTGATGGAAAATTCCATATGAATCATTTATGCCTTCTCCCAGGAATCCTGCTTCTAAGCTCACCCAGGAAAGTCCTGAACATATTGTTCCCCCACACACACACTTTTAGGGAGATATCCTTATCTACTTAAAGGTCTTCCTTACGCCTTGGAGGTTGTGACACATAAAGAAGAAGCCAAAGGTCTCTTTATGGGTCTATGAGACATTCCTGAAACATTTGTCCCTATACTTACACTGAAACAAGATATTCAAAACAAAGTAAATTCAAAAAGGTCAACAAGATCCGGTGGGCTAGAGGAATTGTCCACAGTTCAGATTACAAGCCTCTTCCCACTGTACACTCAGACAGTTACGTGGCATACAACTCTGCCCTACATAGAGACATATTGATAAGTAAAGTATGGAGTGGAAAGATGATAAAAGTATGAAATGTTAGGACCTCCCTCTCTTAGAAGTTAGCTCATGTAGAGCCACTGTAATGTCATATGGCCAAGGAACAACAGAATGCCAGGATTAGACATATAGACAAATTCTATAAAGATATAAATGTGAACATTGATTGTATTATGCCAGAATTTTAATAATAACTGCAGCAGTTTGGCCTGAGGATTTTTCCTGGGCACTCTGACCTCTAAGAGTTAATAATACACTGCTTGGGATATGACAAAATGCCCAGGATGGTTGAAGATTTTGTTTTGGTCTAATGTCCTTGAAGCAACCAATGCAACCAGCCTGAGCAGAGGCTGTCATATGCCTCTTGATTCTCAAAAATTGGGTTATGGGGTTAATGAGTAAGAATGATAACTCTGTTTATTGCTGATGTCAAAACTTGAGGGAAATGATTGAAAATGATAACTCTGTTAATGATGACTAAAAGATGAGCAAAAGGAAGTGAAACACATGTCCAAAAACAAAAATAATATGATCTATGTTTTGGAACATCATGAATGTATCCCTGCTAACTAAATTCTGTGTAAATAAAAAAAAACACTCTGACTGCTAGTCAGTCAGGCTGCAAGATTCTCCCGACCACCATGGCCTGGCTCACTTCCTTCTCCCGCCAACTCCTTACACCTTCTGCAGGACCCATCCACCGCCGGGGATGGCTCCCGGCACACACACACACCCCCAAGCACCTCATGTGGACACAGATACAGAGCAGTGTTAGGGCCCCCTTTACTGTATTCTTTCTTGAATCATGAGGTAGGCTAGGCTGAGCTCAAACTCAATCCTCCTGCCTCAGCTTCCCAAGTGCTGCAATGAACAAGTGTGAATCACCATGCCTGGCTTCACATCTAAAGTACTGGGTTATTTATTTAATTTTGTTGTATGTATGTATATATCATAAACCTAAAACCAGGTCTGAGGATATGGCTCAGTTGGTAGAGTGCTTGCCTAGCATGCACCCAGTACTAGGTTTGATTCCCAGCACCCACGTAATTGAGTATGCTGGTACGTGTCTGTAATCCCAACACTCAGGAGGTGAAAGCAGGAGAATCAGAAGTTCAAGCCCATTTGTAGCTACATAGGGAGTTTGAGGCTTGCCTGAGCTACATGAGACCCTGTCATTACAAAACAAAACATCTAAAACCAGACAAGTAAACTCTTGGAGTCTCCAGCTCTGCAAAAAGAAAGAACAGTGGACTGTTCACACAGTTGATCCTTAGTGATTGGATGAGGACCAGGAGTTCAGTGTAAACTGTCTTACGTCTTGTCAACCCTGGCCCTGACTTGTGTTTGTTCATCAGGCTCCTGCTAGCCCTTGTGAATCCCACCTTCAGGGAGTTCAGTGGCATAGAGGTGGGTAGGCTTCTTTTAGATTCTTCTTCAATATTGGCTGGATTTTTAATGAATGTCTGTTGCTTTTAATATAACTTTTAAAGAGATTGAGGAAGCAAGCAAGTCACTGTGGAAGAGGATGTCTGGGAAGACTTGGGGAGAGCTATGGTGTAGACTAGAACTGAGGATGAGGAGCTACTCGGTGCCAGAGATCCCAGTGGGCTGCTTCCGAAGGCTGCTCCTGCTGCCCTGGTATTCTGGGTCCAGGAGAGGCTCAGTCGATAAAGTGCTTTTTTGCACAAACATGAGGACCTGAGTTCAGTTCCCAGAATCAGGGTAAAAAAGCTGACCATGATGGCCTGTGCTTGGAGCCCTGACACTGGGGAGGCAGAGACAAAGCTCCTGGGGGCTTGCTGGCCAGCCTTTAATCCCATCACTCGGGAGGCAGAGCCAGGCGGATCTCTGAGTTCAAGGCCAGCCTGGGCTACCAAGTGAGCTCCAGGAAAGGTGCAAAGCTACACAGAGAAACCCTTTCTGGGGGCATGGGGGAGAACTGAGGGTGACCTATAGGCTCTACACACATCTATACACACACACACACACACACACACACACACACACACACACACACACACACACACCACACCACCACTATCACTACCACAACACACCATAGAAAAGAAGTGAGTGTTACGGGTTTGCTTTTATTCATTATTGACAGTACGTACTTTCTCTCCCTCCCCCCAACCCTAGGTGTTGCTATTAGATTTGGCAAATTTTCTGCTAAAGAAAATGAACAAATAGAGAAGAATGTGCAAGAATTCCTGTCCCTGACTGGAATTGAGAGTGCAGACAAGCTGCTGTACACAGACAGATATCCAGAGGAAAAGTCTCTGATCACCAACTTAAAACGAAAGCATGCATTCAGACTGCACATTGGTAAGTAGAGCAATGGACTGAAACACCCTCAGCTCGCTGTGGTGAGGAACACTTATTTTGAATCCTGTGGGGTTTGCAATGTCCCCGTGTCTCTCAAGAGTAATACTTCTATGGATTTTGTGAAAAAGTCAACGATCTTCTATCTTGTCTACGTGGCAGTAATTATGATTTAGTTTCTTGTCCCGTCTATCATCCTTCCATGCATCATGGTCTGCTAAGTGCTTTGAGCTGGATCCCTGCTGATGGGTACTGCTGAGAAAGTTAGGAGGTCAGTAAGTCCTCCGAGAAAGACCCCAGAAGCTTATGGACAGCACAGATTGGACACAGAATTGTTAAAAACAAAGACACGAGGTTGGGAGAGTAGAGAGGAGGAGGCGAGTCTTGGAGGGCGTAGGGAAAGGGGTTGGGGGTCAATATGATTAAAATACATTGTATGAAATTCTCAACCAATCCATTTAGAATATTGTCTATATTTTTGGTTTTTTTCATCTTTTCAAGAAAAGGTTTCTCTGTGTAGCCCTGGCTGTCCTGGAACTCACTCCGTAGACCAGGCTGACCTCGAACTCAGAGATCCACCACCCTCTGCCTTCCCAGTGCTGGGATTAAAGGCATGGACCACTGTGTCCGGAAAAAAATAAATTAAAAAAAAAAATCGGGATGGGGATTAGCTCAGTGGTAGAGCTCTTGCCTAGCAAGTGCAAGGCCCTGGGTTCAGTCCTCAGCTCCGGAAAAAAAAAAAAAAAAAAAAAGAGAGAGAGAGAAAAAAATCAGTAAGTGACATCAGATCCCTCATGAAATAACCTTTTTGAATTTGAAGACAGTAATTTCACATGCGTTTCTAGACTACACGGGAAAGCAAGGTGATGGCCCCTGGAGAGTGGAAGACAGGGAAGGCTTGGCTGGGGAGAGGTCTGTTTTTCACTAGTGCTCCCCTAAAATCTTGCTGAAATGGCCATCCAGCGAGGGTTTTGAGTGGACCCTCAGACCCAGTGTGCACCACACCTCAAGACAATGTTAACTGTGTGTCTGCCCTGACAGTGTAGGCGTGTGAAGTCTCAGCCTCTGCACACTGCTGCACATAAGTTAATTGTGTCACAAAGGGCTCCATGGAGTTACTTTGGCATCTGTGACCATGTCTCACATTGGCCACCTGCCACCTCTCTGACTCTGTCTTCTAACTATCTGTAGGAAAAGGCATTGCTCGGCCCTGGAAGCCTGTGTACTATCGAGCAAAGAAGATGTTTGATGTGAATAATTACAAAGGCAGGTAAGAAAGTCTCACCGCTTGGGCCAGAATTGGTCTTGATGTCAAGAAACAAAATATCCACAGTCATGGTGAGAGATGAAGATCATGAAGATCTCTGCATTGAAACTTAGCCAGAGATTGGTTAGAGATAGGCCTTTACGATTCATCTCATTCTGCCTTTAGTAAGCCCTGGGGAATGGTCTGTACTCGGTGTACTCTTTCTTTTACCTGGGCTTCAGCACTGGGCATCTCCTGCCTCTCTTCCTGGGGCTCCTGTCTGTTCTGCTCTCCCCTGCATAGTTATCTCCAGTACTGGAGCTTCTCTCACCACGGTTTGTGTCCTCTTCTGCCTTGGCACATTCAGTTGGGTTTTCTGTGGATGTTTGAAGATGCAGGTTAGATCACACGGTGCAGTCCTGTGGTGCGTGCAGAATGCTTGACATGATTCACACTCTCTTTCCTCCTTCTCAGTAAAGTCCCGAGCTTTCACTTGTGTCCAATGTTCTAAATTACTTTTGAATTACATTTTAAATTTGTTTTGTGTGCGTGCTTTTTAAGTGACTGGGGAATCTGGCCTGAGTCACTCATTCTGACGTGGCAATCATCATTCCTGCTGGGTCAGCCCTGCTACTCCCTCTCTCCCACTCCCATTGCCCACTGGAGCCTTATACTCTCACCCACAATTTTTTTAATCTAAAAAAATGTATTTTGTATGTATGTGTGCACGCACCACATACATGCAGGAACCTGCAGAGGTCAGAGGAGGTGTCCGATTGCCTAGAACTGGGGTTTCAGACTGCCTTGGCCACCATGTGGGTGCTGGGATCTGAACCTGGGATCTCTGCAAAAGCAGTAGGTGTAGCCAGGTGTGATGGTGCACGCCTTTAATCCCAGCACTTGGGAAGCAGAGGCCCGAGCAGGAGAGGAGGAGCAGTTCGAGGTCATCCTGGTCTACATAGCAAGTTCTAGGACAGCCAGGACTACATAGAGAGACTTTGTCTCAAAAACTAAAGAATAGTAAGTACTCCTAGCCACTGAGCTATCTGCCCAGCCTTTACCCACAGTTCTTGTCCTTTTGGTTGTGAGCCTGTCCTTTTACTACTGAGACATCTGTGTCTATGTTCCTCGTAGTCCCTGTTTGTGGTGCATTTTCTGTAGACACTGGAACACGATTGTGCTAGAGAAGTTCCAGGTCAAAGGTTGTCACTACTCCACCAGACCTTTGTCTGGCCATAGTAATGACATAAACCACCGATCTCTCCACCCCCACCCCGGGTTAAGATTTAGAAATCTGCCAGGCATGGTGGCACACACCTTTAACCCCAGCACTCTGGAGATAGAGGGGAATGGATCTCTGTGAGTTCAAGGCCAGCCTGGTCTACAGTGTGAGTTCTCGAAAGCCAGGTCTGTTATACAGAGAAATTCTGTCTCAAAAAACAAAACAAAACAAACAAGAACAAAAAAGATTTAAAAATCTAAGGTTATGAAAATTGCTATTTCTTTGCTTAAGTATTTATGGTGTTTAATCTCAAAATTGATAATAACTTATACTACTTAGATGTTTAATGGAATGGATGCAGGCGCATATTTATGTTAAGCCCAGAGAGAACAATCTGACAAGGCCCCTTCCTTGTCATCTGTGCCATCTCCTGTAGGGCCACCAGCCACGTGGAATTAGCCATATTGCCATATATGGTGAGAGCAGATGCTGTGCTGGGTTAGAATAACACTGACTCCCAGAAGTGTTGTGCCATGCACTTAGGTGGATCCTGAGCCTTGTGCTTGCCACACGTGCTGAATCAGGGAGTCACATGCCCAGCTCAAAGGACGCTTGTTCTCATGTTAATCTTCTAATACTAAATGAAATGAGTTCTTCTTTGTGGGGGACTGAAGTGTGGCTGGGTGGCTTCCAGGATGTTTTGGTTGACAGCAGTCAGCACTGGTCTAGAGGAAGTGGTGTGACCCAGGGGTCCAGAGATGCTGACGACAGGCCTACAGCAGTGCAGGAGATGCTCAGTGTAGGACTCAGCCAGCTGGCCAGTGCAGCTCCCTGCAGGGTCCCGTCCGGGGGCTACCAGTGGGTGGAGAGAGCCATGTCCAAGCCAGCACCGAGGCTGTGGGGTAAGAAAAGGTTCAGCTGGCTTTCTCTGGCCGCTGAGAGCTTGACCCCAGCCTCTGGCTCTGGCCAGCTGTGACTAAGGGCATGGCCATCGGTGAAAAGCTATGACAGGCAGTGAGGGGCTCCAGGCATTGGTATTAGGGGCATGGCTTCCTGTCTGTGCTGCCTGTCGCTTTTCCAGAGTAGCGCCATGAGGTACCCTCTCTTCTATCAGGTACAATGAAGAAGATACTAAGAAGCTGAAGGCGTACCATTCCCTCCATGGAAACGACTGGAAAAAGATTGGGGCCATGGTGGCCCGAAGCAGTCTCTCTGTCGCTCTGAAGTACTCTCAGATTGGTGGTGGTAAGTGGCCTGTCTCACTGTGAAATAAGCCGATGACTGAGCCAGTGTGCGGCGGTCTCTGTGTGCCCATTCTCAGTACATGCTCTCTCTGTTAGTTCATTTGACTTCTTCATGTGCAGTGAATAGCTTTTACTCCCTGGGCCTACTGGCCGTGCCTCAGTTCCACGCCCTGTAGCATGAATCCATTTGCTTATGCTGATACTCCAGAAGCTGGCCAAGAAGGAGCCTCTGGGAGGGAGATTTTGCTCCAGAATGTTGGAGCTTAAACCAGGTAGAGTGATGTACCCCTTTAATCCCAGTACTTAAGAGACAGAGGCAGGCTGAACTCTGTGAGTTTGAGGCCAGCCTGGTCTACAGAGCGAGTTCCAGGACAGCCAGGACTACACAGAGAAACCCTGTCTCCAAAAGACAAAATAAAATAACTTGTCAACTATTTTAGGTTGGTTTGATTGAGCTGTTGCCCATGGTTTTCTGGAAAGGGCCTGATGTATCATCTTCTATCTAGTGCCTGTGCGTGCGTGCGTGCGTGCGTGTGGTTTTTTGAGACAGGGTTTCTTGATGTGTAAGTAACAACCCTAGCTGTCGTGGAACTCGCTCTGTATACCAGAGATCCTCCTAACCCAGCTATCATCTGCTTTTTAATGTGCTTAAAAACAAATAGATGAGCAACTACGAGGCCATTTCTCTATGTCTGCAGATAGAAACCACGGTGCTTGGAGTAAGACAGAAACCCAGAGACTAATCAAGGCTGTGGAGGATGTGATCCTAAAGAAAATGTCTCCCGAGGAGTTAAGAGAACTGGACTCTAGACTCCAGGAAGATCCCGCGGGTCGCCTGTCAGTCGTCCGGGAAAAACTGTACAAGGGCATATCCTGGGTGGAGGTGGAGGCCAGAGTGGAGACCAGAAACTGGATGCAGTGCAAAAGTAAGTGGTAAGTGCGAGGCTTCCCTGTGCTCCCGTGGGCGGCTCACTGGCGGGGGTGGGGGTGGGGGTGGGAGGTGCAGAGCCCACCCACTGGCTCTGCACAACACCCAGTGTCGAGAGCTCCTCTGCACCATCACGCTCTCACTTAGGTTCCTGATGACTGTAGACAGTTCGTTTCCCTCCGCCTGCATGTCCTCCACCTGCTCTCGCTTCCCCAAGCCCTGGAGCGGTGATTCCTCCTGGGCTGCACCCACGCTGTGTCCAAGGCACGTGGGGACCCTCCCCTTCCACATGAGGAAGATCCACAGGAGTGCTTTACAAAAAGTAGACTCCTGCTACTCAGAGAAACCCTGTCTCAAAACAGAAAGCAGACTCCTGAATTACACTGGCCTTTCAGTACCTTTCAACTTGGGATATTTGGGTGCTTTGTTTTGGTTTTGTTCTAGGGTTTAGACCCAGGACCAAACGCATGCTATGTAAGCGCTCCACCACTGAGCTAAGTTCCCCAGCCCAGTGTGTGTTTAACAAGCATCTCTGCTCTGGGAAAGAAACTCCAGAGCACGATAATGTTGGGAATGTGTAGAGTGTGGAGGAAGGGGGACCCTTTCTACTCTTACATTTTAGGGTACAGAGGAGAGTAGGTTCTGAGCCTCAGCTGGAAGGTGATATATCAGTGTTGGAAGGGGGTGATTGAGGGCCGTGCTGCTTCAGGTGCTTATACAAGGTGTGTTTAATGTGAATAGAAAAATAGCCTCAACCCCTGGGCAGGTCGTAACTTGAAATCCAACAGTGTGTTTCATCTATAACTAGTGGTTGGAAAGAGCAGTGTGGATTAGCTATGTGTGTGTTACACTTGGCAGTACAGGCCTGTCATCCCAGAGGCTGAAGGCAGGGGTTTAAAAGTTCAAAGCCAGCCAGCTATGTAGCAGGACAGTTTCAAAAACCAAAAGCAAAGGATGGGAGAGGGGAAGAAGGGAAGTGAGGGAAGGCATGCTCATGGAAGAAGTGATCTCTCTGTTAGGCTGCTGCTGCTGCTGCTGCTGCATCGTGCCCTTGATTTGAGAGCAATCCTGTTGTGTGTTGTGACTGCCGGTGCTCTCTCTGGTACACAGACAGCCCTTTCCTCCAGCCACCAGCTGCAGGCACCGGAGTCGGCACATCAGTTCTCATTACGTTTGGCATTAGTGTTCAGAGGCTAGTGATGGGAACAAGAAAGCTGCCTGTTTGTTGTTTGTTCGTATATTTATCTGTGTTTTACATGTTTGCATGTTTTGCCTACATACATGTCTGTGTACCGAAGGCATGCTTGGTACCCTCTGAGGTCAGAAGAGGGTGTTGTATCTGCTGAAACTAAAGTTCGGAAGAGTTGTGAGCCACCATGTGCGTGCTGGGAATTGAACCCAGGTCCTCTGGAAGAGCAGCCAGTGTTCTTAACCGATGAACCATCTGTCCAGCCTCAATAGCCACCTACTTATAAACAACCACAAAGAACATTTGCGGCTGGGTGGTACTGGTGCACGCCTTTAATCCCAGCATTCAGGAGGCAGAGGTAGGCAGAGCTCTGTGAGTTCGAGGCCAGCCTGGTCTACAGAGTGAGTTCCAGGACAGACAACCAGGGCTGTTATATAGAGAAACCCTGTCTCAAGAAGAAGAAAAAAATGCATTTGAATAGAATACTTCAGCACCTGTAAATAGGCTTATTCCTTTTCTTTCAAACATTTCAAACATTTATGGGACTTGGGAGATGGCCCAGTGGGCAAAGCATTAGAACCTGAGTTCAGGTCCCCTGTGTCCAACAGTAAGGTAAGAGCAGTAGCAGAGTACAGCCAATGGTAGCGTCTGGCCTCCATGTATGCGGCACACACTCACAAAATTTCCCAGAGCAGAGAAGTCAAGCCATGGTCAGCTCCTAGATCCACCTAATGGATACTCTTAGCAGTTCCAGATTACAGGCTGAAGTCTTCCCAAAGGAAGTTGTCTACTCTGGGAAGAATCAGTTCCAGGGTGTATGTTGGCCCTGCTGTTAGCAGACCGTACACTCACAGCAGGCCCACTACCTCCACAGACCTGGTCTGTCTGAACTCATGGAGCTCCCCGGTATCCTTCCTGGTACAAAGGCTTACAGCACAGGTGCCCTTTGCTCAGGTCCCTGCCGTAAAAGCTTCGCTTCCTGCAACACTAGCAGTCTGGAATGTTCTGATTAATCCACGATTAATTGTGGATTAATTAAATAATCTAAAACAGTCTTATTTCCACTAATACACTATGACAAAGTAGAGCCAGTGAGTCGGCTCAGGACCTGAAGAGGAAACGTGAAGGTGAAGAGAGCTCATTGTCCAGCCCTGACGTGTAGAGCAGACACTTGATGTGTACTCCATTGTGCCGCAGTTCGGCCAGCGTGCTGCCGCATCGAGAAAACAGTGTTCCTAAGATCCTGTGCTTCTCAGTTGAAACCTTCTACTTTTATAGAACGATGAACATTTACGTAGACGGTTTATAGAACGTTCCACTTTTATAGAAGGGTTTTTCATCAATCTTTATGCATAAAACCAAAAGTTGTCATTTATCGATTTGAAAAAAATTCCCCTACACAGATTTTATATCACAAAACAGGCCCTCTCATCCCCATTATCCACATTAAACAGTCATGACCACCTGTCCATTTACTTATTTCTGCCCAGTGAATGAGAGCAGTTGATAAATGCCGTGATTCCCCTGCGGCTTTACAGCAGGCAGGGAAGAAACTGTCCTCGACGACACAAGAGTGAACCCACTCAGCCCAGTTGTTCTGTGGCTGGCACTTCTGGAGTCTGGCCCAGGTCGGTTTACTTTAGCCGTATTCAAGAACAGCACAGTTTTGGAAATAAGGTATCCAGGTAACAAGTAACTCAGTCCCAAGGGCACAACAATTTAAAACATGTTTGCACTGGGATTCCTCACAAAGTACATCTGGCTCCTTTTACAAGAATGGGTACTGTTGACTCAGAGATCGTGGCCAAGATTTAGGGTCTGGGGAGTTTGACTGAGGTAAACATGCCTGTGGGTGTCGGGATTGGCCTGGCCCTAAGATAACACAGAAGTCACTTAGGCTGTTGTAAGGCACAAGTGACCTCACTCCTGAGAGTGGGTTTTATGGTCTTAAAACAATGCTCAAGAATTAGGGGGATAAGTCTGGGATAAGTAAAAACATCAATTCTGGAAGATGAGGGCAGAGCCTGTCTCAGCAGAGAGCAAAGGATCTCCAGGTTGTACAAGGACGTCATCCCTGGCATTCCAGGAAGAGCGGCTGAAGAGCTGAGCTGTGTCTGACTTCCCTGGCTTCTCCAGTGCTTATCTGTGCACAGGGCTTTTTGCTCTCTACACTAAAAGTATAGGAAATATGTACTACTTTTGAAACTAAAAGTCAACTGCATTCTCCCTCTTCCTAACAGGACAGAGATTCTCACCAAAAGGATGACCCATGGTGGGTTCGTGTATCGTGGGGTCAAAGCTCTGCAGGCCAAAATCACCCTTATTAAAAGGTACCGAACTAGGGATGGGTGCTGTGTAAACCACAATTGTTAATCCAGAGACGATGCTGTTGCTTAGACCCGCCTTCCAAGTGTGTTACAGTGGGTGTGGGGCCTGCCTTCCTGAGTCTCTGTTGACCAGTTGTGAATGAGGCTGATAAAGAGAAGTTACCTGTTTTCCCGGTGTGGAAGTGTGAGGGACAATACATGGTGGCCATACTGTGTACTGAGTTAAAGATCATGAGTTTGGTCACAGAGCTGTCCATGTGGGTGTGCTGTGCCCGTCCACTGGGATTGGTGATGGGGGTCAGACAGCCCCCCACACCGCGGTGACACTGTTGGTGCAGCTGTGGGTTGGTTTTGTCCTGAGTCCCTCGTCTGTGCAGAGTCCTCCCCACAGTACCCCAGGGGAAGTGGAGGCATGAGGATCTGTGACCCCTGTGAGTCTGGCAGATGTAGGCTTATGTTGGAGTAGCAGCAAGAGCAGCAGAGGCCGTGGTTGTGGCCGTCCTGTCCGGCTTCTTTGGCCCAGTGCTCTGCCATGTTTCCCTTGTTACACTGGCTGGCTGTACCCTTCAGCTGTGGGAGAGACAGGTTAGCAGCTCTGAGGAGACATCTCAGGTCAGGCTGAGGAGACATCTCAGGTCAGGCTGAGGAGACATCTCAGGTCAGGCAGGACTGGGGTTCTGGGTCTCTCCACTTGGTAGTCATGACAACTTGAGTCAGTGAGTCGGTGGCCCAGTCCCTAAGCTCCTTACTTATCTGTAGAATGGGGCTGATGCCGCACCAGTACCGTGGCGCTGAGGGTTACTGTGCATGAGTAGTGCGCATATATGATGCTAACAGTGTCTGAAGTACTAGACTTGAGTGCAGTGTGCTGTTCCTGAGTGGCTGTATTGAATGGAAAGATGCTTTTCAGCTCATCTCCATAGCCTGCTCTCTGACCTTGGACTAACCTTGGACTGGGGACTGGAATAAGATGGAAGCCCTTGGCCTTTCAGCTCTCAGTAGTCTGTGAGTCTGTGGAGGTGGATTTTACTTGAGTTTGTTTGTTTGTTTGTTTTCTTACAGGTTGTATGAACTAAATGTGAATGATGCTAATGAAATAGATTGGGAAGATCTTGCTAGTGCCATAGGGTAAGACTGTTTACTGAACATTAAGCTTATTCAATGGTAGAAAGCTTTTAAAATGGTTTTTCTTTATTGTGTGTGCATGTGTATGAGTGCGTGTGTATGGTGCACACATGGTGATGTGAAGACTCGGGAGACTCAGTTCTCTCCTTTCACCACGTGGGTTGTGGAGACCAGCCTCAGATTATCAGGCTTTGTGGCAGGCACCAAGAGATGACTTTAATACATGACTGCCTGTCACATTTTCGAAGGCCTAAAATTCATGTTGTGTGTGGACTCCTGTGTGAGTGCAGAGAGGTGGGTGGAGAGATAGCTCAGTCATAAAGTGCTTGCCACTGGAGCACGAGGATCTGAGGCCCGCCTCACCGCACGGCACAGCTGGACACAGTGTTGGTATCTGTAGCCCCAGTGCTGGGAGGGTGGCTCCCCGAGCTCCAGACTGTCTCAAAGCTAAGATGGACAGTGACAGAAAGACACAAGACTTCGACCTCCAGCCTCCTCCACACAGCACCAGCTCCCGCTGGATCATCTCTGAGTCTTGTGCTTCACGCTGCTTTACTTCTGCTGTGTTCTGTGGCAGGATCTTGCTGTATAGCCAGATTGGCCTCAAACTTACCATCTTCCTGCCTTCAACTCCAGGAACTGGAGAGATTTTTAGGGCTAGCAGTGCCACATCCCGAAGCAGTGGAATAGTGGGGCCTGGTTGTCCAGTTTTCCACATTCCCTGGTAATTCTCACCTGCAGCCACTGAGGGGTCGGAGCAGGAACTGATGCAGAGTCCAGGAACACTGCTTGCTTCCCATGCTTTCTCAGCCTGCTTTCTTGTAGCACCCAGAGCCATCAGCCAGGGTTGAGCCCACCCACAGCGGGCAAGGTTCTCCCACATTCAAGAGACTGCTCCACAGGCTTGCACACAGGCCAGTCTGGTGGGGGTATTTCTCAATGGAGGTTGTCTCTCCCTTAGTGTTTCTGGTTCATGTCAAGTTGACAGAAACTAGCCAGCATGGCTTGGCTTTGTTTTATTTTTTTTTTAAAGATTTATTTATTTATCATGTATACAGCATGTATGACTGCAGGCCAGAAGAGGGCACCAGATCTCGTTACAGATGGTTGTGAGCCACCATGTGGTTGCTGGGAATTGAACTCAGGACCTCTGGAAGAGCAGCCAGTGCTCTTAACCTCTCAACCATCTCTCCAGCCCTTATTTTTTATTTTTAAAGCCAATTTTGAAGCAAACTTTAATTAAATACTGGCCAGGTGGATGGGTTCTGACCAGGTCCATACCCAGGTTCCCAGGAAATGTGACTTTGTTTTATTTTTTAATAGAAAATAGATTACATTGTCCAGAGTAAGGGAGGCATGAAAAGAAGCAGTGAGTAGCCCCCTGCCCACAGGAAGCAAGCATCCAGGTCCCTTCCCAGAGCATCTGTGCAAGAGGCCTGCAGGATCTGGACCATGGCCTACCATCAGAGCTCATGTTGATAGTGCACTTTTCTCTCTCCACTGAAGGGTCACCAGGGTCACCTTTCAAAGAGCCAGCTTTTATTTTTTTTTAAAGATTTATTTATTTATTATGTATATAGCATGTATGACTGCAGGCCAGAAGAGGGCACCAGATCTCATTACAGATGGTTGTGAGCTACCATGTGGTTGCTGGGATTTGAACTCGGGACATCTGGAAGAGCAGTCAGTGCTCTTAACCTCTGAGCCATCTCTCCAGCCCAGAGCCAGCTTTGACTGTGTCAGCCCTTTACAGTTGTTCCTCCTTCCCCTCCTTTGCTTGCTGTCCATCCATCCATCCTTCCGTCCATCTATCCATCCATCCGTCTATCCATCCATCCACCCATCCATCCACCTCTCTCTCTCTCTCTCTCTCTCTCTCTCTCTCTCTCTCTCTCTGAATCTGTATCTCAATCTGTCTCTCACCTGGTCTTACCTTATAGCTCAGGCTAGCCTTGACCTTCCTTCCTCCCCCTCTTCTCGTTGCTGTTCTTCTGAGTTTGTTTTTCAGCTTCTTGAGAATTCTTTTTTTCTAATAAGCTCTTTTCCTAAGCACTGCTTTATCAACAACGCCTAGTAGTTTTTAACCTTTTATCGGTTTAGACAGATAAAAGAACAAATGGACCTCTATATACTCACTGCTCTCTTCAGAAACTGGCCAGCTTAACTAAACTTCTTTGTCCACCTCCTCTGATTATTGTCTTTTTTTTTAGTAAATTATATCTGCTTTATAGCCTTGGTATCCTTCAGCATTTGAAAAGTCCCTTTGAGTATTTCCATTTGGAAATCAGTAATTCTGTTTCTAGAAGTACATTCTATGGAATCAACTCTCAATGTGTATGGCACTAGTTATATGCACTAGTTAAACCACCCTGTGGTAGTGGGCCCACTGATAGGAGAGGAGCTGAGGGCGTAGCTCGGCTGGTCTGGAGCTGCCTAACGTGCTCAAAGCCCTGGGTTCTGTCCTTAGCACGCGTGAACAGGGAAGGCAGGAGGGTCGGGGGTCGGCCTGGACTGTCTAGTGTGTTCCAGGCCTGTATGGGATACATGAAACCCTGTCACAAAAAGAGAACTGATGACATTTGCACTGACTTTTTTTTCCCACCTTTCCTTTCTAAAGGGATGTCCCTCCACCTTTTGTTCAGGCAAAATTTTATAAGCTGAAAGCTGCCTGTGTTCCTTTTTGGCAGAAAAAAACTTTTCCAGGTCAGTATTACAAATCCTTGTCTAGTTAAGAGTATGGTGGTGTCCGGGTGTGGTGATCCCAGCAGTAGGGAAGCAGAGGCAAGGGAATCTCTGTGAGTTAGAGGCCAGCCTCTGCTACACAGCAAGGTTACACGGGCCACATGAGACCCCGCCTCAAACAAAAAAAGTAGGTTCCTGAGTCTCCTCCCTTCCCTTCAGGCTGAGTCCAGGAGCTGTGACCAGCTCACAGGGCAGTGTGTGCTCTGCTGCCTCTCAGCAGTATTGTGCCTGGAGCCACAGGGCAGGGACACTGTCCCGAAGAGGATTCTAAAACCCTGCCGTGCATTCTGCAGTCGTGACTGCCCAGCGCACCTCCTTGTTGAGTCCACGACTCCAGCCACTTTCTTAATGCCTTCAGTCTGCGACCTCCTTAGAAAGACTGGGGGGGGGGGGGCTGTCTCAGTGAGGTGTTTGCTGTGCAGCCGTTTGGGCCCCTGGGTTTGGACCACCAGCAAGCACAGGTGAAGCTGGGCAGTGCCAGTGCACACCTAGAATCCCCGTTCTGGAGACACAGAGACGAGAGGCTCCCTAGAGCTCCCTGGCCAGCCACTCTAGCCAAAGCTACAAAGCTCCAGGTTCAGTGAGACCCTGTATCAAGAAATGAGGTAGAGAGAGTTGAGGAAGCGCTTGACATCAACCTCTCTGCCACACATGTGTGCACTTGTGTGGATAGCTGTACACATGTACTCACAGAGACATGTACACATACGTACACCAGAGAGAAGTGCCCTGTGCCAAAAAGATCAATAAGGATAGAATAATGTCTGCCTCATAGGATTGTTTCAAAGCTGCATAAGAGACTGTGTCTAAATTGGATCTTAAGCCAGGAGGTGGTGGCGCACACCTTTAATCCCAGCACTCGGGAGGCAGAGGCAGGCAGATCTCTGTGAGTTCGAGGCCAGCCTGGGCTACAAAGTGAGTTCCAGGATAGGCTCCAAAGCTACACGGGGAAACCCTGTCTCAGAAAACCAAAAAAAAGGGAAAATAATAATAAATTGGATCTTACATGTGGTAATGGGTGCTGGGCATTATTGTTAAGGTACTGTGCCCTTCAACCTTAATTGGAGCCTTGTACAAATAATTCCAAAATGACTTCTTCTGCAGAGATCATTGACTACTTATATGAGACCAGTCTGCCTTTGCTGAAGGAAAAGTTAGACAAGAAGATGGGGAAGAACAGCAGCCAGATCCAGACGCCCTCAGCTCCCAAACAAGACTTCCTATTCAGAGACATCTTCTACTGCGATGACGATGACGACGGCAGCGACGGGGAGGGCCCAGAGGCGCCCGGGTAAGCGCGTTCTTGTCCCCTTCCTTTAGGCTGCTGGTGCTTATGCAGTCCATGCCACATTGGTGCTGTTACTCTGGGCCTGGGAGGCAGCGCATTGTGGTTAACGTGACAGGAAAGTCATTTGCCTCATAGCCAGGAAGCAAAAGAGAACAAGGGGACCCCACAGTCACTTTCAAGATCACCCCATTCCCTAAAGAACTCCCAGGAGGAACCACTGACGATGCCCTAGGGACTTTGCCTTTAACATGTAAGCCTTGGGGGTAGGGTGGGGTCCAGATCTGACCAGGCAGGAAGATCTTCAGTCCTGATGTCTGTTAAAAATGGTGTGAGCCAGGCCCTTGCCCATCCTTAGGGAGATGTCACATGTACTCTGTGGCCTGCTGACCTCTATGCTATGGGTCAGAGACCACACTAGATTCTAGGACTTTCAGCCATGGAACCCACCCTCATGGTCACATGTACTCTGTAGAAGAGTCTCTGTGTAGTCACACCTTAAGCTTTGTTGTGCACATGGAATTGGACTGATTGTTGCTTGGAAACCTTTTCCCAAATTGTACTGTGTTTTAAATAGACTGACAGTGAACAGTCTGCCTGGTATCAGACTCCCCGAAGTCTGATCCAGGTTGACGAAGTACCACCGCTCATGTGACTGTGACAAGTGTGACTGATTGAATCCCTCTGTACCATTGTCTTGGAACAGGTCCACCGCTGGTCCCATTGAACGGTAGCAGTCCTGGCCCTGCAGTTGCAGAGAACACTCTATGCCCAGAAAAATGAGCACGCTCTCCTTTCCTGACGGGTGTCGCTCTGCTCTCTTCCAGTGCTCCTGGTGTGCAGTGACTGGATCTCCTCTGCTGCAGACTGGTCGCTGTTCCCTTGGACCTCCTGCTGTGCATCCCCTCTTCTGGGTGGACTGCTGGTGGCCGTGTCTGCTGGCACACCTGTGCTCTCTGTAGAAGCTCAGCTGTCAGTCTTGGAAGAGTCTGTCCAGCTGGGCACAGCTCCCACTGTCCTCTCAGGACAAGGTGAAAGGGGGGCTCTTCTATCAATCAGGAAAGCAAACCAACGTAGGCGTTTCAGAGAGAACTTTCTACAGGGGTTTAGGTAACAAAAAGTGTTCAAGATCTGTGCATGGTGGTGCACACTTCACTGTGGAGACAGGCAGAGGGGTCACGAGATTGAGGCCGGCCTGGGTTACATAGTGAGACCTTGTCTCAAGCACACACACACAAGTTATTAAATGGGATGCTGGAGCCAACAGGAGGCATGCATTGCCCAGAGAGCAGGCAGGCCCTGCAGAGAAGTGTGTTGCCCTGCAGACCACCCCAGTTTCCCGGGTTCCCCAGGCTGTCTGCTGCTGCTGCTGCCCTGCAGTGGCCCGTGGCCCTCCACCAGCACATCTCTCTGCAGAGACATGTGTCCATGTATGACCTAAGCAGAACTCTGCTGCAAGGGAGTCTGGGACACCAAGTGTTTAGACTTCTGTCCCATCTGTGCTGGGGAGCACAGAGGAAGGAAAGTGTGGGAAATTATACCCTATACTGTGTTCCCGTTGGTGCCTCTCAGCAATCTACTGCCCCTCTACAGCTCTCAGATGCCACTTCTATGGCACCGTTAGAAGGTGGGCTAGACCAGCCACAGGAGAAGGGAACACACTAAGAGGGGGGCTTCTGCTTGCCACTGTACCCCAGCACTGCATCGACATACAGATAATATTGAGTAGTCTGGTGGTGCACATGCATGGATCCAGCACTCAGGTGGGGGTGAGAGGATTGGGAATTCAATAGCAGGTTCTAGGCCAGCCTGGGCTACAGAAGACCCTGTCTCGAACAAACACACAGACATTGAGTAAATGATGCTGTCTTAGTACATGCTTCTCTACCTAGCCTCCTCTGTCCCTCAGACATTCTAATCTCAGTGCTGACAGGACTAACTTATGTTAATGTATAAACCAATGCTGTTTGTAATAGAGAAAAGAAAAATATTCTTTAATAAGAAGTATGTTAAGTTATGGTATGATTCTAGAATGGGATATTATATGGTAAATTAAAATGATAACAATAGATTGGATTGACATGAAAGTATATTTTTGTGAAATATTTCAAAGGATATGTATTTTCTTAATTTTGTAAAACGTGAAAATAAAATTGGTTGTTTATACAGTTGTGTGTGGAGTGACCTAAGACAGCGGCACACTGCACAGCTCACACACTAAAGCCCAGAGACTCACAGCACTCTGAACACCTGGGGAGCTCCCAAAACTAGCTGTGGGACTCGGCCTAGGACCACAGTTCCCCACCTGGGCTCTGCAGCTCTTTGCATGAAGGTTATCCCTAAGGGTGGGCTTCTGGCCTGGCTTTCTTTGGGGGCCTTTTTGCCCACACAGCTCTGCCTCTGAGGAAGCAGCAGTGGTCTCTTCTGCTCCTGCAGTGGCCCTGGCTGCTGTTCCTCAGGTCCAAATGAGGGTTCATGTTGTGCAGGGCTGTCAGCATGGCCAGCAAGATATGATTGGCTCAGCTCTGAAGCTGGGTGTAGCTGAGAAGGCAGTGCCCCAGTAGAGACGGGCATCAGTAGCAGAATGGGCTGATGGGCTCTGAAGAAGGGACTCACAGAGTGGGTAATGGCTGGAACAATGGCGTTGCCCAGGAAGCTTGTGTGCTCTGTAAATGTGTGCTTTTTATAACCTTCTCCTTGCCTTTTTCCGATACTGCCAACCCCTGCAAAGGAAACTACACAGATCTTAGCGTTACCACCACCCTGCCCCTGCCCTGTCCACACGCCAGCTGCTCCTGGGGTTTGGGAAAAAACCGGCCAGAGTGTGTGCATTAGGACAGAGGTTTTGGGGGCAGGTTTGAGCAGACTCTTGTCTGATAGAGAGGACAGAAAGGAAGGGGGTCTCACCCCAAGAGCTGGTTTAGCTGCTCTGTCCATGAAGATTTCATGACAGCCCTAGTGTGGAGCAAGTGGAGAGGAGATGTCAAGTTCAGAAGTGGAGAGTAAGCTGAAGTGAGCCAAGCCGTGGTGCCAGATCAGTGACCACCCCCAGAGTAGCACAGGCTCAGAACCTTCTCGGTCATCTTCCTCTCGTTCTGCTTCTCAGCTTTTGTCAACACAGCTTCCTTGAACCTACAGACTGCAGAACCAGGTCAGTCAGCCTGGGACACCTGGATGCCACACCACACCGGCACCAGCAGGAGTCGAGGGCCTCGGGTATGTGTGGTGCCCACCTAACGTGGAGGGAGACATGGATGCCACGTTGTTTATTTCCTGAAATACTTCCCAGCCTCTCTTCAACCCTTCAAGGCCCTTGGCCTGCTCCCAGCCTAAACAGCTGTGGGTGACCTGTGACTGGTCTTCCCTTTCTGTACATGTCCTACATCCTCTCCCAGTGTTCTTCACTGTTCGGAGCCCTTCTGTCTTCCTCCTTCCTATACCTCAAGAGCTGGGTATTCTGGAAGGATCTATACCTCAGCAGCTAGTTTCACTGCAGTGGTACCAACAAGTCTCCACCAGATAGAGGACATTCCTAAAGGCTCTTGCTATGACTCTGGGCAGCCTGCCTCTGATTTCACAATTAACATCACTTCATAGACCTAGCCCTTCCACATCATCTGTTGTGCTGAGTGAGGCCATCAGCCATTAACTCCCACTTTCCTCCAGGGACCAAGATGATCTCCATCTAAGCCTAGGCGGATCTCTATAGCCAAGTCCTGCAGCCTACACCCTCACAGTCTCAGATTTTGACCCTATGCTGATCTATCTCCTAAATTCTCAGAAAACTGACCATGGTCACACTGTAAACAAGCTCTATTATCAGTTAACGCGCGCGCGCGCGCGCGCGCGCGCGCGCGCACACACACACACACACACACACACAGAGTCAACTCTGCATGGAATCAGCTGGCAGTATCTGCTACACCCCTCTGGCTACATTCAGTTATGAAATGTGATGTTCTCACTTCGGGCACTTGGGAATCTCCCCACACCTCTAAATAGCACTGTATCCTCACGGTTGGATTTGCCAATGAACCTTAGTTCATCTGCTTGCTATCTCCATTCAAGAGTCTCTCCCAACCCCCACCCGAGTGCTTCCCATTTATTGTGTATGTGAGTGGGCAGCTCACAGGTGGAGGTCACAGGTGGAGGTCAAAGAAAAACGTTGGTGTCCTCTTTCCATGGTGTGGATCCCAGAAATCAAATTTAGGTCATCAGGATTGGTGGCAAGCCCCTCTACCCACTGAGCCATCTCATGAGCCCTCCACTTCAGATTCTTTACATCTCAGCCGAACATGGCAGACCTCCTGATGCATACACCCCCTTCATGCCCCATCCCCAAGCTTCCTCATCTTTGCCAGTGATATGGTTCCTGTCTGGGTGAGAAGCCTGGAGGTCATCTCTGTTTCATCATCCCCCAGTCTCACCTCAGGCCATCGGTGAGCACATCCCTGGAGCCTACCCCTTCTCTTCCAGCTGTCCTTGCAGCTGCTCTTTTTCTGTTGTGATGACAAAACACTCTGACCAAAGCAGCTTGGAGCCGGCCACCACGGCGGTGTACACCTTTGATCCCAGGGCTCAGAAGGCAGGGACAGGTGGACCTGGGAATTCCAGGCCAGCGAGGGAGGGCTACATAATGAGACCTTGTCTCAAAGGGGAAAAGCAACTCAGGGGAGGGAAGGATCTCTTTGGATTTCACTTCCAGGTTACAGTCTCTCATTGAAGGAATGCAGGGAAGGAACTCAGGGAAGAAACCGTGGTACGTCACTCACAAGCCAGTGCTCAGCTAGCTTTCTGATTAACCAGGACTGGGGGAGTTAGTAAGGAAGTGGGCAGTCGGGAAAATGGCCAGAGAAAGAAAGGTAACATCCCCACCTGGGAAGGAGCCAAGCTTCCCACCCAGCATCTGCAGTGCCCTTAACAAGGCCATCAATCAACCAGGGCTGTTCTCTGGACAGTGAGGTGGTTTTTCTAGTTCGGGCCAACAATAGCATCTATTTGGGGGTATTTTCTGTCTGGGCCAAGAAAATTAAGTGAAATGGGAGAGCATCAAGGAAGAAATGGTCCAGGGAAGCTTTGAAGAGACCAGCACAGAGACCACTGGGCAACCACCAGATTTGAAGACTAACCCTATCCCTACAGGGCTTTTTTGCTATCGTTGCGGGAATCTTTCTAGAACAAGCGCTCCCAGCACCAGTAGGGGTGGAAGAGGGGAGACGTCACTGGAGGCCAAAGCCAGGACAGCTCCTGAAAGGCTTTCGTATCAGGGCTAATTTGCATTCTCATTTTATACTCTAGGCCACAAGGTGGGGCGAAGTAGCAAGTAAGACTTTACAGAAGCAGATGTGGTAGTCAGCCTGTGGTTAAGGGCAACAACCCATTGTTCCAGCTGTTTCTCCAGGCCACTCTGTTCCAGGGAGCAAGTGCAGTCATGTTTAGTAAATAGGCAGTCAGTCCAAGTGGTGCTTTACGTAAATACCTAAGTAAGTCAATGAACCTAATCAGTCTTTTTTTTTTTTTTTATTCTACTTTACTACTTGCTTTCTGCTTCAGTGAACTCTTCCGCCTTTTCTGAGTTTTGACTTCTTTCCCCTCCCACGTTCAGTTCTTTGTTCATCCTTGGGAAGAACGTGGACTCCTAGACAGCCAGCCCTTAGCTCTGACACCCCCTCAACAGGACTACTGCCTAGGGATGGCTCTGCCCACAGTAGGCCAGACCCTCCCACATTAACAATGAAGATAATCAATTACTTACAGATGTACCCACAGGCAGTCCTTCAATTGAGACCTCTTTCTTGGGTACTCTACATTGTATCAAGTTGACAAAGCTAACCAGGACAAAGGTGAAAACATAAAGCTAATTAACCTTCTCAATAAAAAATCAGGAGTCAAATATTGGGGTAAGAACCTGAAAGATTAGAGAACAGGGAATATTTGCCAATTGCTTTCCATCTCTCCATTTCCTCCGTCCAAAAGGCCAAGATCCTCTCTCAGCCCCACCTTACCACTTCCTGTCTCCTCTCTGTACAGTCCTCCAAACCTCTATGGTCAGCTAATGGCTGGCCCCACCCTTTGACTCCAAATAAGTTTTATTTGTCAGAACACAATCAAAATATCACACAACACAAGGGCTCTCCTTACTTGTACTAGGCCAGCCCCTTAATTAGGTTTCCACAAAATTAAAGCCAAGTTCACCCCCCACCCCCAGGACTTGGCACTGCTCTGCTTCCTTTTATGTTTACAACATTTGATGTGGGTCCTGATTTTTGTTCTCTTACTCACTGTGAGGCTAGTGCCCAGAGATAAGCTCTGAGGAGACAGAGGCTCACTTAGGCTGATCCCAGCACCAGAACAGTGTCTAGATTGAATCAATGAGTGTAAGGGATGAATTGATGGAGCCAGTTTAGCAAACAAAATACCGGCAGCCATGACAAACACCATAAAGAATCATAGGGGCCATCCTTGCAGGATAGATGAGTGAAGGCCAATAGCTCAGGCTTATTACTAACTGGCTCTTACATTTAAATTAAACCATCTCTATTAATCTATGTATTGCCATGTGGCTCACAGCTTTACTGGTTCTCTAGAATCTTGCTTCTTGGATGGCTCGCTGGCATCTCTCCCAACTCATCTCCCTTCCTCATCTCAGTCCTCAGTTTGATTATCCCACCTAACTTTATCCTGCCTTGCTATAGGCCAAACAGCTTTATTATTAACCAATGAGAGCAATACATATTCACAGCATACAGAAGGATTATCCCACAGCATTTCTCTGTGTAGCCTTGGCTGTCTTAGAACTCACTCTGTAGACCAGGCCTCTGCCTCCCAAGTGCTGGGATTAAAGGCACTTTACCTTACCTTACCACTACCACAAGCATATCTCAAAATCAAATTTTTTTGTTGTTGTTTATTAGTTTGTTTTTTTGTTTGGTTGGTTTTGTTGTTGTTGTTTTGCTTTTTGAAACAGGGTTTCTTTGTGTAGCCCTGACTGTCTTAGAACTAGCTCTGTATACTAAGCTGGCCTTGAACTCAGAGATCCACCTGCCTCTGCCTTCCAAGTGCTGGACCACCACCTGGCCCCAAAAATCAACTTTTAGATGACATACTTATTAGCTATAACTTGAACATATCTGGAATCATCTCTAACCCAAGCTGCTAGGCACTCCTGAGAGGTATTTTCTTAATCCTATTATTTTAAATCTAGGCCATCCATCCATCCATCCATCCATTCATCCATCCATCCATCTATTTTTATATCCATCTATCCTGTTACTACAACCAATATCAAATCCAGCATCTTCAGGATTCCAACAGAAGCTGAAGACCAGCAGCTCTCCATGAACTCTCCAGGACTCCAACACCAGATTAGGATTGCAGACATCAGTATCCTGGACAGAAAAACTACCAATTCTCACCCTTTCAGTTGAGACAGCTGTTGTTGAACTACCTGGGCCACACCCTGTAAACCGTCTGATAAATCCCCCCACCTTTGTTTTTAAGATTTATTTATTATGTATACAGTGTTCTGCCTGCATGTCCCATGAAGGCCAGAAGAGGGCACCAGATCTCATTACAGATGGTTGTGAGCCACCATGTTGTTGCTGGAAATTGAACTCAGGACCTTTGGAAGAGCAATCAGTACTGTTAACAGCTGAGTCATCTCTCCAGCCCCTAAATACCCTTTTGAAATATATGATCAATTCTGTTCCTTTAGAGAACCCTGACTAATACAATATTGGTGGGCCAATCTCATAGAATCCTTAAAAGAAATGCCTTCCTTGCCAGTTGGAGCAATCAGCTCCACAGTCCACCTTCTTGGAGCACTCCCCAACCCCTCTACCCCCACCCACCCCTGTCCTCAGAGCACTTGCTGGCACATACTATAAGTATTGTGGAGAACAGGAACAGAGACTTCCCAAAAGGGGAGGATCAGGACAGATTGTCACCATGTACAGCCTCACGGTGCTCCTCACCCAAGGCAAGCCAGTAATCAATGCAGGACAGTGGTGAAGAAAAAGCTTTGTTATGCTGAGCTGGCTACTGAGTACAGTACCTCTCTACAGATTAGCTTGTCAGGGGACTGAATTATAGGGGCAGTATCTATAGGAGATGGAAGGGAAAAGTGGAGGCCCTTCCTCAATCAATTGCCTAGCGTTAATGTGCTTTTCAGTTCTGCAAATCTCAGGAACAAAGATCATTTCTTGTCTCTAGTTTGCCTCAGTGTGGCTCCTGGTATATTGCATAATAGCCTGAGGAGAGGGTACAGCTGCCCCAAAGGCACTCAAACTCAAGAAGACAATGACCAGGAAAAGTTAAGTAGCGATCTGCTGAGGATGATACACATCCTAATCAAAGTAGCAAAAGACAAAATAAACGTTGGACATAGTGGCACCTGACCTTGTCTCCAAGATGTTCAGTTGGAACCTCCAGCTCATCCCTGCAGGATCTGGAAAGCCACATTCCTATCTCTTCTCTCTGCAAACCCTGCCCACTCAGAGAGTCTCCGAACAAACGAAAGGCACCAAAAAGCCCAGTTCTGAATTCTTGGCAGCTGCAGCAGCTCCTCCCCTGAAGGAGCCAGCTGCCCAAGTCCTCACATAAAGCACTCAGTTTGGACCATACTTAGGCACAAACCCAGCTTGTGGGGACACACCATCACACCTCACCTACAATCTATAAAGTCTCCTTACTTCCGTTTGTGGGCATGACTTCTCCGGTCTCAATATCTGGGACTGGAGAATCTGCCTGGGAGTTGCTTTGTGCAAACAAATCTGTTATCATACTTTTTTCAATTCACCTTGATCTGGCTTACTGCATTGGCAGAGAAACCTATTATGGGGGCAGGGGTGTAAACAGAAGTGGGAGTTTTTCTGTCCCAACCACCTGGTTCCAAATAAACACACAAAAGCTTATATTAATTACAAAATGCTTGGCCAATAGCTCAGACTTGTTACTAGCTAACTCTTACATTTAAGTAACCCATTTTTTTTTTAAGATTTATTTATTATATATATAGTATTGTGCCTGCATGTGTCCCTGCAGGCCAGAAGAGGGCACCAGATCTCATTACAGGTGGTTGTGAGCCACCATGTGGTTGCTGGGACTTGAACTCAGGACCTTTGGAAGAGCAGTTGGTGCTCTTAACCACTGAGCCATCTCTCCAGCCCCTAACCCATATTTCTATTTATGCTTTGCCATGTGGTGGTACCTTTATTAGCATGGTATATTCATCTCCTGCTCCCTCTGCATCTGACTGGCAACTCCTCACTCTGCTCTTTTTCCCATCATCCTTAGTTTGGCCACCCAGCCTATACTTCCTGCCTGACTACTGCCCAGTCAGTGTTTTATTAAACCAATTTGAGTGACAAATCTTTACAGTGTACAAGAGGATTATTCCACAAGGTGTGTTGGGGGGGGGCAGAAAAACTATTAAATACCACACAAACAAAAAATGTCTCAAAAGATTATTGATCTGCTACAAGAGGGTCTTGAATGCAAGGACAGCCTAGATCACATAGCAAGACTTTGATCTAAAATAAAAAAAAAAAGCCTGGGATGGCGACACACACCTGTAATACCAGCACTGAAGAGGTTGAGGCAGTAAGACCAGGAGTTCAAGTTCATCCTTGGCTGCATATCAAGACCAGTTTCAGCTATAGGAGATGCTATCTTAAAGACCAAACAACAACAAAATAATTGAGGATCATCCAAAACCATGGAGGGGTGCTGTGGGATGTTCTGTATGGCAAATGTGTTGCTCTGATTGGTCAATAAATAAAATACTGATTGGCCAGTGGCTAGGCAGGAAATACAGGCGGGACTAACAGAGAGGAGAAAAGAAAGAACAGGAAGGCAGAAAGAGTCACTGCCAGCCGCCTGTCAGGACAAGAAGCATGTGAAGATGCCCATAAGCCACGAGCCACATGGCAAGGTATAGATTTATGGAAATGGATTAATTTAAGCTATAAGAACAGTTAGCAAGAAGCCTGCCACGGCCATACAGTTTGTAAGCAATATAAGTATCTGTGTTTACTTGGTTAGATCTGAGCGGCTGTGGGACTGGCGTGTGACAAAGATTTGTCCTGACTGTGGGCAAGGCAGGAAAACTCTAGCTACAGGGGGCTGGACAGGAGGCTCCATAGTTAAAGCCCTGGCCACGTAACAGGATGACTTAGCATTTGGGTCAGTGAATACCAGGGAAAATACAGGCAGGTATTTTGGCTGCCTGTAATCCCAGCACTGAGACGGAACAGGAGGAGATCCTCAGGGCAATCTGGCTAGGTAGACTAGCTGGAATTGGCAAGCTCCAGATTCACTGAGAAAGCTTGCCTTAGTAAACAAAGTGGAGAGCAATTGAGGAAGACATCAACTTTGGGCCTCCATACCCATGCCCACACACTCATGTATACACCAAACACATGAACATGTACACATGTGTGTACACACTACCTACAGATGACAAAATAAAAAAGAGGATTGGACAGATGGCTCAGTGGTTAAGTATTTATGGTTCAAAGGACCTAGACTCAGTTCCCAGCACTCATGTCATGATTACAACTCATGTCATGATTACCCAGTTCCAGGGTATCCTACACCCTTGTTGGGCCTTGTTGGACACTGCATGTACATGGTGTACAGACACACATAAGGCCAACATTCATACACATAAAAGTAAATAAACCTTAAAAACAAATAAAGTGGTAATTTAGAATAAAAATCTTTAACCAAAGTGAAGGCAGTAATGAAAAAATTGAGTAAAAAAGGCTGTGTGGTAGTGCACGCCATTAATGCCAGCACTTAGGAGGCAGAGGCAGGCAGATCTATGTGAGTCTAAGGCTGGGCTGGTCTACATAGTAAGTTCTAGGCCAGTCTAGGCTAAATAATGAGAACCTGTCTCAAACAAACAAAAAAGTGAGGCCAGCCTGGTCTACAAAGTGAGTTCCAGGACAGCCAGGACTATTACACAGAGAAACCCTGTCTCGGCAAATAAATAAATAAATAAATAAATAAATAAATAATAAATCAGTTGATCTTATTAATTACATTAAATGTAAATAGATTATGCTCTTGAACTATAAAATATAAATTGACAGATTTGATTATAAAATAGTTATGTTCCAGGACAGGCTCCAAAGCTACACAGAGAAACCCTGCCTCAAAAAACCAAAATAAATAAATTAAATTAAGTAAAATAAAATAGTTATGCACTGTTTATGAGACATCCACTGTTTTCTTGTGCTGTATCTGAGTTTGCATCAGTCATAGGATGAGTTAGGAAGTGTTTCCTAATGCAGGATTCGAGTACAATGCTGCAGCCTTTCTACTTGTGCCCGGCCCTGGGTCCCAAGGTGGCAGGTACTCAGTAGTCACCGAAGTTGACCTGAGACAGTGGCTCTGAGTTCATTGTCTCATGCCAAGGAAAACTGAGGGCACAGACTCTTATGGCAGCATGCAGAACCAAAGCCAAGTTCATTAAGATTTGCAGAGAAATAAGATTAAGGGGGAGAGAGAGAGAGAGAGAGAGAGAGAAAGAGAGAGAGAGAGAGACTCACGAAGGGTTTCTAAGAGGAAAAAGCCATCAAATTACTTTCTAAATTTTTTTAATGGGACCATGGCAGAAACTGGACAAAAGCTGAGATAATCTCTTTTGAGACTAAATTCTCTGGCTATCATGAGCAGAGCCAATGAGGACCCACACTGTAGGAGTAACTCCGCCAGGGAGATGATTTTGCAGTACTCATGCACTGCCCACACAGTGAGGGGTGGTTGGAGCCCCGCTCTGCCCATCTCTGTCTCCGGCTTTGACCTTGATGGGGAGCTAGCTGCTAGTCACTTGGCCCACATTACCACCCTCTGACCTTGCAGGTGTCTCAGAGCTGTTAATTACAGTAAGCGCTCTGTTCTCACACTTTACTGACCCCCTTGTAACTTTACAGGGAGAGAGTTTAAGTCTATCCCAGCCACCAAGATGCCAATACCTCACATTTAGCTCCTTGTTTATAAGGTGGTCTAAAGTGGTCTCTTATTTACTTGTGATTTAGTCCGTTACAGTTAGCTGCATTCAAAGAAAGAAGATAAGAAAGGACAGTAGAGTCTTACATGCCTCTCTCAGGGGCTTGTGGGAGGTCGGGGAGGGGGCTGCTGGTGCTGGCCTAGAGCACTGCCCCTCCTCCTCTTATCTGTGTAGTTTGGTTATCTTACACCCAGCTTTACAACCCCTCCTAGGCATCTTCCTCCTCCGTGCTCTGGGCCTCGCTCTGTTCAGCCCTGTCCTTTGTTTTCACTGAGGCATCTGTGAGTCACTGGCAGTTGTCACCCGGGGCCCTTTTCCCTTTCTACTTCAGAGAGCAGTGTGAGAAATGTGTATTTCCTGGTTTGTTTTCTGCTGCTGTGATAAAGACTGACTTGTGGGGTCCAGTATTTCAATGCCCCACAGACATGCTCCCCAAGCCAATCTGATGGAGGCAATTCCTCAGTTGAGTTTTCGTCTTCCCAGGTGTGTCTAGGATTGAATCAAGTTGTTAAAAACTGTGAGTGTTTTAGTCCTGGCAGTCTGGCCATCTCTTGATTGATGGGTTTTTGGTGTACTGAATCAGTGCCTCTGCTCCATGGCCTCACAGATGTTCTGTTTCTTCTCCAGTGAGTTTTGACAGTTTGTGATTCAAGGATTTTGTTCAAACAGGTCTCCTGCTGTGTCGGCATTTAATTGTTCCTGTTGGATCTTCCCCTTGGGTGGAAAGTAAAACTAGGACTTGCTCTTCAGTAAAAGGAAAGTGAAAGCTGGTTGCAGACAGGAAGTACAGGCGGCGACTGTTCCACAGACAGCAGGCAGGGTTGGGTTCGATGACGGGAAACAACAGTGGGTTCGGAAGTCAAAGGCAGAACAGCCCTGGAGTCGGGGGTCTGCCCGCCCTGACAGCGTCCTCTTTAAAGGAGGTTCACGAGTCTGCTGGGGCAACTTTCCCTGGGGAGAGGCAAGCAAATGTCTTCCCCCTAGACAGGACACCCACAAAGAAAGACCAAAGAAAGGATTCCATTCAAGTCTAGTTTAGTGACCCAGCGAGTTTCTTAGAGCCACAGACAGAAGGAGGATAGCATTATAGAAATAAAAAATAAGCTGGGCAGCGGTGGCTCACTCCTTTAATC